>NW_028230450.1:19922265-20280303 GCF_043228905.1 Azolla caroliniana | reverse complement strand
TAAGAAGTATGTTGGCATATTTAAGAGTCCATTCACACAAATGTTTCAACAATGTTGGGATTTTGGTTTCAGGTGAGCTTAATCAAATTGATACCAAAGGTACCATTTCCGAAGTCATTTCATCAATGGAGGCCTATTTCATTGATGGGAGGGTTACAAGTACAAAGTGCTTGCAAAGATATTATCCAACAGACTTCAGAAGTTCTTAGCTCAACTTTTTTCATCCATCTCAATATGGTTTTATTACAGGTAGAAATATATTGCATAATATTTTGAATGTTCAAATGGCTTCCGATTATGCTCGACATACACATCAAGAAATGGTTATGGTGCAATTAGACTTGGAAAAAGCATATGATCATGTTAATTGGTCTTTCCTCTCAAGTGTGATGTATAATATGGGGTTTGGTCCTCGTATGTGTCGACTTATCTTTTTGCTAGGGCAAAATGCAACCTCACGCGTGATGCGTAATGGTGGAGTTACTCCGAAAGTGTTTCTTACTAGATCCGTGTGGCAAGGATGTCCACTAAGCCCATTGTTATTTGCTATTGTTACACATCCTTTGTTAGTAATGTTGTCAAATCTTGCGGCTAGTGGTGATATTGTGGGTTTGCATCTATGTGGACAATTGGAAGCACAAGCATTGGCTGATGATTCTTTTTATATTTTTACAAGACTCAAAAGAAAATCTTGAAAGGATTATACAAGTTTGGGATCAATTTGCTTTGGCTTCAGGGTTGTATATAAATTGGAGGAAGTCTCGCCTTATTTCTTATACGGAGAGTGATTTGGAATGTTTGAGATGGCAATGGTTAGTGATTACACCAGGATCAATTTATCGACATTTGGGTTATCCATTGGGTGTTGATGTTACAAATGTTCAATTGATTGTTTGGATTGGTAGTAAATTGAAGGACAAATTTATGTATTGGAAGTCTCAATTATGACCCTTTCATGTATGACTCAAAGTGGTGCAATGTATCTTGATACCCATGTTATTATATATTTTTCCTTTACTACCTTGGACTAAGAAGGCATTACAAAACATGTTATGTTGTGGCAAAAAGGGAGAAATGATGGGAGTTACATGGATTTCATGGGACCATTTGGCTACTCCTAAAAGGTTAGATGGTGCAAACAATATTGGATTTGGAAAGGCATTTGATGGCTTGTAGATTTGCATTATTACAAGATATATGTCAACAAGATCAACCATGGATATCTATGATGCAATATTTTATTGAGCATGAAGGATTGGTGCGCAGGAAAACAAAGATTCAAGCATCATGGTGGTGATTACTCAATGGAAGTATTCCTCTAAAGATTCGACATTTTGTATGTGGACAACATTTGGTAAGATCGTGGCAAGATGCATGATCTCTTTTTGAATGGGGACCATCAAGTGATCGAGAATATTGTAATTCATTACAAAATGAATTGCTTGTTTCTTCTCGAGTGTTGTTTTGGCATGGGAAAGAGAAGTTGAGATCTCAATTCAATCATTTATTTTGATTGGGGATTGTACATTTGGAAGATGTGGTTGATAATGAATCTCAAAGGTTGTCGGATTTTGAAGATGCCAAGCGATGGTTATGTATTCCCCCAAATTATGGATTTATTTGGGAGGAATTACAAGATATACCATTGTTGTAAAGACCTTTGCCATTGAAAACAAATTTTGCACCTTGGGTGGATTGGCGGTTACAAGATGGTACATGCTTGTTACAGGTCACTTCAAATATATTGTATCATAATGTGATGGCATCATTATCTTGGCTATCTCCTAAAGCAACGAAGTTGTGGAATGTATTAAGTCAGATGCAAGGTGGTGGAAAATATTACAACGGTGTCAAGGAAATCCTCGCGTGTTCGTGAAATGAAGTGGGACCACCGGGGTCCTAGACTGGAAGGATTCAATGTTTTTAACAGCGTAAGCGAGAAAGTATTGAAGATAGATAGATGGATGAAGAGATAGAGAGAGATTGAGATAGAGATTGAACCCTTGACTTTAGTTTTATGAGACAAGATACATCACCATTAGGATAACTCAGATCTTTGATTACAAGTTTTTTTTATTACTTACATCACTTGCCCCTACACAAGCCCCACTATAGGCTTTTATAGGTCTCTCCATGCAAAAACCATGGGCTAAACCCACGGGCTAAAACCGCGGGCTGAAACCATGGGCTAAAATCACGGGCTGAAACCATGGGCTAAAACCATGGTTTTGTGCCCACGGTTTTTATATGTTTGCTTCCTACGAAATATTGAATATGAAAAGACAATATACAAAATCTAAAGCACTTAGTAGTGGCTTTAGTGGTATGTTAATTCGTCTCTTATCATGGAGGTGCAAGGTTCAAGCCTTGCTTGCACCCCTTTGTATGGACTCAAAGGTTATTAGGCTTTAGTCTTATTTTATTTACAAATGTTTGAGTGCACATTACACTTTCTCGATTTTGTTTGTTCCTCACGATTTTCACACCGTTGCCGAAAATCTTCACGACATCCACCCCCACTAAACCGCACGTCCTTTGGTACGTGCCAAGAAGAGAGAGTGCGAGATTTCGGCTACGGTGACCAATCAGATTCTTCCACGTCCTCATTCACATCCGTCCTATTATCTTCATCGTCGAGGTGATCGAGGTTAGGATCCTCGTCTTGTCTTTTCTTGAAAATCTTTACTCTTTTCCCCGCAATGGGTACGACCAACCTTGATCCATCTAGCTCCACAAGGTGGTATGTGGCATTATCGTTGGCACTTGTCACCACATACAGTCCGAACCATCTTCTTGCGAACTTCCTTGTTGTACTGTGTTGATTGTCAAAGCTGCTGTCGTAGACCAATACCCAATCTCCTTCTTCAATCTTCTTGGGACGCAGTCGATGCGTCTTGTCGAACCGAATTTTGTTCTTCACTCGGGCTGCCTCTATCATCTTTCGCGCTTTTTCTAGATCTTCAAGTCTTCTTTCAAGTTGCCTTATCCGTGCCGCTAATAACTCTTCTCGGTTCATCTCGTTCTCCCATGGTATCGCTACCCATGAGGTGATCGTCCTTTCGATGGGCATTACCAGCTTTTGTCCATACATAAGCTCTGTTGGCATATACCCTGTCACCGAGCTGTGTGTTGTTCTATCAGCCCACAAGGCATAGGGCAATAGTCGTGGCCAATTCCCAACTTGACCGTTGCGTGCTCGTACGATGGCTTTGACGATAGGTCCATGCCCTCGCTCGATCTTCCCATTTGCTTCTGGATTGTAGGCAATTGTGAGGGAGAGCTTCACACCTAGTCATTCAAAAAGCTCCGTTGCTTCATGTGCATCCAACTCCCCTCGGTCGGTGACTATCTTTCCCACACATCCGTATCGGCAAACAACCTCTTCGAGTAGAAATTTGCAAACAACCGACGTCCTTCCACTTGATTTGTCAAGTCTTCTCTTGCCAGAGCTAAGTACTTCATTTCTCCCACTCCCATTGGCATTGAGACCAGATCCACCATCCATTTGAAGTGTATGGTGAGCGGGTATGTCGGTCGTAGCTCATCACGATGACGTCTTATTTGTCAAGGCCCGTCCTTCCACTTGATTTGTCAAGTCTTCTCTTGCCAGAGCTAAGTACTTTATTTGTCCCACTCCCATTGGCATTGAGACCAGATCCACCATCCATTTGAAGTGTATGGTGAGCGGGTATGTCGGTCGTAGCTCATCACGATGACGTCTTATTTGTCAAGGCCCGTCCTTCCACTTGATTTGTCAAGTCTTCTCTTGACAGAGCTAAGTACTTCATTTGTCCCACTCCCATTGGCATTGAGACCAGATCCACCATCCATTTGAAGTGTATGATGAGTGGGTATGTCGGTCGTAGCTCATCATGATGACGTATATTCGAATGTACTAGGCATGTTTCGCATGTACACACAAAATGGAGTACATCCTTGTACATGCTTGGCCCTCCTTCAACTTCTCGAACGTCGCCCATGTTCCTCTATGACCTGCCCAGGCACTCTCGTGGAATTTGGTCATTAGCGTCACTTGCTCTTCTTTCTTCACCACCACTCGACGTGGTATTCCTGTCCTTCTTTTTGGGTGTCGCCAAAGGAATCCACCCTTCAAGAAGTATTGGTAATCTTTCTTCCGGATTCGTAGGGCCTCCTCCTTCGTCAATGAAGCATCTGTCGTCATTGTTCTTAGGAATCTGCCGATTAGTAACCACTCCCCTTCGTACTCGTCCTCGTTGAAGGCGTGGAGGGTTAGCGTGCCCTTGTCTTCCGCCGATAGTCGAGCCATCTTGAAGAAGTCGAGGGTGACATCTTCATCTTCCAAAACCACGTCACCTTCATTTTCAAATCTTGCCCTCAACAACATGTCAGCCATGACGTTCTTCTTCCCTACAATATGGCGGATCTCTGGGTTTAAAGACTTGATATAGGCGATGCACCTTAGCATAGCTAGATCTGGTGTCACAAATCCTGAGATCAACCCGAGGATTGGGAGACAATCTGTCTCAATTATTTCTTCCGACCCGATCAGGTAGTCTTTATCCGTCTTCATTGCCGACACAATACCCCAAAGTTCCTGCTTGACTTGGGCGTATCTTTGTTGTCGCTCACTGAGAATCGGATGGCATACCGCGCATTATCTTCTCCTTCTTGGTTGATGACCCACCTGATTCCGGTTGGGCTCTGTTACGGGCATGACCATTTAATATCCCGTGAGGGTTAAACGAGAGTGTAAAGAAGGGGAGGATTACTTTTAATCCTCGGGATTGAGACAACCCATTAGGTCAAGTGTGAACTTGCTTGGGGGCCTTGGGTATCGCTATAAATAAGAGGCCTAGCTACCCTCATTTGATGATCTTTTGACTACATCGAGACTCTGCTCTTGTGGTGGGTCAACTCTTGTAGCGAGCACGCTAGCACCAGGTACGACTCGACGCCACGACGGTGGTATGGGACGCCGATCGAGGCTCGAGTCCGTCTCGATCCCTTCGCTCGGGGGTGGTCTGGTGGATCGACACCCTTCTTTCTCTTTCTCCTTTCTATCTATCATTAATTTATCCTTATCTTAAGCTTACTTTAGTACCTAGATCTCTAATATTTGGTATCAGATTTATGTACTAATGTTTCCTTGTTTTTCATTTGTCTTTTGATTGATGCTGATCAAGCGATGTGCGGTCGGCCTTGATCCAGACAACGATCAACAAAGAACTTCTTTCCATAATTTTTCTTTCTATTCTCTCTTCTCCCATCTAATCATGTGTTTAGTTTATATGTCATTTTTTTTCATTAAGGCAATGATGTTATAGTGGTCTTTAATTGATTATCTAAAACGTTTACATATGTGCACGAGGTCAATACCTCGTTTGACATGTGATGAGTGTCGTATGTGTACGAGGTTAATACCTCAATTACGTATTACGTTCACGAACATATGTTACGTTTGCGTATGAGTTTAATACCTTGATTTGTTGTAAACGATATGCGGTTGGTCTCGTATGCGTAAGAGGTCAATACCTCAATTGCGTATTACGATGATCTCTTATTTGTGGATGTTTTGTGTGCGTAGAGGTATATACCTCGATTACGTATCTCGATCACATCATTTGTGGCTATTTAATATAACGATATGTTGATATAGACATATGTGGTCATGTATATACGTATTTGATCGTATATATGTGATAAGTAAACATATGTGTATATTCGTTATTACGTGATTATATCGAAAGTTGTCCTTGTCGGGAAAAGGATGTTGGTGGCCGTCCTCACATTTTTGTGAGAATGGCGTTGTCACCATCCCTTTTTCAACAATTTTTTATTGTTGACAACCCCGTTGATGACCTCGATTTCGTTACGTAAAGAAACGCCTATAGCCATAACGATGTTGAGTACGTAGGGCTTGACCCATTCAAGTGAGGTTGCTCCAATGACACACGTATCCAACATCCCTCCCTCGTTACATGGATACGATGCCACCATGAGCTCGTTCTTACGAGAGGCATTCGTAATGACGTGACCATGTGATGGGCCACGTGGGCCTACTACGAAACGAAGGCTCATTTGGCTTGACCATTAGGTTGCACTTTGGCGTATGCCATCGTAATTACGAGACTTGAGGTTAGGTAACGTACCAACATAGTTTTGGTAAATGAGGGCGAAATAAGGACCCTTGACATATATGTTCTTTTAGAAAAAACATATATGATCTCGCATATCTCTTATACGCATCAAACATTAAACATTCAAGAAGAGCAACTTACTTGGTTGGCTCAAGTGTTTAATGTATTTGTTCTCGAGGTCTCGAGTTCAAATATGACCAAGACCATACAACATCCTTGATACATATGACTATAACACATGTTTAGACTTAAGGTCTAAGTGCACCTCGGGGTCCTTGTAATAGGACTTAAAGAGCCGAAACCACATATGTGGGCACCGAAACATAGTTTATTGTTAACATTTTTTTCGTGTATAAACTATTCATGACGCGAACATACATGGTTGAGCCTCGGGGAGCCACCATGAAAAAATCGATATAGAGATTAGGGAAAGACATTAAATTGTCACCCCCATGGTTTTTAAAACACCTTTGTGATACCATAGTAACCTGATCTTGAACCTCATCTCATACGTCTAGAGGGGTATTGACGTGAGATAATGATATCGATTAATGCTCGCCCATGATATGTTTACATCACGACATGATGTTATGACTATATCTCTGACCTTATCCTATTTCTTTTCCAGAAATAATCTTTAATGGCTCAAATTAACGACCCGATGTCATCCGCTCAAGCGGAAGGAACTCAAGGGAATCCTCCTGGACAAATGTCCACTGAGATGTATTTGGCACAAATAACCCAATACCTTAGTTTCACCGCTCAACAGATGACCGAACTTCGGCAATCTCAGAGTGCTCTTGAGGCACGTGTCATTAGTCTACAATGTGAGACTAATAGACCTGATGAGCGACAAGGTGAACCATCATTTGTCGTTAAGCCATTTACGGGAGACAAAAAGGAAAGAACCGAAGACGCAATCTGCACATGGCTGGGACAATGGGAGTCTCATTTTGAGCTCTATCCCACGCCAGATAGTACGAAGATTGCATATGTCGGCCGAGAACTCGGGGGTAAGGCCGCCGCCTGGTGGCGTGGGCTCCGTACTATTGGGAAATTGCCCGATACCTGGACAGATTTTGTCACAGTTTTTAAGGGCCAATTTCTGCAACCTCCCTCTCGAACCGAGGCAGCACAAGCTTTAATGAACCTCTCTAGCAGGAAATTTTCCTCTCTAGAAGACTATGTTCACCATGCTAGAACCCAAATCCAAAAATCGGGTCTAGAAGGGGACAATTGGTTGATAGCTTGTTTTGTCAATGGCATCCCCAATTCGGACTATCATTGGATAATGCACGATAAGGATCCAAAATCCTTCGAAGAGGCCGTTGAAATAGTTCTTCGCTATCAACGCACTTCGAAGAAGGACCACAACAAACCCAACGAAGCGCCCGGGACTAAGCAGTCGCAATTTGTTGAACGGAAAGAGCATGACAACAAAGCTAAAGCTGCAGACCATAAAGGTCAGATTCCTAATGTCCTTCAGGTCTATACACATCATTTAAGTAATTGTCAATGTTCTTTCCCTCACTATGTATTGGGTCCCAATGATTTACTACGTGCAAACGGGTATATCAAAAGATCTCCCGTACAATTTTTATTTGATTCGGGAAGCTCACACAATTTTGTGAATGATCGTTTGGTTCAGATATGGGGAATCCAACCCACCGTAAGTGATCACACCTACATGGTGCACTTGGCTGATGGAAGAGTACAATACATCAACGGGGCGATTCATTCATTAGGAATTTCTATTGATACTTATATAGAGGAAGTAGACTTCCATGTAATGAATCTTTGTACCACTGATGTAATACTGGGTTATCCCTGGTTTTATAATAAAAACTCTTCTTTATTTATTGATTGGGTTCGTCATTCCATTTCTTTTGTACTGAACGATTGTACGCATTTTATTCAATGTGTAAAAAAACAATCCCTCTCGATTGTTTCCTCGTGTCCATCAATATCCGAGTTGTCTTGTTCTACTCTATTTTATTGTGTACTTGATCCAGACATTCACGTTTATAATATCGATAATGTCTCGGTTCAATTAACATATTTTGAACAACAACAACTTGATGAAATCTTAAATGATTTTCATGATGTTTTTCCAACTGAACTACCTGATGGGTTACCTCCTAAACGAAATATAGACCATCGTATAGATATTGTACCTGGTGTTGCACCAATAAGTATACCTCCGTATCGCTTAAGTCGATCCGAAGAAGATGAGGTATCTAAGCAACTCAAGGACTATTTACGAATGGGTTATATACGTTATAGTAAATCTCCATGGGGTGCACCAGTTCTCTTGGTTAAAAAGAAAGAGGGCACATGGCGTATGTGTATTAATTACCGACGCTTGAATAAAGTGACGATCAAGAATTCGTATCCATTGCCCTGTGCTGACGATCTAATTGACCGTCTCCAGGGAGCTCGGTATTTTACAAAACTTGATCTCCGTACTGGCTACCATCAAATACGAATAAGTGAGGACGATGTTCCTAAAACGACATTTCGTACACGCTATGGCCATTACGAGTTTTTGGTTATGCCTTTTGGTTTGACCAATGCTCCGGCTACATTTCAACAAGAAATGAATGACATTTTCTGTGAACAACTTGGAAAATTTGTCGTTATTTTCTTGGATGATATTTTAGTTTATAGCCGTACATTACAAGAACATGCTAGACATGTCCGCTTTGTTTTACAAACATTGCGTGACAAACAGTTTTATGCGAAGATCTCAAAATGTGAGTTCTTCAAGAAATCAATTTCTTATCTTGGACATCTCATAACCGAACGAGGAGTTGAAATTGATCCTTCTCGCATTGAGAAAATCAAGCTTTGGCCCACTCTTCGGAATATTCGAGAAGTTCGATCATTCCTTGGTTTTGTAGGGTTTTTGCGAAAGTCTCTTCGTAATTACTCCCAATTGACGACGCCGTTTACTGATCTTTTAAAAGGTCAAACACGTAAGTCTACAAAACCTATTGTGTGGAATGCTACACTAGACCTCGCCTTTAAGGAACTCAAGGACATGGTTTGCAAGGCTCCGTCACTTCTTTTACCTGATCCTTCAAAACCTTTTGAGGTTGAAACCAATGCAAGCGATTATGCTATAGGTGCTGTCTTGTATCAAGATGGTAAACCAATAGCATTCGAGAGTAAGAAACTTGATTCTGCTCAATGTCGGTATACCGTTCAAGAAAAGGAATTATTTGCAGTTATACATGCGCTCAAAACATGGCGCCATTATCTTTATGGAAATCGCTTTGTGGTAACTACGGACCACGAGTCCTTGAAATATTTTTGTGACCAACAAGACCTAAAAGGTCGTAAGGCATGATGGGCTGATCTCATCCAGGACTTTGATTTTTCCATATGATATCGTAAAGGTTCCATGAACACTGTCGCTGATGCACTAAGTCGCATCCGTGAAGTTAACATGCTTAGCTTCACTGAAATAACATCAGATCTTTATGATCACCTTCGAGGAAGGTATCCTGATGACAGTTATTTTGCAAAATACTGGGCAAGAGTTGAGTCTAGAACAGACACCACCACATCCTCGAAGGAATACTTCCACATTGCTAACGGTTTGCTCTACCGTAATGGGAAGGTTTGTGTTCCAGATTTACTCGAGGTCAAAAAGAGGATTCTTTTTGAATGCCATGATGCACCCTCAGCAGGGCACCCTGGAATACATTGTACACTCATTCTCATCTCCACTCAATTTTATTGGCCTAAGATGCGTCCTGACATATATAGCTATGTGACTAAATGTCACCAATGTCAGGTTAACAAAGCCGAGCGACTTAAAGCCGCAGGACTTTTACATCCCTTGGACATTCCCAATAATAAGTGGGAAAGTATATCCATGGATTTTATTGTTAGCCTTCCTCGCACCCAAAAAGGCTATGATGCCATCTGGGTTGTCGTTGATCGACTAACTAAAATGGCCAGATTTATTGCTACTAAAACCACGGTAATAGCTCCTGAATTGGCTTACCAATTCGTTGACGAATTGTTTCGTTTTTATGAGTTACCGATGGATATCGTGAGTGATCGAGATCCAAAGTTTACTAGTGACTTCTGAACGCAAGTCTTTAAGAAGTTAGAAACTACGTTGAGCATGAGCTCCACGGATCATCCTCAATCCGATGGACAGACAGAACGAGTAAATCAAATTATTGAGGACATGCTTCGAGCATACGTTGGTGCAAAACCAACAAAATGGGAACGTTATCTCCCAATTTTGGAGTTTGCTTATAACAGCTCCAAGCATACATCGACGGGATATAGTCCTTTTATGTTGATGTATGGTTTTCAGCCACAAGTCCCGATTGATGTTAATATACATCATGATGAGTTGCGAAGTATGCAAAACTTTCTTCGGGATATGCAATATATGTTGCATATTGCACGAGATAATATAAAAACAGCTCAAGATAGAGCACGTTTTTATGCCGATCATCATAGGCAACCTCGTGTATTCAACCTTGGACAGAAGGTATTTTTACGTTGTCGCGTTGTTACGCGCGTGCGTGGAGAAAGGCGGGACCACGGCGGTCTTGGACTAGGGAGTGATGGAGCGTAGGAAGTCGTGCTTCACCGTTTCCGGGGCATCCCAGAAGCACACCGGAAGCAACCGAAGAGAGAGAGAGAGCGAGAGAGAGAGAGCGCGCTTAACACCGACTCACGCACACACACTCACACACACACACACACATAGGCCAACCCGACTCACACCCTTAAGTACAGGAAACACAAGAAAGGGGAAGCACCCGACACCAACGAAGACGCGAATATACACAGACAGACGCAAACGTATATATATATATATATATATATATATATATATAAGAAGAATACATTCCCGGCGTCAAGCCGGACCGAGGTAGGTTACAGTAGTCGTCAGCTGCCAAGCCGCCGGTCGGGGAGCTCACGGGCTCGTCGCGCCGAGCGGGGTCTTGCGCAGGAGATGAGCTGAAGAAAACCCTAAGCGAACACGAAGGGGGGAAGAAGAAGAAGAAGAAACTAACTCTAAACCTAACGGTATACCCTCTAATGCAAAATGGGCAACCTCTTCACAAAGGGCGTTCCCTTCCTTTTATAGAACAAGGACAGGGATGCGTTACAATGTGGGATAAACCCCGACTTACATGGGACCGTCTGTCCCGACTTGACTACTCTTCGGCGCCATAAAGGCGCCCTCGTTATTCACACTAAATGTACATGGGTGCGTACACACGCTGCACCCCGCCGATGTAGCCAATGTTTCCCGGTTTCCGCCTCTGGCCGAAATTCTTCACGACATCCGCCCCCACCTAACTGCACATCCACCGGTATGTGCCAAGTCCGGTTGAAGGGTGAGAGATTTCGGCCGGTGAGAAACCGGTCTTCCGTGATCTGCATCCCGGCTCGCTGCCGGTTTGATCCGTCAGCTTCGATTCTTCCTTCGCGCTTACCTCCCCGTAGGCTGGTTCGACCAGTCGATGGGTCCTCTACCGCGATCTCCGTAGTACGTGTACTTCCACTGGCCCTTGTTCGGCCATATGAACGCCCCGCTCTCGTCGTCTGCCCTTGTCCTCTCACCGCCACCTTCCCTCTCCATGGTCTTACATCGCCGCGTCGGCTCGAACCGCCATGGTCTCCGGAACGGTGTGGAGGATTCCCTTTCGGTCTTCTCCGCGCTCGCCTTCTCGCTCCGGCACCTCCGTGTGCCACATACCCTCGTCCGTTGTTTGGCACTGCCTGTATTGTACTCCGGTTCATTGCACGCCTTGTCGGCCCCTTCTCCGGCCAGATCGTGCATCGCCGCTCCCCGCATACTGGTGTCCTTTGCATCCTAGGAACACCCCGTAGTAGCCTGCTTGGCCCTTCCCGTCTTCGTGCTGCTGCAATAGGTTCTGAGTCTTCCGCTTGCCGTCGTCCCCTCGCCCCCACCAGCTTGTCACCCCGGGCTTGCCGTGCTAGTCTTCGCTACTTCGACAGAGCTATCAAGATCTACGAAGCGAGTGTGGAGGATCCTCCTCCGGCCTCTCTTGCCATCCCTGACTCCGACCCGGCGTAGTCCACTAGGCACCTGTCACCTTGTTCCCGGCTTCTCCCTTGTGCCGTCTTCCGCTTCCTTCGTTCGGCCCTGCCCGCGCCGAACACCGTCCCGTAGTCACGCTTCGATCTGGCCCGCGATGGCCACTTGCGAGACTCTTGTTCTGTCCAAGGTGTGCCTTTCTGGCCGGACACACCTCCCCGTAGTCACGCTTCGATCTGGCCTGCGATGGCCACTTGCGAGACTCTTGTTCTGTCCAAGGTGTGCCTTTCTGGCCGGACACACCTCCCCGTGTTTGCCCCTACCGGCTCCTTCCGAAACCTCGTGTCGTCGGGTCCCGTTCCCTGCCGCCACCAACCTTCTCTCTCGGTCTCATGTTGCCGCGTTGGCCGAACTGCCGGAGTCTTCGGCTCGGTGTGAGGGTCCCATAGGACCGGGCTCCGTTTCTATGCTTGCCAAAATTCGGGTGTCTTTTGTTTGAGTCCCTCCCAGACTCTCCTCGTGTCTTCTGCGTAGTCGGGTCCCGTTTCCCGCCGCCACCAACCTTCTCTCTTGGTCTCATGTTGGCACGTTGGCCGAACTGCCGGAGTCTCGTAGGACCGGACATCCTTACGCCCATAGCCTTCGTCACCTCGCCGCCACCGTCAGTATCTTGGTCTTACGTCGACCGCGTTGCCGACTGCCGAAGTCTCTAGAACCGGTGTGAAGGATCCTCCGTAGACCGCCCATCCGTAGCCCTTGCCTTCATCACCTCGCCGCCACCGTCAGTATCTTGGTCTTACGTCGACCGCGTTGCCGACTGCCGAAGTCTCTAGAACCGGTGTGAAGGATCCTCCGTAGACCGCCCATCCGTAGCCCTTGCCTTCGTCACCTCGCCGCCACCGTCAGTATCTTGGTCTTACGTCGACCGTGTTGCCGATTGCCGAAGTCTCTAGAACCGGTGTGAAGGATCCTCCGTAGACCGCCCATCCGTAGCCCTTGCCTTCGTCACCTCGCCGCCACCGTCAGTATCTTGGTCTTACGTCGACCGCGTTGCCGACTGCCGAAGTCTCTAGAACCGGTGTGACGGATCCTCCGTAGGCCTCCGCTTTGTCTTCCCGACCCTGCCCCGGGTCGTCCTTTTCCGCATGCCGAGAGGGCGGTTTACTCCGCACCCTCTCCCGTGGTACCGACGTACCGTGTCCTCGGCCTCTTCGTAGGCCTGCTTTCTTCCTCCCTCCCGGAATGGTCGTCCAGGAGTCCGCTCCGCCTGGTTCTCGTCCGGGTCCGTTCGGCATTCTCCGGATTGCCGAGTCCCATTCTCCTGTCGCCACCGATCTCTCTTATAGGACTCACGCCAGCATTCGGGCCGGCAGCCGGATCGGTGTAAGGAACTCCATAGGACCGGCTTTCATTCTCCTTCCAACTCTCGACCTTCGCCCAGTCAGTCTTTCTCCCCATGTAAAAGAGGGCGGCTCGTCCCGCACCCTCTCCCGTATCGGCACCTTTACGCCGAATCCGGCCCCGATTGAACAATCCATAGCCGGATCACGCTCCACCCGTATCGGAATGCAGATCTCCTCGTGCCGCGTCCGTCCTCGGCCTCCTCGCAGGCTGTTTCCCATCCATCTTCGCTAGCATTGTGCCAGGACTCCTCAGTACCGCTATCCATCTCCTCGGTCTTACATGGGTATACGGGCCCGAATGTCGAGTTCTCCGGAATTGGGTCCGTGGGCTTTCGTCTGCTCCTTCCCCGTATCGTCTCGCCGGTGATTCTTGGCCTTTCGCCGCCGCCTTCCTCCGCTTGGGACTCACATGGGCACTCGGGCCCGACTGCCATCGTCTTGGGAGCAAGTGTGGGAAGACACAAAGAATTGCCCGTCCGTTTTACGCCCTTGTCCGTAGCCACCGACTCTTCGTGGTTGACGGTCGTCTTCTTACCGATCGCGCAAGCCCCGTCTGGGCTTGCTTCTCCAATGACCGGGATCTCGGGCTGACATGCCCGAAACCGTTGGTCCCAACGTTCCGGTTCCGCGATCTATATCTCGGCCTCGTCCTTGGCCGTTCTATCTCCGCAAGTCGAGAGGGCGTTTCGTTCCGCACCCTCTCCCGTGGTACCGTGGTACCGATCTTCCGTCGTTGCGTCGGGCAAGTCCGTCTCCTCAGTCTCAGCTTGCGGCCTCCGTCTTTCCTCTTCCTCGAGCATCGCCTCGAGAGCTGCGTACGCCTCTGCAATCCTGACCCAACGCCGACCCTTGCCGACTCTCTTTGCCGTTCGGCCTCTTTCCGCTGTGATGGCACGCCGTCGCGTACCTTCCTCTTGGCCTTCTCGGCTCGCTCGTTGTCTAGCCGTTGGCACACCCTTCCGACCTTCGACCAGTCCTCCGTAAGCCCATTCGCTCCATCATCGTCTTCGAGCTCAATCCCGATGGCCTCCCGTTCCACTCGGTCGATCGACCTGAGGAACAATAGGACCTTGTTTGCCCCCACCAAACCTTGTTCCCGCTCCGGGAGCTGAGCAAGCCGCCGCTCGAACTCTCGAAACGCCTTGGCCGCGCCCCGGTGGGTCTTTGCCGATGCTACCCACTGGTCAAAGTCATGTCGGCCCCGGCTCTTCCGCCGTCCTCCGTATGCCTTCAGGAGTGCCTCTTCGAAGGCCTCCCACGAACTATGAGCCTCACGGAGCTCCTTTATTTCCGCATGCATCCGGACAGCCAGGACCCGACAGAAGAACTCCAGCCTTAACGCCTCGTCTACGCCACGCTCCTCCATTTCCGCGTTGTAGGCTTCCAAGTAAGATGGGACTTTGTCCCCGTTGAAACGATCGACTCTTTCGACCACTCGCTCAACCGCTTGTTGCGCTACTTCTCGCCTCATCACCACTCGTGCTGACTCCAACACCACTTCGGCCACCATCTCCGCAAGGTCATCGTCTTCCGACTCCATCCTCCCTTGCCACCTTTCACGTTAGGTTCACCAAATATGTCGCGTTGTTACGCGCGTGCGTGGAGAAAGGCGGGACCACGGGGGTCTTGGACTAGGGAGTGATGGAGCGTAGGAAGTCGTGCTTCACCATTTCCGGGGCATCCCAGAAGCACACCGGAAGCAACCGAAGAGAGAGAGAGAGAGAGAGAGAGAGAGAGAGCGCTTAACACCGACTCACGCACACACACTCACGCACACACACACACACATAGGCCAACCCGACTCACACCCTTAAGTACAGGAAACGCAGGAAAGGGGAAGCACCCGACACCAACGAAGACGCGAATATACACAGACAGACGCAAACGTATATATATATATATATATATATATAAGAAGAATACATTCCCGGCGTCAAGCCGGACCGAGGTAGGTTACAGTAGTTGTCAGCTGCCAAGCCACCGGTCGGGGTCTTGCGCAGGAGATGAGCTGAAGCAAACCCTAAGCGAACACGAAGGGGGGAAGAAGAAGAAGAAGAAACTAACTCTAATCCTAACGGTATACCCTCTAATGCAAAATGGGCAACCCCTTCACAAAGGGCGTTCCCTTCCTTTTATAGAACAAGGACAGGGATGCGTTACAATGTGGGATAAACCCCGACTTACATGGGACCGTCTGTCCCGACTTGACTACTCTTCGGCGCCATAAAGGCGCCCTCGTTATTCACACTAAATGTACATGGGTGCGTACACACGCTGCACCCCGCCGATGTAGCCAATGTTTCCCGGGTTCCGCCTCTGGCCGAAATTCTTCACGACAACGTGTACCTGACAATTCTAAGACATTGTCTACAGGTAAGTGCGCTAAGTTAGCCCCACGGTTTTGTGGACCTTTTATAGTCCTCAAACGCATTGGGTCATCAACCTATCGTCTTGCTCTTCCCGATGGTGTTGGAATTCATCCAGTCTTCCATGTGAGTCGTCTAAAAGAACTTCTAGGTTCTGGCGACAATACAATTACAACTGAAACTCTGGCTACTTCTGAAGAATTATCATCTAAACCACATGTACCAAAAAGAATTCTCGATGTTAAAACAAAAAATTTACGTACTAAAGAAATCCGAGAATTTAAAATAAAATGGATGGATAAATCAATAAAAGATGCCACATGGGAACGTGAAAATACTCTCAGAACTAATTTCCCCAACTTTCCATTGCAAGAGTGCAATGTTTTAAAGAGGGGGAGTATGTTACGGGCATGACCATTTAATATCCCGTGGTGAGAATTTACCGTAGTATTCTATACACGTGGATAAGTGTGAGGGTTAAACGAGAGTGTAAAGAAGGGGAGGATTACTTTTAATCCTCGGGATTGAGACAACCCATTAGGTCAAGTGTGAACTTGCCTTGGGGCCTTGGGTATCGCTATAAATAATAGGCCTAGCTACCCTCATTTGATGATCTTTTGACTACATTGAGATTCTGCTCTTGTGGTGGGTCAACTCTTGTAGCGAGTGCGCTAGCATCAGGTACGACTCGACGCTACGACAATGGTATGGGACGCTGATCGAGGCTCGAGTCCGTCTCGATCCCTTCGCTCGGGGGTGGTCGGGTGGATCGGCACCCTTCTTTCTCTTTCTCCTTTCTATCTATCATTACTTTATCCTTATCTTAAGCTAACTTTAGTACCTAGATCTCTAATAGGCTAGTATCTATAGTCACATAAATCAGCTTCCCTTAGGTATAGTCGGCCTTCCTTAGTGCTGGAGCTTCAAGAAGTAGTTTCTTCAATCTTCGCATCACGTTTGTATGCTTGCTTCGCCATTTGAACTTCATTCTTTTCTTTAGTAGTCCATATAATGTACCACCAAGATCTCTGGTTGCCCGAATGTGGATTTATGTCAAATTCGCATCTTCGAGCCTTTGAAGCACCTTCTCACAATCTTTCATATGATCCGTGACGAACATTCTACACCCTTCCTTATCTTTCGATTCATCTTTCTTCTCATTCGAACATCCTTTTATCGGAATATCCTCCAAGAATGGCATCGTGATATCTGGTATGCAATCCTTCAAGACCTTGTTCATGGCATTCACCATATGAGCCACCGAGTGTCGTGATATGGCAAGGCTCGAACCCATGACCTTAGGTTATATGGGTCGAGCTCTTGACCATTAGACCATCTATTGTAATACGTAGGATATTATTTTCATTTACATTTTATTATAGGAAATTAGTGTATATTCTAGATTTCTCTAGAACATTCTAGAAGCTTCAGGATTACTCCTGAAAACACTATAAAAGAGGGCACTAGGCATTATGTTGAACCAAATTGGTTTAACGCCAGTCTTAAGCCTTTTAGCCACCATTGTATATTCTCTTCATATAATACATATCTTTCTTATCATCACTCTCTCTCTCTCTCTCTCTCTCTCTCTCTCTCTCTCTCTCTCTCTCCCTCTTCGTCTCGCTCACTCCTTCCTTCTCTCGAAGAAGTTCTACACCTCTCATAGTACTAATGCTTCGTTTAGTACTAAGTCTCAGTGGTAGCAAGACCTTTTCCGAGGGAGTCATATAATGCGCCTCCAGCGAATACTCCGACTCCAATGGAGATTGACACTACACATCGTCGAGGGCCATTATCCGAAGAAGAAAAGCAGTGACGCCGTACAAATCGACTATGTCTTTACTGCGGTGGACCAAGACATATCGCAATAAATTGCCCCCATAGGCCAAGAAGACAGGTAAACCAAATAGTCGGTAGTTCTAATTGTACTAAACCCGAGCCTATTTCAGTAGGGATATCTGATAGTCCTAATAGTACTAATAGCCCAGATCTAGCAAACAAATTTGATGTCCTTAGTCAGTTAGAAGAATAGTTAAACGACTAAGTCCAGCCAAAATAGGAGCCGTTTGGTTGGACAGCCCTAGATCTGTGCAACCCATTAGTGGTTCCATTCCCTCTAAGCAAGTTAGTGATGTGTTCATAGCCGAAGTAATAGTTAGTACTAAAAGTACCCCTCTAGTACATGTCCTAGCACTCCTAGATTCCGGAGCTAGCTCTTGCTTTATGGATAAGAAATTTGCTCAAGTTCATAAGATATCCCTAAGAAAACTCCAGTGTCTAGCCTCTGTAGTAGTCATTGATGGACGTCCCATTGCTTCCGGAAATATCATAGAAGAGTCAGAGCCCATTAATATTGTCCTAGATAACTTAGCATGTGTAGTATCATTTAATATTATTAGTATCCCAGAACATCCTATAGTTTTAGGATTACAGTGGTTCGAGTTACATAACCCAGACATAGATTGGAGAACAAGAGAAATCCGATGTCGACAAATCCAAGGGACAACTCAGAAGATGGCAACCATTTCAGTAAACCCCTCCAGCACCATTAAAGAAGATTCCACCGTTCAACTTCCCGAGAAGTATCGTCATTACGCCGATGTGTTCGATAAAGTACAAGCCAACACACTTCCTCATCATCGACTGTACGATTGCCCCATCGATTTACAACCGGGAAAAGAGCCGCCATGGGGACCGATCTACAATTTGTCACCAACCGAGCTGGAAGTCCTTCGGGCCTATATTGAGGAGAATTTGGAAAATGGTTTCATTCGACATTCGAAATCTCCAGCCGGCGCGCCCATTTTCCTGGTTTCGAAAAAAGATGGATCGCTTCGTCTCGTTGTAGATTACCATGGCTTTAATAAGGTTACAATCAGGAATAGGTATGCTCTTCCCCTTATCTCAAGTCTTTTAGAACGGATCAATGGTGCCAGGTTCTTCACGAAGATCGACTTACGGGGAGCATATAACCTCGTACGTATCCGACCAAGAGACGAATGGAAGACCGCGTTTCGCACCAGATATGGGCACTTCGAGTATACGGTCATGCCGTTCGGCCTCACTAATGCGCCGACAGTCTTCCAGCACATGGCTAATGATATATTCCGAGATCTATTGGATGATTGTTTGATCATCTATTTGGATGATCTATTGGTTTATTCAAAGACCCAAGAAGAACATGATTCTCATGTACTATCAGTACTAAAACGACTTCGAGAACATGGTCTGTATGCAAAGCTGGAAAAATGTAGTTTCGGGTGCAACCAAGTGGAATTTCTCGGCTACATCATTTCGTCAGAAGGCATCTCCATGGACCCAGCTAAGGTCAAAACGGTGGTAGAATGGCAGACTCTGCGTTCGGTGCGGGATGTGCAATGCTTCCTAGGCTTTTCCAATTTTTACCGGAAGTTCATACAAGATTACTCAAAGATCGTTCTACCTCTCACACAACTTACCAGGAAGGGACAACCGTTCATCTGGTCTGAAGAAACGGACATGGATTTCGAGAGTCTTAAAAAGGCATTTACATCGGCTCCAATTCTAGCTCATGTCGATCCGGAAAAAGCATTCATTATCGAAGCTGACGCATCGGATTTTGCATTGGGGAGCATTCTATCACAACAGGGGAATGATGAGAAGCTACATCCAGTGGCTTTTCACTCACGCAAGTTTGACGCCGTCGAAATTAACTACGAAATTCATGATAAGGAGCTATTGGCAATAGTGGATTCTTTTATGCAATGGAGGCATTTTCTGGAGGGATCCTCTCATCCAGTCACCGTATTTAGTGATCACAAGAATCTTGCCTACTTTCAGGATGCTCGTGTGTTGAATCGACGTCAAGCTCGGTGGGCCCACTTCCTCACGCGTTTCGACTTCAAAATTACATATCGTCCGGGGAAGCACCAAGGGAAGGCAGATGCATTATCACGACGTTCGTATCTAGCACCCCGTCCCGGCGAGCCAGCTTTCGATAACCAAAAACAAGTCATCTTGGGACCGGCACGACTACAAGCAACAGAGATCTTTGACATGCCCATGGATTCCCGCGTTATCGATACCATACGTGAAGACTTGAAGACAGATGCGTTCGCCCAAGCTATACTAGCACAAATTGATCCCTCTCGAGCGTCGTGTTCATAGTCGCAACCACCAGGTACGGACTATCGGCAATTCAAATACCATGATGGATTACTCTTCTTTAAAGAAATTTTGTATGTTCCTAATGGTTCTTGCCGCCTTCGAGTAGTTCAAAACTGCCATGACACATATACAGCTGGGCATTTTGGTAGTACTAAAACATTACATTTAGTACAACGATCATTCTGGTGGCCCTGTATGCGACAATTTGTCGAGGATTTTGTTCGGACTTGTGATACATGTTGCAGAGCGAAAATGCCAAGGCATCATCCATATGGTTTATTAGAACCATTACCAATTCCAAGCAAGCCGTGGCAATCCATTGCTCTAGACTTCATCACAGATCTTCCAGTCTCTAAGGGGTTCAATGCGATTCTAACGGTGGTCGATCGATACACGAAGATGGCTCATTTCTTGCCATGTACTAAGGAGATCTCCAGTGAAGACACTGCCGAAATTGTCATGCGTGAAGTATGTCGGCATCATGGACTTCCCGATAGTATCATCAGCGACCGTGGACCCCAGTTCGTGTCAAAATTTTGGAAGCACCTTTTTAACATGCTCAAGGTCTCTTGTAACCTCTCCTTCGGCTACCACCCACAAACCGACGGCCAAGCTGAACGAACAAATCAAACGCTGGAGCAGTATCTGCGGTGCTTTCTCAGTTATCATCAGGATGACTGGGCAGATATTCTCCACTTCGCCGAATTTGCCTATAACAACTCTATCCACGCATCCACTAAAGTTACGCCATTTTATGCTTATACGGGATGTCACCCATGGTGGAGTATACTTGAAACCCCAGAGGTGTCCACAAATCCGTGCGCGGAGGATCGTTTGGAGCGGTTACGCAAGATACAAGCGGATTTATCTACTCATCTCCAGCAAGCTCAACAAACACACAAGGTCTACGCGGATCGTCATCGACTTCCATCCAGTTTTAATATTGGTGATCGGGTGTGGCTGCTACAACGACACATCAAGACTACTTGCCCATGTGAGAAGTTGGATTATCGGCGATTAGGTCCTTTCCGTATTATTGGACAGATTAATGATGTCGCTTTTCGTCTCGATCTACCTCCTCAACTTCGGATACATCCGGTGTTTCATAGTTCTCTCCTTGAACCCTACCACGAGAGCACCATCCCAGGACGTCTTATCCAACCTCCAACCCCGATCGAGCTTGAAGATGGGCCGGAGTACGAGGTTTCCGCCATTCTTGATTCCAAGATTGTTTGCAACAAGCTCTACTATCTAGTCGATTGGCTAGGCTATAGTCCCAGCGATCGTACTTGGGAACCGATCGAGAATGTGACCAACGCTCGTGCTCTTCTTGAAGACTTCCATCGTCAATATCCACACAAACCGGGTCCTCAATCAAAGATGACTCGTGACACTCGTCGTTTTAAAGGGGGGATAGTGTCATGATATGGCAAGACTCGAACCCATGACCTTAGGTTATATGGGTCGAGCTCTTGACCATTAGACCATCTATTGTAATACGTAGAATATTATTTTCATTTACATTTTATTATAGGAAATTAGTGTATATTCCAAATTTCTCTGGAACATTCTAGAAGCTTCAGGATTACTCTTGAAAACACTATAAAAGAGGGCACTAGGCATTATGTTGAACCAAATTGGTTCAACGCCATTCTTAAGCCTTTTAGCCACCATTGTATATTCTCTTCATATAATACATATCTTTCTTATCATCACTCTCTCTCTCTTCCTCTCCGTCTTGCTCACTCCTTCCTTCTCTCGAAGAAGTTCTACACCTCTCATAGTACTAATCCTTCGTTTAGTACTAATTCCTTCTCTGTCTCAGTACTGTTCCTGACACCGAGTTCATTTCACCTGGACGTAAGGTACACATCCACACGAGCCCGATCGGAGTCCTCATGGTCGTAATATCACGATTGTCGATTGCTAACTGGAATTGGTCATATACGGAGTAGAGATCACCAATGGATTAGATGGACCGGCCCGCAAATGCCTCGGCAAATTCGTCCATGCTCGGACAGATTCCAGCATTTCGAATTGTCACCTTGTTGACGGGTTGAAGATCTTGGATGGATCGCAATGATCCATTCTTCTTCGACACCGTGAACCACCTATTAGAATAGGGAGCATTCGACGGTTCCAAAATTCCCATATCCACCTTCTCCTTTAAGAGCTCGATCAACTTCGGTAGGTGTGCTCTCGGAACCGGTTTCGGTTTCAAATTCCAAGGCATGTGCGGCACCATGAAGATTACCATTGGCTCTATTGTCCTTGGATCAACACATCTGATTTCTTGTGGGGAAAATGCGAAAGCCTTCCCATGTCTCTCAAGCATGTCGCGAAACATTCGCTCCTCTTCAGGGAGGAGGAAATCCTCCCTTCCAACCTGTAACTTCCCCTTCGTCTCTTCGGTGAAGACATGACCTATTGTCTTTGGATCTCTTAAGCTTGGATCGTTAGCGACTTCCTTCATCTTTTGCCAGCTATCTTCCGGTAGCGGAACCGCAATTGGCTTGATCTTCCTATCCAATGTTTTATATTTTGTGTTGATGTCAGCTTCCTTCATCAAGATGTTTCGATGATATTCATCGATGATAGCGTACATGTTGATGGAGCTAACCGAAATCACACGATGATCGTGTAGATAGCTCAAGTCCACGACATCCTCAATTTTGCTGATGGTGTCGTTAAATGAGGCTTCTTCCATAATATGAGTCACGAACTCTTCTTTTTCTATTATGCTTTCTTCTTTCTGCATCTTCTCGAAGTCTTGTATCTGACGCTTGTCCTTCTTGTCGGGTAGTACTAGTTTACATGTGCCACTAGGTGTGACATATGTTGCTTCTCCTCGCAATCCACGCGGTCTACTCCCTTGTGGGCACTTGCGATCGATCGGACTATTTGTGCCCCATGCTTCAATATTCCGCTCTAAAAATCTGGTGATTCACCTCCAAGACTATCTCGATTTCTTTCATGATTAGCTCGCACTGTTAGGAATTGAACAAATCTTTGATTGTCAAGACTCTTGATTCGCGTGAAGGCTGCTCCATTATTGAACACCTTGGTCTCCAACCGAGATGATGTGATATACAGTTGACCCAGGATGACAGGATGCAAAGCCGATTCTTGCACGAAGAAGTGTTGATCCATCTCCACATCCCCAATTATGACTTTAACATTGGGACAAGCTCCATACAAGTCCTCCGTGGCCCTCGTTGCCGCTCGAATCTTCCATCTGTGGTTTGTATTAATCGGCCATCTTCCCTTTTTGTAGACCTGAGTCGACATGAGGTTAATCTCCGAACCATGGTCAATCAAAGCTACCACAGTCTCTTTCTTCTCCCTGATCTTCACCGGCGTCTCCGTTGTCGCTCTTGCCCAATGAGGCTGAGAGTAATGGTTGTCCACCATCACTTCTTCTTCTTTCTCCTCTTCCGATCTTGCCATAGTTATGGCACTTGTTTTCACCTCCTCTTCATCTGCTTGTTGCCTCTTCCGCTTAATCAATTCCACAATAGTATCGTGGAACTCCTTCTTAGCGATCCCAAGTAGCTCTCTCAAAGTAAGGTCGACATGACTGTCTAAAACCTTCTCCTCAAGGACCTTCCACAAGTCGGTTGTTTGTTCTATGTCCAACCTTAGCGGCACCACTCGTTCTTTTCCTTTCTTCACAGATTCATCGACTTCAATCCGAGAAGGTTGGCTCGATCCACCGGGCTTCATGCTTGTTTCTCCTATCTCTTTTCGTGGCGTAGGTTGGGCTTGTCCTTCTTTCCGTTCATTCCTCGTATTGTGACGCTTTGATGTGTCATCTTCTTCATCAGTTCTTTTCCTCTTCTCTTCGACAAGAGCTTCATAGTTGTCATACACAACCTCTGCAAAGCTTGTGTTATCGTTGACTGGATCCGACCATCCGGTAACTCATCGCACATTCCGATCAGCAAGTTGTAGATCCTTCAAATCGATTTTGCCAAAACCCAACTCCCGGCTTGATCGTCTTTAGATTCTCTCTTCCAACTCATATCCTGGCCAATGCAGCATAGTGCACGATCTTTTTCAGCCCGCGTCTTTCGAAGTTCACTCGTAGTGGCTTCCGAGTCTCGCTCGAATGAATCATGTTGCCGTCCAAATAGACGACGTTCTTGCGAATCGCATCTTGCAAGTCAGTGCACTCCCTTCGCGAGTGCTCGAAGCTGTCGCACCACACACATCTATACGCTTCTTTTCCATTGGGCCCACATCGACCTAAGTTGGCCAACGATACCGCTTCAAACTTCTTGGAGATCTCTTCAATTATGGATTCTTCCATCACTTTCTTGTCGAAATTGTTGATCGGCTTGCTAGGCTCGATCGTCATAGGCGCCTTCCGCCTCCACGATTGTGGATTCTCCATATCAGTTTCCTCTTGCCATTGTCGACGCTTATCAAGATGGCTACAAGTCTTCTTCAACGCCGCCCAGTCCGCTACCAAACAATTTGGTTGTGTTTCGTCCTCCAAAAGGTTTCCCAATTCTCGCTGATCTTTCACATCCACTGCCTTTAGGAATAGTAGGACTTTATCTCCATCAAGAACTCGTTGATCTACACTTGGAAGTCGGTTGTACTTCTAGTCGAATTCGGCATATGCTCCAGACACACACATATTCTTCCCTTTCTTCTCGATCCACATCATTAGCGTATGTCAAGTCATCTGTGACGCATCTTCAAGCATGTATTCAGCGAGAAGCGCCTTTTCGAACTCCACCCAAGTTGTGTGCTCGTTTTGGATCTCCATGACATGCTTGCGGATACCTCGTTCCACCACACTTTTGAAGCTAGAAATTTGTTTGAGATTGTTGACATCCCTCTGCTACATCTTGTTCCGATAGGTAGCAAGGAAATTCATGATGTTCTTGCCACCAAATCGTCCAACTATCTCGACCATACGATCAATAGCTTTGTCGATTAAAGCTTCTCCATCTCTCACCTTCAACATGTATTCCACTACGGACACCATACCTTTCGTTAATTCCTCTCCTTGAGTTTTGCTTATCGAAGCCATCGTTGTACTTGAGATCCTCCCTATCGCCTCATTCACCAAGTAAGATGTCGAGGAAATCCTCGCGTGTTCGTGAAATGAAGCGGGACCACCGGGGTCCTGGATCGGAAGGATTCAATGTTTTTAACAACGTAAGCGAGAAAGTATTGAAGATAGATAGATGGATGAAGAGATTGAGATAGAGATTGAACCCTTGACTTTAGTTTTATGAGACAAGATACATCACCATTAGGATAACTTAGATCTTTGATTACAAGTTTTTTTTTTACTTACATCACTTGCCCTTACACAAGCCCCACTATAGGCTTTTATAGGTCTCTCCATGCAAAAACCATGGGCTAAACCCACGGGCTAAAACCGTGGGCTGAAACCATGGGCTAAAACCACGGGTAGAAACCATGGGCTAAGACCACAGGGGTGCTAAAACCACGGGCTAAAACCATGGGCTAAAACCATGGTTTTTGTGCCCACGGTTTTTATATGTTCGTTTCGTACGAAATATTGAATATGAAGAGAAAATATACACAATCTAAAGCGTTGCTTTAGTGGTAAGTTAATTCGTCTCTTATCATAGAGGTGCAAGGTTCAAGCCTTGCTTGCACCCTATTGAGAATCAAGCTCAACTTGGTCTAGTGTGTGAACTCACCTTGAGAGTGAATAGACACTCCAACGGTCAAGAGTCACCTCTTTGTATTCTAGCATTTAGTATGAGTCATAGAATCATATTATATGACACATAACTTATGAGCTTTCACATTCCCCATGCTCCATGAGTCTTGTAGTTAATGAAGAGAGAGGGTGACTACATAAAGCACCCTCCTCCCACCTTGTACATAGGTGCCGAGTCTTTCTCCTTTGTTAATATACTTTTACCTTGTGTATTCTCTGTGTCTTATTCCTTGACTCATTCACTCTCTCTCTCTCATACACACACATAACTCATATCTCTTCCGCTTCACAAGAATCCATCTCTTGATTCTTTACATGGTATCAGAGCGATTTGGTAGCTTGATCTAGCCCATTCGCCTCATCGTGATCGTGTGTTGTGCTCCATGCCGACGACCAAGAACCGGCTCATCGCTATCGTAGCTTCGCTACATAGCTCGCATACAAAGAGAGAGAGAGAGAGAGAGAGAGAGAGAGAGAGAGAGAGAGAAGGAATAAGAAACAGAGAATACGCAAGGTAAAAGTATATTAACAAAGGAGAAAGACTCGGTACCTATGTACAAGGTGGGAGGAGGGTGCTTTATGTAGTCACCCTCTCTCTTCATTAACTACAAGACTCATGGAGCATGGGGAATGTGAAAGCTCATAAGTTATGTGTCATAGAATATGATTCTATGACTCATACTAAATGCTAGAATACAAAGAGGTGACATAATGGTGACTCTTGACCGTTGGAGTGTCTATTCACTCTCAAGGTGAGTTCACACACTAGACCAAGTTGAGCTTGATTCTCAACATGCCCCCTCAAGCTCAAGCCAGCTCGGTTTCAGACGGTATCTGAAATCCGCTTCGACTCGCATTCCGGAGTCCGCGTCGACTCGCATTTATGCGGAGTTGCGGAATATGTGCTCCAGCTTGCGTTGTGTGTAGTTGCGAAGTCTGCGCTTTGGCTTGCCTCTTTGTTCGCAGCTTTGCGCGGTAGATCAGCTCTTCGCGGCTTTGTTGCGCGGTTGCGTAATCCACGCGTTATTGCGTAGTGTGCGCGGTTTGCGGAATCCACGCGTTATGTTGTAAAACAGTGCTCAGCCACCACCGAGTAATAGGATAAATTCACAGAAAACAGGAAATACAAAATGCACGAAGTAGAATAGAGAGGAGAGTACACAGGGTGTTTTACGTGGAAAACCCTAAATGGGAAAAACCACGGGAGTCATCAAACTCCAACTATCACTATACACAGAGATGTACAATGGTGAAGCTACAAGGCAACAACCTTGAGCTCACTGTCTTCGCCACAGGCGGCGGTAATACACAGAGGCGTCGACCCCTTCCTTTCTCTCTCTCTCTCTCGGCTGCTCTCACTTCACTCTCTCGGCTGAAAACATAAAATGAGCAACAACCAATAAACTGTTTGCCCTAAGTCATATTTATACACATATGACTTTCGGGCTATTTACAAATATAGCCTCAAGGGCTCTTGGCAAACATATTCACAAATATGTCCCCGCATCCGGATCTCTCTCCGGGTACATTCGTCATCCGGCTCCGTAACCGGGGTCTTCATCATCCGGCTCCGTAACCGGGGTCTTCATCATCCGGCTCCGTAACCGGGGTCTTCATTCCCGATTCCCGGACATCCGACCATCCCATCCGGAGGGACCGTAATCCCAACAAACTCCCCCTTCACTTCGGCATGGGATGTCTCTCCAATCCGATCCTCTTCCGGCATGCTTCCAGCTTGTCAGGTGTGAGCACCTTGGTCAGCATATCCGACCCGTTCTCGTCCGTGTGGACCTTCGTCAGCACGAACTCCTTGTCTTCTATCCTTTCCCGGATCCAGTGATATCTTCGCTGGATGTGCTTCGTCCGGGAGTGATAGGCCGCGTTCTTCGCAAGGTGGATGGCACTCTGACTGTCGCAGTAGAGTCGGTACTCCTCCTGCTGGATACCGAGCTCTCTAATGAAGTCCTTCATCCATATTATTTCCTTGCCGGCTTCAACAGCCGCCATGTACTCCGCCTCCGTGGTTGACAACGCAACCGTCTTCTGCAGCCTCGACTGCCATGAAACAGCTCCCCCTGCGTACGTCATCACATACCCTGATGTGGACCGGCTGGTATCTGCATCAGCCGACATATCCGAATCGGTAAAGCCGTCGAGTTCGGGCTTACCGGAGCCGAATCGGAGGCACACGTTTGCCGTGCCCTTCAGGTATCGGAGTATCCACTTGGCCGCGTTCCAATGCTCTTTGCCGGGATTGCTCATGTACCGGCTCACCACTCCGACTGCATATCCTATGTCCGGTCTTGTACACACCATTGCGTACATCAAGCTTCCGACGGCAGAGGCATATGGCACTTTCATCATGTCCTCCTTCTCAGCCTTTGTCTTGGGACTTTGCTTGCTGGAGAACTTGCAGTTTGCCGGGAGGGTTGACCCGACCGGTCTTGCTTCCGACATGTTGAACCGGTGAAGCACCTTCGTCACGTACTTCTCCTGTGACAGCCACAACTGCTTCTTCTTCCGGTCCCGGATGATGTGCATCCCTAATATTTGCCTCGCCGGACCCAAGTCCTTCATTGAGAAGGTTCGGTGAAGAGCCTTCTTCAGCATCCGTATCTTGACCTGGTCCCGTCCGACGATCAACATGTCGTCCACGTACAGGAGGAGTATTAGAAAGTCTCCTCCTTCGAACTTCTTCACAAACACGCAGTGGTCGGACTGCGTTTTGAGGTACCCTTCGTCGGTCATGAAGGAGTCGAACTTCCGGTACCATTGCCGGGGAGCCTGCTTCAGTCCGTAAAGGCTCTTCTTCAACCGGCATACCAGGTGCTCCTTCCCTTTCTTCTCGAATCCTTCCGGTTGCTGCATGTAGATCTCTTCATCGAGGTCACCGTGAAGGAATGCCGTCTTCACGTCCATCTGTTCTACCTCGAGGTCCATGCTTGCCGCAATGCTCAGCACCGTCCGGATGGAGGTCATCTTCACTACCGGGGCAAAAATCTCGTCGAAGTCGACGCCCTTCTTCTGCTGAAACCCCTTCACCACGATCCTGGCTTTGTATCTCGGGGGGTTTCCGGCATCTCCCGGTTTCAGCTTGAACACCCACTTGTTTCGAAGTGCCCGCTTTCCTTTCGGCAACTCCACAAGTTCATATGTGTGGTTCTCATGCAGGGAATCCATCTCGTCCTGCATGGCACTCAACCACCTGCGGCTCTGGGTGTCATGCTTTGCTTCTTCAAAGCTCTCCGGCTCCCCCTCGTCGGTTAGCAGCACGTGCTCTGGTTCCGGAAATCTCCGGGGGGCCCTTCTCTCTCTTAGAGGATATCTCCGTTCCGGAGCTTCGGTAACCGGTTCTTCCGATTCTTCTTCATCCGAATCCATTTCGGGATCGGGGCCGGTTCCGGTATCATTTTCGTCTTCTTCGGCCGGTTCGGTTTCTTCACCGTCTTCGGCCGGATCCTCGAGTGCTAACCGGTCCCTTGGCGGTCGGGACTGCTCCTCGTAGAGTTGATCCTCACCGGTCGACTTGGAGCTCTTCATCTTCTTCTCCGACTCCCAGTCGGCGAGTGTCTTGTCCTCCATGAAGATGATGTCTCGACTCCTGAATATCTTCTTGTCGACCGGGTCCCATACTCGGTAGCCGAACTCGTCGTCGCCGTAACCGAGGAATATGCATGGCCAGGTCTTTGGATCTAACTTTCCTCTCCGGTCCTTTGCCACATGCACGTATGCGAGACACCCGAACACCTTCAGATGCCGGTAGGACACTTCCTTACCGGTCCACACTTTCTGCGGCGTGTCTCCGTCCAAAGGTACTGAGGGTGATCTATTTATCACATACGTCGCCGTCGACATTGCCTCAGCCCAAAATCCCTTGGGTAATTTCGCATGCGCCAGCATACTCCGGACCCTCTCCATTATGGTCCGGTTCATCCTCTCGGCCAGCCCGTTCAGTTCCGGCGTCTTCGGCACAGTAAACTCGAGCCGGATTCCCTTCGAGCGACAGTACTCCTGGAACTGCCCCCGGTATTCCCCTCCGTTATCCGCTCGTATCGTTTTCAGCTTCTTGCCGGATTCCCTTTCCACTCTCGCGTGGAGTTCTTTGAAGACGGACAATACTTGGTCCTTTGTCTTCAACGGTGCTGTCCACAGCTTCCGGCTGTGATCATCAATGAAAGTCACGAAGTACTGGGCTCCGCCGTGTGACTTCGTTTCTACCTGACACACATCAGTATGCACCAACTCCAATGGTGCGCTACGTCTCGTCGGTGGCCTTGAGTGGAAGGAGGTTCGGTTCGGCAATCGGTGCACTTCTCCAGGTGCACATGCTTCACTGGAATAAGGTTGTCTTCTGCAAGCCTCTTCATCCCTTTCTCACTCATGTGGCACAGTCTCTTGTGCCACAGCTCTCCGGCAGTGTCGGCTGCCACGTTCAGCTCCTCCGGACATAGCCGGGAATTCATCAGGTACAATGTATTGACCTTCCGGGCCCGAGCCACTATCAGGCTCCCTTTGCTGAACTTCATCACGCCGTTCCGGATGCTACCTGTGTAGCCTTCATCGTCTAGCCTCCCGGCCGAAATCAGGTTCAATCGAACCTCCGGAACGTGTCGGACATCCTTCAACAGCATTTTGCATCCGGTCGGGGTTGTCAACCACACGTCTCCTATGCCGGCAATCCGGCACGTACCTTCATTTCCCATCCGAACACAGCCATGCTCACCGGCTGTGTAGGATGAGAAGTGTCATGAAGACATACATCTTGGCTTATCATGACATTCATCTTGGCGAACCAGGAATCGAACCCATAACCTCTTGGTTTACATATTGTACTTTAACCATTGTAATAACATATGTGAGATGTAATCATAATAATTATATGTTTAGTTATTACGAGATATTTAGAACATTCTAGATTATTCTAGAATGTTCTTGAATATTTCATGATTATATTTATTATTATTATTATTCATAAATATCTAAAATATTCTAGAACATTCTAGAATACTCCATAAGGGCCTATAAATAAGAGTCCATACACTCATCACAACTCATCTTGGCTTATCATGACATTCATCTTGGCGAACCAGGAATCGAACCCATAACCTCTTGGTTTACATATTGTACTTTAACCATTGTAATAACATATGTGAGATGTAATCATAATAATTATATGTTTAGTTATTACGAGATATTTAGAACATTCTAGATTATTCTAGAATGTTCTTGAATATTTCATGATTATATTTATTATTATTATTATTCATAAATATCTAAAATATTCTAGAACATTCTAGAATACTCCATAAGGGCCTATAAATAAGAGTCCATACACTCATCACAACTCATTCGGTTCAACACCAGTCTTTAGCCCTTAGCCTACTCCTTGTATTCTTCTTTCTCATAATATAATCGCATTCCCATTTCTTATCTCTCACTTATACTTTTCTCTCTCTCGCACTCTCTCCCTCTTTCACTCTCTTTCTATCACTATCGCTATCTCTACCGCTCTCGCCATCTCTATCGTTATCGTTATCTCTATCGCCATCGCTCTCTCTCTCTGCTTCCTACTCAAGAATCACGACAGTTTGAACCGAATATTTCTTTTCCCTTTCTCCAATAACTCTAGCAAGCTTTCTTCTTTATCCTTCTTTCTTTTTCCCCCGCGGTTATGGAGTCGGTCAGCAAGCAAGAGTATATGCGTGTCCTTTCGGAGCTCGATATGCTCACCACTAAGTTTGTGGCATTAGAGCAAGAAAATCAAAGGCTACTCGGGGATCTTCAACAAGTCAGTACTGAGAAAGCTCATCAATATGAGGAGTTATCACAACGGGTTCATCAACTTGAGGCTACTATATTAACATTACGAGAACAAGCGGCGGGGGTTCAAAACTCCCCAAGGGAACCAAAGATTAGCCTCCCTGCCAAGTTTGATGGTACCAGATCTCTCTTTCGAGGTTTCCTGAATCAAGTTCGTTTGGTGATTCAGTTACATCCCAATCGGTATCCAACTGATGCTGCCCGTGTGGGATTAATAGGAACCTTGCTAAGCGGTACAGCGTTAGCATGGTTTGCACCACTTCTTGAGAAGAAATCACCATTACTGGAGGATTTCGAGGCATTCGTTAAGGAGTTTCAAGCTAGTTTTGGAGATACGGATAGCACTAGGACTGCAATAAACAAGATTCGAAGACTCCGACAAGGAGATCGTCCCGCTTCAGCTTATGCCGCAGATTTCCGTCTCTTGGCATGCGACATCCCTTGGGATGAGGCAGCCTTAATGGATCAATTCCGTCAGGGTTTGCGTAACGATGTCAAAGATCTTCTTCTTACTTTCCATGAAGATCCAAAGTCTCTTACTGAAGCTATTAGCCGAGCTGTGCGATGTGATAATCGCCTATTTGAGCGACGTTCTGAACGTCAACAAATGTTACGCCGCCAACCGGAACAGACATACGCTTCTATAGTCGCCACACCGCCACAAGGTTCTAGACCCGTTACGAGGGATGGTCCCACTCCGATGGAAATAGAGTCGACACAACGTCGAGGGCCCTTATCAGATGCTGAGAAACAACGATGTCGGGCGCATCGCCTATGCCTCTACTGTGGTGGTCCAGGACATATAGCTGTGAATTGTCCACATAAACCCAGGCGTCAAGTTTACCAAGTAAGTGCACATGACAACCCTACATCAAGTTCTACTATCACTTCTAATAACTTAAGTACTAAGCCTACTAGCCCATGCCATGAGAATAGATTTGATGTCTTGAGCCAATTAGAGGATGTGTTAAACGAATAAGTCCGGCCAAAATAGGAGCCATTTGGTTGGACCATCCTAGTTATGTAGAGTCAGTACCTAGTTGTGGTTCCATTTCATCAAATCAAGTTAGTAGAGTTTTTTCTGCACAAGTCGAGCTTAGCACATCTACAGGTCATCGCGCCCTAGCCTCTGCCCTCCTAGATTCCGGAGCCAATTCTTGTTTCATGGATCGCGAGTTTGCATTGACTCAAAACATCATCTTGAAAAAACTCCCAAACCCAGTAGCTGTAGGAGTCATCGATGGTCGCCCTATAGCATCAGGAGATATAGTCGAAGAGTCTGAACCAATTCGTGTAGTCCTAGGTAATTTGGCTAGTGTCATCTCATTTAACATCATTAGTAGTCCGGAGCACTCTCTAGTTCTTGGTCTTCCTTGGTTTGAGTTACATAACCCAACCATTGATTGGAGAAAAAGAACTATTGAAGAGGTCACCGTACAATCCAAGTCTCTTGAAGCTCCAACTAAGGATCTAGGATCCCCCACAATTTCAACAATCTCTATACATCAATTACGAGAGGATGGAAGAAAGGAAGACATGATGGTATTTGCGGTTTTAGCAACTCCCTCATCTAGCTCACAAGAATTGGGGGTCCAACTACCAAAGAAGTACATAGAATTCTCCGATGTGTTCGATAAGGTGAAGGCTAATAGACTACCAGAGCATCGACCATATGATTGCCCAATTGATTTGCAGCCAGGAAAAGAGCCTCCATGGGGACCAATTTATAATCTTTCGCCCACGGAGTTAGAGGTTCTTCGAGAATATATCAATGAGAACTTGGCAAATGGTTTTATCCAACATTCAAAATCTCCTGTTGGTGCACCCATCTTTTTCGTTAAGAAGAAAGATGGTACGCTTCGTATGGTCGTGGATTATCGAGGCTTGAATAAAGTGACCGTTAGAAACCGATATGCTCTCCCATTGATCTCAAGCCTTCTAGAACGCCTCAGTGAAGCAAAGTATTTCACGAAGTTAGATCTTCGAGGTGCCTACAACCTTGTTCGAATTCGTCCTGGGGATGAATGGAAGACGGCGTTCCGCACTCGCTATGGTCATTTTGAGTACACAGTGATGCCTTTTGGCCTCACGAATGCACCAGCAGTCTTCCAACATATGGCGAATGATATTTTTCGAGACTTTCTCGATATCTTCATCATTGTTTACCTGGATGATATCTTGATCTACTCAAAAACTCAAGAAGAACATGATATACATGTTCGCCAAGTTTTGCAACGGCTACGAGAGTATGGTCTCTATGCAAAATTGGAGAAGTGTAGTTTCGACCAACGTCAAGTGGAGTTTTTGGGGTACATAGTCTCTTCAAATGGCATCTCTATGGATCCATCAAAGGTTCAAACAATTTTGGATTGGCAAACACCACAGTCTGTGCGAGATGTGCAATGTTTTTTGGGGTTCGCAAACTTTTATCGCAAGTTCATCAAAGACTATTCAAAAATTGTGTTGCCCCTCACTCAACTGACGCACAAGAATCGATCATTTGTATGGAGTATAGATGCGAACTCTGCATTTGAGGGTTTAAAGCAAGCATGTACATCCGCACCAATCTTAATCCATGTCGATCCAATGAGGCGCTTTATACTTGAAGCTGATGCATCGGATTTCGCACTCGGAAGTGTACTATCCCAAATTGGTGATGATGGTGAACTGCACCCGGTGGCTTTTCACTCACGAAAATTTGAAGCCGCAGAAATCAACTATGAGATTCACGACAAAGAGCTTCTTGCCATTGTGGATTCTTTTCAACAATGGCGTCATTTTCTGGAGGGTTCTTCTCAGCAGATTATTGTCTACAATGATCATAAAAATCTAACATACTTTCAAAGTGCTCGAGTCTTGAATCGACGACAAGCTCGTTGGGCGCAGTTCTTAACTCGTTTCGATTTTGTAATTCTATATCGCCCTGGGATGCAACAAGGAAAAGCAGATGCTTTATCTAGACGTTCGTATATGGAACTTCAACCTGGAGAGGCCGCATTTGAAAGCCAAAAGCAAATCCTCTTAGGTCCTGATCGTCTACGAATAATGGCAATGCATACCATCAACACACCGGGAGATTCAAGGCTTCTTGATTCCATTCGTGAGCAGATTGCGACTGATGCGTTCGCCCAAGAGGTTTTGAGCCATATTATCCCAAATCGTGCATCTAGCTCCCAAACTCAAAATCCTCGTCTAGACTACACCCAGTTTAGTTGGCATGATGGGTTACTTTTTCGACAAACTCTCTTGTATGTGCCTGACGGTCCTTCTCGACTCAAAGTCATGCAACAATGTCATGACACACCAATGGCGGGACAGTTCGGCATCCACAAGACTTTTGAGTTGATTTCTCGCCGATATTGGTGGCCACGGCTTCGCCATTTTGTTACGGATTATGTTCGTAGCTGTGATACATGTTGCCGATCAAAAAAGCCTCGACATCATCCATATGGCTTATTACAGCCAATGCCTATTCCGGAGGGCCCATGGAAATCTATTTCCTTGGACTTTATTACGGATCTTCCACCTTCCAAGGGATTTGATTCGATTCTCACGGTTGTCGATCGTTTTACGAAGATGGCACATTTCCTTCCATGCACAAAGACCATTACTAGTCAAGAGACAACTGATTTACTCATGCGGGAGGTGTTTCGCCATCATGGTCTTCCAGATGATATTATCAGTGATCGGGGTCCCCAATTCATCTCGAAATTTTGGCGGCACATGTTCAGACTCTTACATACTTCTTGTAAACTCTCTTCCGGCTACCATCCAGAGACTAATGGGCAGAGTGAGCGCACCAACCAAACAGTCGAGCAATATCTACGTTGTTTTGTCAACTATCAACAAGATGATTGGGTGGATTTACTACCTTTGGCAGAATTTGCTTATAACAACTCCGAGCATTCTTCTACTGGATATTCCCCATTTTTTGCAAACATTGGGTACCATCCTCGTTGGACGATGCTTGAACATCCTGAACTCCCAAAAAACCCAGCTGCTGAAGATCGGCTCACTCGACTCCAAGAAGTTCAGGATATGCTTTTGCATCATTTATGTGAAGCCCAAAACACTCAAAAGAAGATTGTTGACCGTCATCGGCGTGATTCATCGACTACATTTCAAGTAGGCGATCGTGTATGGCTCTTACAAGGTAGCATTAAAACGACCCGACCTTGCTACAAATTGGATTATCAACGTTTTGGCCCATATGTCATAAGTGGTAAGATCAATGATGTGACATTTCGACTTGATCTTCCTCCTCATATGCGTCTTCACCCGGTCTTCCATGTTTCACTTTTGGAGCCTTACACAACGAGCTCTATTCCGGGTCGTGTTACACCTCCCCCACCTCCAATTGACGTTTCCAATGGCTCTGAATATGAGGTTGCCGCTATCCTCGACTCCAAGATCATTCGCAACAAACTATACTACTTGGTTGATTGGTTAGGCTATACACCTAATGATCGAACATGGGAGCCTGCCGAACATCTTGCCAATGCCTCCGACATGGTTGTTGCATTTCACAACCAATATCCTCATAAACCAAGTCTGAACTCTTTTCTTCCGACTCGTGCAACTCGTCATCGAAAAGGGGGGATAATGTCATGAAGACATACATCTTGGCTTATCATGACATTCATCTTGGCGAACCAGGAATCGAACCCATAACCTCTTGGTTTACATATTGTACTTTAACCATTGTAATAACATATGTGAGATGTAATCATAATAATTATATGTTTAGTTATTACGAGATATTTAGAACATTCTAGATTATTCTAGAATGTTCTTGAATATTTCATGATTATATTTATTATTATTATTATTCATAAATATCTAAAATATTCTAGAACATTCTAGAATACTCCATAAGGGCCTATAAATAAGAGTCCATATACTCATCACAACTCATTCGGTTCAACACCAGTCTTTAGCCCTTAGCCTACTCCTTGTAATCTTCTTTCTCATAATATAATCGCATTCCCATTTCTTATCTCTCACTTATACTTTTCTCTCTCTCGCACTCTCTCCCTCTTTCACTCTCTTTCTATCACTATCGCTATCTCTACCGCTCTCGCCATCTCTATCGTTATCGTTATCTCTATCGCCATCGCTCTCTCTCTGCTTCCTACTCAAGAGTCACGACAAGAAGTATCTTCTCTCCGGGGTCAGGTGGAACGATGCTCCGGAATCGACCACCCAGGTCATCTCTACACCGGCAAGGTTCAGCTCCCTCTCTTCGGTAATGAGCATTATCTCTTCTTCACTTGCCGCGAGTGCCGTCGTTCCTCTCCGGTCCTGCCCTCGCCGATCCGGACCTCTTCGGTCCGTGGCTCCCCGGTATGCACCGTTTCTCTCCGGTGACTTCTTCGAATCGGTGTCGTCGGCTCCGTTGTCCTTTCGGTAATGCCGACAATTCTTCCGGAAGTGCCCCGGCTTCCCACAGTGGAAGCATGTGGGCCTTCCTCTTGAATGCGACCGGGTCCCCGACTTCTCCCGTCTTTGCGGACTCCGGTTCCATTGTCTTCCCCGATCCGATTCGGTAAGCAGCGCCTTCGAGTCGGAGGCCGGTTCTTTATCTCTCCGACGCGCTTCTTCGTTCAAAATGCTTGTCTTTACCGTTTGTAGAGACAAGTTATCTTCGGTGCAGGAGGTGCTGAGAGTCACCACCAAGTTCTCCCAGCTTTCCGGCAATGTACACATCAGAATGATGGCTTGCATTGCATCCTCCAACGGGAACTTGATCGCCGCAAGCTGGTTCACGAATCCCATGAACGTGCTCACGTGTTCCACCATATTCTCGCCGTCCCGGTACTTGAGGTTCACTATCTTCCTCATCAGGGAGGTTCGGTTCAACGCATTCTTCCTCTCGTAGAGGCCCGACAGCTTCTTCCACATCTCATATGCGTTGGTGTCATTCGCCACATGTTGTAGAACGCTTACATCGACATATTGCCGGATCGTCGCTACGGCTTTCCGGTTCAGGAGCTTCCACTCCGACTCTATTACCCCCTTGGGTATCTCGGCATTGTCGATCGGTTCATACAGGTCTCGGACGATGAGAAGGTCTTCCATCTTTATCTTCCAGTCGGCGTAGTTCTGTGAGTTCAGCACCATCATGCCCGGAGGCCCACTACCGCCGCCTTCCATTTTCTGTGTTACCGTGCTCTGATACCACTTTGTTGTAAAACAGTGCTCAGCCACCACCGAGTAATAGGATAAATTCACAGAAAACAGGAAATACAAAATGCACGAAGTAGAATAGAGAGGAGAGTACACAGGGTGTTTTACGTGGAAAACCCTAAATGGGAAAAACCACGGGAGTCATCAAACTCCAACTATCACTATACACAGAGATGTACAATGGTGAAGCTACAAGGCAACAACCTTGAGCTCACTGTCTTCGCCACAGGCGGCGGTAATACACAGAGGCGTCGACCCCTTCCTTTCTCTCTCTCTCTCTCGGCTGCTCTCACTTCACTCTCTCGGCTGAAAACATAAAATGAGCAACAACCAATAAACTGTTTGCCCTAAGTCATATTTATACACATATGACTTTCGGGCTATTTACAAATATAGCCTCAAGGGCTCTTGGCAAACATATTCACAAATATGTCCCCGCATCCGGATCTCTCTCCGGGTACATTCGTCATCCGGCTCCGTAACCGGGGTCTTCATCATCCGGCTCCGTAACCGGGGTCTTCATCATCCGGCTCCGTAACCGGGGTCTTCATTCCCGATTCCCGGACATCCGACCGTCCCATCCGGAGGGACCGTAATCCCAACACGTTATTGCGTAGTGGCTTCAGTACTCCCCCCCAAGCTTGGTAGGTCAGGGATCGTCAATCCAAGATCGGTCATAAATTGCCATAGCTTGTCGGCTCCTAAGGCTTTAGTGAAGATGTCGGTCGTTTGAAGATTGGTGCTAATGTGTTGTAGGTCGACATCGCCAGCCAGAACGCGCTCTCGGATGAAGTGATAGTGCACTTTGATGTGCTTTGTCCGCGCGTGGAACACCGGGTTCCGAGCCAGGTAGATACTGCTCATGTTGTCATAGTAAAGGGAAGTCGGATCCTTGATGGGTACGCCCAAATCCTTGAGTATCCTCTTGCGCCATACGGCTTCACATGCGGCCACTGTCGCGCCCCTGTATTCTGCCTCTGTGCTCGAAAGAGCGACGGTTGGTTGCTTTTTGTTGCTCTAGGATATTGCTCAGGAGGTTGATCTTCTATCGGCTTTGTAGCCGGCCCAATCAGCGTCTGTGTACCCCTTGAGGCATATTGGCATCGCGGTCTTGTAGAGGATGCCACAATCCATTGTGCCGCTCACGTATCGTAGAACTCGCTTAGCGCAATCCAAGTGAGTATCACGCGGTGTTTGCATGAATTGGCTAAGGAGACCGCCGGATAACTGAGATCGGGTCGTGTGATCGTGAGGTAGATGAGACTCCCGATGAGTTGCCGATACTGAGTCGGCTCACACGCTTTGGTGCCGGAGTTCGCGTCTAGTTTGAGTTTGTATGAACTAACAAAGGTTACTAGGCTTTAGTCTTATTTTATTTACAAATGTTTGAGTGCACATTACACTTTCTTGATTTTGTTTGTTCCACATGATTTTCACACCGTTGCCGAAAATCTTCACAACAACGGTTCATTAAATGTCATATAGCGTGTACCATTTGGAAGTACTTATCAGACATTTGGCAAGTTTTAACCCGTTGTTGTTTGAGACGTTAACAATGGGTTTTTTCTCAATATGTTCAAAATGGTTCAAATGATGAGATGGAGATATTGTTCCAATTTTTACGTTATTGGGGTCTACAACACAATTGGAATATGCGTAATGCTTTCATGTTTGATAATAGACATGGGGTGAAGGCCTATATAAAGAAGTTGAAACGTATTCTCATGTGGAATTTTTGGATGTCAGAGCATGTGGGGATTGTTTGCTCAAATGCATATTTGGGTTTTTAAATAGCATTACAGAACGTCCCTCTCCTTACATACGCATATGATAGGTAGAGGAGACTAAGAAGTGTTGTAACTAAGTGGATTTTACATACCATTAATATAATTGTGTGCTTTTACGAGAGAGAGATAGAGAGACAGAGAGAGACAGAGAATTGGTTGCCTAGATGGATGTAGCTCAGTTGGTAAGGTCGACCAATGGAGACCAGTAGGTCATGGGTTCAATATTTACATTTCCACAGTGGCATCTAGCGAATTGAAAAGAGAATCAGATATGTATGAAGTATGTAATAGAGAGGTGAGATAATTGGGTTTCGAACCCAAGGCATAGTGTTTGTAGTGTAACATCTTACCATTAGGGTAAGGTACTTATAATAAAAGATATTGAGAGAGAGAATCTCTATTTTAATGACAATGCCAACGTTGTATTGATAATCATAGAGTACTCTTTGCATGATATTGTGCTGTGCATGGAAGCATGTGTTCCTTTGTGCCACCTTTTTAGCATACCCTTTTTAGGATGCATGTACCTAAGCCGACCCACCCTTTTAGCACACCCTTTTTAGCTAAGCCAACCCAAATGGGTACCTTTCTATGAACTATAAATTAAGTAAGAAGTAAGAAGCTTACTAGGTTGGTTTTGATCTCTTATGTGCATTTCACATACTGGTGGAGATGACGGGCACGAACTACGGTGAACGAGCCGAATCCCTCGGTGCTTATGGCGTTGTTGTGCGACTTTGTAGGTTTCGGGAGTTGGCTTGTCAAAGGAGGGGGAACATCAATTGGAGATAGTGCCCCCAAGGGGCACTATCCATGTTGGCAAGGTTGGAATGGACGTCAATGGACGATTCTGGTGGGAGGCGAGGATGACACCCATAGAGTGCTCGAAAAGGGTTAATTCGTGCAGTCATCTCTTGCTTGAGGGTCTTGTTGCGGCATTCGACAAGACTATTTGTCTGGAAGATCAATCGCTCTTGTGGACTGAGGGCCACCTAGACTTGGCTAAGGTGGCAGACAGGAGGGCTATCGTGTCGGAGGGGGATTAGGGAAAGATCAATTGGCGGAGAAAGATCAAAGCAGCCTAGTTAGCTTCTTACTTCTTACTCAATTTATAGTTCATACAAAGGTACCCATTTGGGTTGGCTTAGCTAAAAAGGGTGTGCTAAAGGGTGGGTCAACTTAGGTACATGCATCCTAAAAAGGGTATGTTAAAAGGGTGGCACAAAGGAACACATGCACACAACATTTCCCCCCTAAGAGAAACAAGGAGGTTTACGACATGGGGAAAGAACGAGGGTCAAAAGTTGGGCCTGGGGTGGCATAGGGCTTGATGCAGGAAACATAGGAGGAGGTGAATTAGTTGTTGGAATCACGTTAGAGTAAGTACGTGGTGGATCTGATGGGACGAACTACGGTGAACGAGCCGAATCCCTCGGTGCTTCTGGCGTTGTTGTGCGACTTTGTAGGTTTCGGGAGCTGGCTTGTCAAAGGAGGGGGTGCATCTATTGGAGATAGAGTCCCCAATGGGGCACTATCCATGTTGGCAAGGTTGGAATGGACGTCAATGGACAATTCTGGTGGGAGGCGAGGATCACCCCCATAGAGTGCTCGAAAAGGGTTGATTCGTGTGGTCATCTCTTGCTTGAGGGTCTTGTTGCGGTATTCGATGAGGCCATTTGTCTGAAAGATCAATCGCTCCTATGGATTGAGGGCCACCTAGACTTGGCTGAGGTGGGAGACATGAGGGCTATCGTATCGGAGGGGGATCAAGGAAAGATCAATTGGCAGAGAAAGATCAATCGCTTCAGTGGACTGAGGGCCACCTAGACTTGGCTAAGGTGGGAGACAGGAGGGCTATAGGCGGAAAGAGATCAGTCACTCCTATGGACTGAGGGCCACCTGGACTTGGCTGGGGTGGAGGACAGGAGGACTATCGTGTAAGAAGGGGATCGGAGAAACTCATGGGACAAGAAGTTAGTGGACAACCTAAGGTGAGGGGGAAGAGGTAGATACTTGGACGTGGGGGACTGGTGCCCGCTTCTCCACCAATATGTGAAATGCACATAAGAGATCAAAACCATCCTAGTTAGCTTCTTACTTCTTACTTCTTACTCAATTTATAGTTCATACAAAGGTACCCATTTGGGTTGGCTTAGGTACATGCATCCTAAAAAGGGTATGCTAAAAGGGTGGCACAAAGGAACACATGCACACCACAATATCTTAGAAGATGATGTCAACATTGTGTTGAAAAGTGATTCAGAACTTGTTGTCTGTGTACGAATATAGTGACGAGTTATTTTCCAAGTGATTCACAAATTCAAATATGCAAGAACATTGTTTATGTCAGAAAAAGCAATGAATGTTAAAAAGATACGAATATGTTGTAGACATTTGACACAATGGAGTCTAATCACTAAAACAAAGTTTTTACAAGTGGGAACTCAATGACTAAGAGGATGGATGAGAATAAAAGTATGACATCCCATAGTTAAACTTAAAGAGACATGGATATATTGGAGAGGTTTGACAACACAAAGTTAAATTACTGAAACAAAGTTCGTTGAAGTAGGAACTCAATGACGAAGAGGATGAATGAGAATAAAAGTATCGCATCCCCTACGGTGATGTGAAAGACAACGGTATGTTTTTTACAAAGAGCAAAGATGTGGGGACAAATTTTATGTTTCTATTTTTTACAAAGGGCAAAGGTGGTTGGGGGGAGGGCAAATTTTAGATATATCCATTTTTTCTTTGGTATTATTGGGCAAACAAAACATACATACTTGAGAACTTTACTAATTCCATATGCACATAAGTGTGTTCTAGCCAATTGAGTTTGAAAACTTTGGGACATCTTGAATATTATGGCTTCATCACCTATCTTGAAAAGGGAGAACCAAGGATCGAAACAGAGAGCAAAGGCAAGTTTACTCAAGTCATCATTTATACACACATTGTTTCTCGTCGGACAAAACTTGACGCATTGTAGCCTTGTTTGTCACTTGTGAAACGGCCCAATTACTTGGTCAAGGCTTGTGACCTCCTCAGGATCAAACCAATGCAAGCTCACATCTTCTGGGCACGAGTCCAATAGAGACGGGATTGACGAAGGTGACGGCATGTCGTGGAAGTGCCATGTGGCGCAAGGTGATTGGTCCATGTCACAACCCACAAGGCAAATAGGCTTGGTGGGATGTTCCCCCATAGAATCAATGACATTGGTATTAGGATTTTGTTGTGGATTATGTCCTAGAGAATCTTGGGTGATTAATACTTCATGATTACTGGTGATTAGGGAGGGATTAGGAATTGGGGAGATGGGGTTAATGGTGATAAGGGAAGGATTAGCCACTGGGCAGATGGAATTAGTGTTGCTCACTGAAGGATAAGTAGTGGGGCAAATATGATCAGTGTCATTAATGATGTGATTAACACGTGAGGCTGAGGCTCCTAATGCAATTATATTAGGATCATTAGCAGAAGCAATGATGTTGATATATTTGGATGGCATATGAGCTCTACTATAATTCATGGCCCCTGCTTTTCCTACTAGCATCCTTTTCCTCAAGCTGGAATTCCATAGATTCTTGATCTCATTGTCTGTTCTCCCAGGGAAATATGATGCAATTCTTGACCACCTGTTGGAATATAGCAAAGAAGAAGAAGGAAAATTGATAGGATTTAAGGGCAAAATCTTTTGATCAATGTATGAATGTATTTGTACAAACATGTAGAGGGCCATGGAGCAAATGTTACATACTTGTTTCCGAGAATGCGGTGGAGATCGATGATCCGCCTCTCTTCCGACGGAGTGAAGGAACCTCGCTTGAGATCGGGACGTAGATAATTAATCCATCTTAATCTACAGCTCTTACCACACCTTTGGATGCCTAGTATAATCAAAATTAATTACATCCACTATCATGATTAACATCTCATTATATAATCAAATACACATACATATACATATACATATACATATACATATACGTATACATATTAACTTGGACAATATAAATTTTCCAACACTTCAACATAATAGTAGATAGGTCGTGACCAAACAAACGTAATTTGGACATTGGACATTGTTACTAGTTAGGTCGAGTTGTGATACAAACCTAGGTACATTAATTTGTAGCTAATTGCTAGAATTTTCTCACTACTACATTGCATTGTTGTTATTCTTAATGGTACTCTTAATGGCAATCATCATCATCGCCATCATAACGATTAAGAGTTGGATCTTAAATCATGAATTTGATGGTGGGTACCTGTGAGTTCAGGCACTGAGCTCCAAGTACATGACTTTGATCCGACATTGGACATCATGTGGTTCTTGAGTTTCTCATCTTCATCAGGTGACCATAGCCCTCTCCTTAGCTTTTGCTTTTGGCAACACTTGTGGTTATGAACATTGGTTTCCATTGCTTGTCTAGTTGCCTCTAAATGTAGATCCACTGGTTTGGTAATATTAAGGATGACAAACAAAGCATGGAGATCAATTACAAAGGGTCCTAAATGACACCTAAGTTATGGAAGGATGAGGTTTAATTAATTTATACATTGTAGAATCCTTGTTGGTCATTGCCCAATTTAAATATACTAAAGACTAAACTTCTATTACTAGTAGTATTATTGGTATTGTTAATGTTCCTATTGTCACCCCATTGTTAAGCACATGAGCACATCTAATATAAATAAATAAATAAGTCAAGTGTGTATAGTATACGTGTAGTCGTGTGTTCATATTATCTATTAGACTATTACATTTATATGGGGATTGATTATGATTATGTGCGTAATTGTCCATGTCGGTAAGGAGAATGTGTTTTGGAGGTTCTAGCATCCATTGATAATGATTGAAAATAGTATGAAAGAGAATGGTTTACAAACTCTAATGCCCATTATTAAGAATTGATGGAAACACTCCATTTGACCTTTAAATATATACACTCACGCTCACGTACACGTACACCCTCCCCCCCAAGGCTTTATGGAGGTTGAAGAACCGAAGAACTTAGATATAGGAGAACCCAAGCCACTCGTGAGAAGAGTGCCACACTCACTCAACAAACACATAAGAGCATAATTAGCAAGCAATATCGTAGACTTGGGTCGAGACTCTACAAGCACAATAGTAATATCTCTTTGCGATGGGCCAACATGGTCAATCTTGTTTTCTCTTTTTTTTATGTGGGTGGTTTCACTTATTTCTTTTTTTCAAACAAGTGAACAAGCTCTAGTATGTCTATTGTGCTGGTCTCACAAGCCACGTTGGCCTCTTTATACTTGTCTCTCTCATCTCTTTTCACACACACGTTCACTACCTACACATACACTCATTCTCTCCTTACATGCCCAAACTATGTGTGTGTCTTATCAAGTTGTCATACAATGACTTTCTTCACGCATAGGCCCCATTCCCATCCCCCTTTTTTCATCTCTATGCATTAATCCGTACATAATGTCGCTCTCTTTCTTATATATGCCTTATTGTTTCTCTCTATATGTTTATTTGTCTATATATTAATGCGACTCCCGACATATTGCCATTATATGTATCTCTCTCAGTGATTTTCTTTTTCACTTGGCAACTTTTTCCATTCATGTTCCATTAGAATCTTTCATTATTTCCTTTACTATTTTATCAATGCTTTCTCCCATCACGACTCTTGACACCACTTCAAAGACTTGGTTCTTCACCCCCAACATATCACATCCTTCTCTCTCTCTCTCTCTCTCTCTCTCTCTCTAAGGCACATGCACACACACACACACACATTAAATCAAATCCACCTATTTATTGGTTTCCTATTTTTAGTATCGTACATCTTTTCTTTTAGCTCTATTTCCTTATGAGCATCACCATTCCTACAATAGCTTCCACTTCCATGACTTGTTTTATTTCTGTAATGCATCCCATCCATTAAAGGAGACAAATAGTTCTCCATGGAAAGATTCACTTTTTAAACATGTCACCAATTTCTACAATGAAATTCGTAGCTCATGAAAAGTTGCCCTACTATATGCTTTTGAGTTATTGTATGAACCCATCCACACACAATTAACCAAAATGATAAGAAGTACCGAATTCAAGGTTTCAAAAAGTTGCTTCATTATCGCATACCATGGTTACATTTCGAGCTTTAGAATATCATCTTATATAAGATCTTATGAGGATGTTATTCATATAAGCCATGGTGTTGGGCATGCTTGACTACAATTTTGTGTTGTTGAAGTGGTTGAATAATTGCATTAGCTTAAACAAGTGAACAAACTACTTATTGAAAATAAATATAATTTTTCCACATTATTGAGCCACAACTCTTCTTCTTTTCTTGTTAAATGACACCATTGGACAACATTAAGAGATTACAAGTTATGTGGCTTTTGCAAAATGGTTGCCTTGAGTTGTCTATGGGGTGTCTAATTTAGTTCATGTCCTATGTAAATCATATATTTCAAAGTTGTAATGATTAGACTAAGCATGCCTTGAACGTCATTAAATAAATAGTTATATTGCACTTACAAATGTATCAAGAATAAACTCATAAAAGAAAACAAGCTAATAGTTGTAGTTTCAAACAATAGATTTAAAGCATTTTATAAAAATGTTTTAAGAACACAAGTACTTGTTTTGAACTACTTGAAGATTACTCTATAAACCTTTGCGTTGACGAGAGATGATGTCACACTAGGTAATCAAATGAGCTAATGGTTGACTTCATGTTAGATCATAGCAAGGAATTAGGTGAACATACACCCTTTTGCGGGTGAGGTAGGACAAAAGTGGGTGTCAACCGTTCTTGAGTATATCTAGTGAGATCACCTAGTTTGTTTAGGCATGAACTTATATACCAATTCTATAGCTAATTTTAATGGGTTAAGGATACATATTTAGGAACCCAATTATCCTAGCATTTGGGACAATTTCTCGACTATCCTACCCTTAACCCATTAAGATTAGCTATAGGATTGGTTTGTAAGGTTATGCCTATAATATAAGCTATCTAAGCAAACACCACAATAATGTACCTCTATCAAGTAAAAAGATTACCTTACTGGATCACTTAACTCATGCGTAAACATTAAACTAAAAGAGAAAACATAAGAAATCAAACATAGAGATTAACTAACACATCTCTGTATATCTACTAGCCACACTTACATGAAATGGAGCACAAGTGTTGGTTAAAAGCTTAATACTTACGCTTGGGCACAAAGAGTTCAACTAAGATGAAGACTACGAGAGGGAGAGCATAGATTTTAAAGGAGAGCTCTAGCTTAAAGGGTAATCTCTCAACATGAAGGAAATATATATATAAAGTTTATATTTCCATCTTTGTACTTCTTTTGCATTTCACTATTTACAATACTGTCATAATCCTATTTCCTCCCCTAAGCCTCAACTACTCTCCTTATCACACAAAAAGAAAAGGAGTGGTTGTTCTAAGTTGTACCAAACATAGAAGGGAACAATTACAAGCCAATGAGTTGAAGTTGTGGGGAAGATGAGGTGATGGAATTGGGTGGAGGTGAAGTTGGAAGAGATCGACATAGGTCATCAACAAGGAGTATAGACTATAGTGGTGTGTTGTTGCTCTATTGAGTTGGTGGGGAGTTGCATTGGGGGTTGGTTGTGGCAAAGGTATTGGACGGTAAAGGAAGGCGTATGTGTCTCTAGTAGTCGTGCTAAAAGGGATAGGAAATTAGGGATTTTGGGCGAACGGGCTTGAAAGATGTTTTATCTAGATGAAAGGCATGAAGATTGCCCACCAATATCACAATAAGCTTGGACAAAACTTGTATTCAGCATGGTCTCAAACTCACACAAATATGAAGACTAATATGATTTGCACTTGAATTCCAAGGATGATTCATTTCTTCCAAGTTGGTCCATGATTGAGTCAAATTCCTAACCCTATTCAAAATTATCAAATTGGTGGTAATGAGAAGATTATTTCTTCGCCCGAGAACTTACAGAAAACTCAATAAGACACTTGTTGTTACGGACATGACCATATAATATCCCGTGGTAAGATTATACCATAGTATAAGATTATACCATAGTGTGAGGGTTAAACGAGAGTGTAAAGAAGGGAATTATTACTTTTAATCACTGGGATTGAGACAACCCATTAAGGCCAAGTGTGAACTTGCCCGGGGGCCTTAGGTCTAGCTATAAATATGAGGCCTAGCTACCCTCATTTGGCACATTATTGACTACATCGAGACTATGTCCTTGTGGTGATCAACTCTTGAAGCGAGCGTGCCAATATCATGTATGACTCAATGCCACAACGGTGGTATGGGATGCCAATCGAGGCTCGAGTCTGTCTCGATCCCTTTGCTCGGGGGTGGTCGGGTGGATCAACACCCTTCTTTATCTCTCTCCTCTCTTATCTAGTTATATTATATTTCCATATCATATGCTTACATTAGGATCAAGCTCTAACAGTTGGTATCAGAGCTTTTCTTCTAATGTTTCATTTGTTGATGGTTTTTTTTTGTTGGATGATGATCGATCGATGTGCGATCAAGCTTGATCCAAAACAGCATTAACAAGCAAACGTCGGTAACTCTTTCTTCTTCTTTTTCTATTCTTTCCTCTCCCAATCTAATCATGTATACTCAAAATGTGATTTCTTTTTTCATTGATTCAATTATGTTGTAGTGGTAAGCGATTGGTTGTATAAAACGTACATATGTATGCGTATGAGGTCAATACCTCGATTGCTATATATTTATATACGATTTGTGTTGTATGCGTAAGATTTCAATACCTCGGTTGCGTATTACATTCACTTACATATGTTACGTATATGTATGAGGTCAATACCTCAATTGTTATATATAGGATATACAATTTGTGTCGTATACGTAAGAGGTCAATACCTCGATTGCGTATACGTTCACCCTTATTTTGGATGTTTCGTGTGCATAGAGGCTATATGCCTCAATGATGTATCTCGATTACATCATTCGTTGGCTATGTTATGTTAACGATTCTTTAATATATACATATGTAATCACGTGTATACGTATTTGATCGTATACATGTGATAAACATATCTATGTTAGAACACATATATATACATGGTATCCAATTGTCAAAGATGATCCTAATATAACTAGATAAGAGAGGAGAGAGAGAAAGAAGGGTGCCGATCCACCCGCCCACCCCCGAGCGAAGGGATCGAGACGGACTCAAACCTTGATCGGCATCCCATACCACCATCGTGGCATCGAGTCGTACCTCGTACTGGCATGCTCGCTTCAAGAGTTGATCACCACGAGGATATAGTCTCGATGTAGTCGATAATATGTCAAATGAGGGTAGCTAGACCTAAGGCCCCCAGGCAAGTTCACACTTGGCCTTAATGGGTTGTCTCAATCCCAAGGATTAAAAGTAATCATTCCCTTCTTTACACTCTTGTTTAACCCTCACACTTTATCCACGTGTATAGAATACTATGGTATAATCTTACCACAAGATATTATATGGTCATGACCGTAACACTTGTGGACATCAATCTAACCCCCTATTAGTAGAACTAATATCATGTTGGTTCAACACAATGAGATATTACATATTGGTCAACTTCATGTTAAATCATTGCAAGGGATCATGCATATGTGCACAGGTTTGGCAAGTGAGAGGTGGGTGTAAACCAATCTCAAACATATTATATGAGATCCTCTAGCCTACCTAAGAAAAATCCCTTATCATGTACTTCTCGCAAATAACAAATAAAATAGAAAGATTAACATAGTGGATGACTTAATTCACACTTAAAGCACTTAACATAAACACAAGAAACCAAACACAATGGTTAACCACCAACATCTCCATATTTCCATTAGCCATACTTAACATGAAATTGAGCTTTAAGTGTTTGAAGCTAAAAACTTAAGTCTTAAGGTTGGACATAAAACAATTCAACTAAAATTAGGTTTGAGAGAGGAAGAGCACAAGAGATTAAGAAAACGCTTTAGCTTAAGTGTAGACTCCAAAATGATGAAGAAGTGTATAAAGACCTTATATTTTCATCTTTGCACTGATTTTGCATTTGAGTATTTAGAATTACGTCCCTTTTCACATATTTGGACATCAGCTCTCCTATAATGTTCAAATAGGATGCTTATTGGTGTGTCCCATACTTGAGTTACATGTCTTCATCTTCTTGATAAGAATTATGCCTCATAGAGCTCGCTTTTAGGTTTGGATAGTGAACTACCCTATTGGCAATGTATCATGACCCAAACCATCAATGCACTTGTTGTCCAAGTATGATGGGGTCCCTCCTTGGTTGACGTAGTTGTGAGACTTGGCAATGGGAGTGGGGTGGTGAAGGTTGTTGGTTTTCGAACATGTGTAAACATGACAAGTATGCCATAATATGTATATGTATGTATGTATGTATGCATGTAGGATATATGCTATATTAGGAAAAAAGGTCTTTAAATAGGAAAGTTCCCATTGAAGATAAAGGTGATTGATGTTGGGATGTTGACGTGCCTAAAATATATAAATATTGATTTATGTAACATGAAAATATAAAAATATTGATTCTTATTAACTCCAAAGCTTTTATTGTGTATAGTAGGACCTATATACATTTTTGTGTAATATAATTTGATCACGAATCGTAACCAAGGCCCCACCTAACCAGGGTCACATTGACCACACCCAAATTAGGCCCCTACCAAGCCCCCATAATTAGAAGAGCTAATTGGAGTGGGAAAACACCCACCATGCTAAGAGTAGCCTATAAGATGTAACTTAGAACGTAATGGAAAAGGAGCTATTTTGAGAGCATTTCACATCTTGGTGGAGAAGACGGACAAAACAACCCCAATTCAGGACCCCAACAACACACGCCACGATGTAACACGACAACAATAGCGGCAACGCAAACTCCATGAATCCAAAATTCCTACAACAACAAACTCAAGAACATCAACCCACATCACCAATCGACCAACTAGTTCAGGCCCTATCCAACATTATTTTACAAGTTAACCATACTAACCAAGCCATGTTGTCATTCCTCTCAACACGATCCGAGCCACAATAGAATCTCCCGGACCACCGAGTTCGCCCAAAACCATTCTTCGGCCTACCATCGGAAGACGTCCTCTCTTGGCTAGATCATTTCGAAATGGTGGCCAGTTACCACTAGTGGCCACACCCCCGGAAGGCAATGGAAATGAAGACACTCCTCGAGAATATCGCTGCAACATGGCTCTTACAACAACCCGAGGAGACACGCAACGACTAGGATCTGTTACGGGCAGCCATGATTCAGAATTTTGCTCATCAGAACTCCCATCAAATGGCCCTACAACAACTCGAGTCAATCGCCCAACAGCCACGCGAACCCATCACCCAGTTCGCGGTTCGGTTTGTACAGATCCTACATCGGGCTGACACCAACATGTCAGAAGACATGAAGTTGTTTTTCTTTTGGCCACGTATCCGACACGACCTTCGCCGCCATGTACGCGATCAAGGCCCGAAGACACTACATGAAGCCATCCTCACCGCTCAACACATCGAAGTTGTAAACACACATGACCTGCACACACCAAGTAATCTCAGTCACGATCATACAAACACTATGCCAATCGCCACTCCCATGGACGTCGACATCCAGAACGCGCAGTTACGCACCAAGTGTGCATTGCCCGAACGAGACAGCCAGGGACGCCCCAAATATTTCTACTGCAACAACTATGGCCACATCCGGCGTCACTGCCAAAAGTGGCAAAATCAACAACAGAAGCAAAACGTCCAATTAGCCGACGTTGCCTCCCTCTCTGAGCTCTCGGAAAACTAATGCGCGGGGTGCCGCAGTGAGAGCCGCCCCCGCATGTCCATGCCTCCACATCATCTTCTCCCGTTTGTACCACGATCGCCCGCCTCCAGCACATGAACCAAGAAGTTCTCCTCGACTCCGGCAACAACATCTCTTCCATCAACGCAAATTTAGTCACCCAATTGCAACTTCCCACGAGCCACACACCGCCCATTAAAATCCTCTTCGGCGACCAGCAGCGGTTGTACCACTCACATACACAAGTCATGTGCATGCTAACCATCAGTTCCGCCTGGATCCAACATCGTTTCTACGTCCTCCCGCGCCAATGGTTCCCAATCACCCTAGGCTGCGATTGGTTCCTCCATAGTCAAGCCTGTCTCAATTTCTCCTCGCAACAACTCGTCCTCCCCAATCACCTTCCGATCGCGCTCTTCACTAATCCGCGAGATACCACCAACATTAGCAACACACAGTACCTAGTATCACCGACAGAACGCATCCACGACATCTGACGGCTCCTAGCCACCTTTCCCTCGCTGTTTACACCACCTGCAAAACCTCCCTCGGTCCGCTTTCCGATCCACCACATGATTCCTACAGGCAACGCCCGCCCCATCAACATAGCTCCACGACATCGCTCCCCTCTCAACCACGAGCGCATCGACAATGCCGTCAAAACTATGCTACAATAGGGGATTACCACACCTTCCAAGAGCGAGTGGATCTCGGAGCCACACATGGTAAAAAAGGGGGATGGCTCTTACCATTTTTGTGTCAACTTCCGACAACTGAACCATATCACCACCCATGACTGATATCCTCTCCCTCGTATCGACGACCAGCTCGGCAAATCAAAGTACTTCTCCTCCCTCGATCTGGCCTCGGGATATTGGCAGATCCCTATGAATCTTGAAGATGCCCACAAAACTGCAGTCCGCACTAGGAAAGGCATTTTTCAGTTCACACGGATGCCCTTCGGCATATCTGGCGATGGGAGCACATTCCAACGAATGGCTAACGCCATCTTCGACGATCTCATCACCCGCCGCGTCGTCATCGTCTATCTGGATGATATTCTGATACATACAAGCACCTGGGCGAAACACCTCCAAGTCCTTCAAGAGGTCCTAACTTGTGTTCAACGAGCCTATCGATTGCAGTTGCAGTGGAAGAAGTGTCGTTGGGGTAGTACGCGCCTCCGCTTCCTCGAGTACGTCATCTCCTCCGATGGAACATAGATGGACCCAAAGAAGACGGAAGCAGTCCAAAAATTCCCACGCCCCACCACAATCAAGCAGCTTCAACGTTTCCTCGGCCTCCTCACGTTCTCTCTCTGCTTCATCCCACAGCTAGCCGACCTGTCAGCCCCACTACGCGTGCTCCTGCAAAAAGACACACCCTTCCTATGAACCGACGCCTGCAAATCCAACTTCTTGCAGCTCAAGCGAACGCTCCAAGCCTCTGACCACTTGACACACCCTGATTTCACGAAGCCTTTCCATCTGCAGACGGATGCCTCCAACATCGCCCTTGGCTCAGTCCTGCTCCAATCCGACGACAACGACCAACTACGCCCGATTGCCTACATAGGCCAATCACTTACCAAAGCCGAACAAAATTACTCGACAACCGAAAAAGAGTTGCACGCCATCGTATGGGCATTCCATCGTTTCCACCCATATGTACACGGATCAAACACATCAGTTGAACCAAGATGTGAAATGCTCTCAAAATAGCTCCTTTTCCATTACGTTCTAAGTTACATCTTATAGGCTACTCTTAGTAAATCTTATAGGATACTCTTAGCGTCATAGGTGTTTTCCCGCTCCAATTAGCTCTTCTAATTATGGGGGCTTGGTAGGGGCCTACTTTGGGTGTGGTCAATGTGACCCTGGTTAGGTGGGGCCTTGGTCCGTGGTAATACCACAATATTTATGTCTTTATTATTTTACTTCGCATTTCTCTACGAAACATCATCACTAGTGAAGAGTTTATGAGAGAGACTAAACTAGTAAATATTGTGTGTGTGAATGTGAGAATTGGGGGCAACAATGTGATGGTTGTAAGGGCTTGTGATACCATCATTGGGGCACAAGCAAGATCTATTAGGACTCAATACCAATGAAGGTAAGACTACTAAATCTGTTTGTGAAGTTTGCTAGAGCTTATCATCACTTCAAAGTTCATAGGTTTCATCAACTAAATGAAGTTTGTGATGTAGGTTCACCGTCAAAATTATCCTTCGACACAACGAAAGTAGGCATGGTTGGAACTTTGCTTGCATGAATTGCCCTTCCTTGGTTTGCTCTATTGATCTATTAGTCTTCTCTCCTCAACTATTTCAAAGCCTTGTTGATCGAGATGGTGTCCATTTTTTGCACAAATGACAACCAATATGCATTTGCATATAAAATATGAAACCTTTGTCGAGGCAATCGGCCAATTCCTATTTTCTTTGTTGATTTTCAACATTTGTTTGCAATCATGATTGGAATGAAGAAGTTATAATATCCTAGTTTTCAACTGGTTTTAGGACGAAATCAAGAATTACTCTTTATGTGTACTTCTTCAATGTGTAATTTCTACATCCATTCAATGTGATAATCATCCCTTTGAATGCTACAAGGAGTGGAGGAGAAACCAACCAACCTTCACCTACACATGCACCCTCTATTTATTTCACCATCAACACCATTAGATGAACAAGGCCCCATGCAAATTGATGTTAGGAAGACACATAGACCCATCTTAAAAATGGAAAACAATGACGCCACAACCAAATCCATTGTCCTCATTGTCGAGAGCCTAGCCAAATTGTTCGTACCTACGCAATTAAGCAAATAGGAAGAATCAACCATATACAACATTGGTTGAGAGTTGGATTAGGCAACTTTTAAGATTTAGGTAATTAACTATGGGTTAATTAGTACCTAATTATGTGATTAAGCAGCTGTGAAAGATTAGGTGCTATGTGTGTGTATGTGTGTGAGAGGAAGAGAGAGAGGAGGTTAACACTTATGAACAACGAGACAAGCTGGGGGATGATTAACTATATTAAAAAGCATCTCATGTGCAAAGGTGCACATGTGTGAGTCGAATATAGGTACAAAGGTGTAAGTCCTATATTAAATGAACATGGGAGTGAAGGATCTACAATGTATCCCACTCAAGTACAAAATCCTATTTAAGGCTTTAAGGTCAACACACTAACTAGATTCTATCTAGGTAACTACTAAGTTACGCGTGTTGACTAAACGACTAAACTAAGTTGAGCTTGATATCTCAACACGCCCCCTCAAAATCAAGTGTGAGGTGTCCGACATCTGGTGTTGCTTTCGGCATTGTCTAGTTTTCGGTATCGATATTTTCGTGCCAATTTCGCTTCCTCCCCCTCAAGCCTGTGACGAAGGCTTGGGTCAACTACTTTCACCCATCGTGGGTCACGAGCCACTTCTGTAGAGCTCTCGGGCTCTTGTTCGGCCGCTACCTTCATTGTGAAGGCATAATAATGGGCCATATACTTGTTGTTGAGATACAAGCTCAACATTGGCTGGATCGGTTGTGCAAGCCGGGAACCGGATTGGTTAGGACCGATCGATTAGGCCGGACCAGTGCGTAAACCGGTGCGTAACGAGAAGCCACACCGGTGCGTAAACCGTGAGGCCGTTGGAAAGATATTTTGCATAGGAATATATTTTGGGAGTTAGTGTAGAGCTCATTTATGAGCATGGAAGTGCGTGTCAATACTTCTGTCAGTCCATATGGACTTGTATAAAAGTGCTCACTGAGCACATCCTATGTACAGACTAAGTATTATTTTTTAATTGAGTTGTGTGTATTGTCTCTCTCTCTTTGTCTCTACCACGTACTCAGTGTGTGTGTCCAAGCTCTCCATTAAACCTGTGTTTTCCTACGTTCTGCTTTCTGTTGCTTCCGCATGTTGTTCTTTTCACATGGTATCAAAGCGCGAGGGTTGAGAACCTCTGTAGCCAACCTTAGTTCGAGAAGAAAACCTAACCTTCGTAAAGAACAGGAAAAACAAATGGATAGAGACATGGCTAGCTCGCTTCCGACCGAGAAGCTTGACAGAAACAACTACGCATCTTGGTCGTACAAGATGCACCAGTACCTGCTCGGACATGGATACTGGAGCTATGTCGATGGAGCAAATGACACAACACCCAATTCGACACACAAAGACTTCCTGGCTTGGGAATAGTCGGCAAGTAAAGTTCTCTATTACTTCACGTCTTGTGTGGGCGAATAGCTTCTAAGCTATATTCGGGATGCAAAAACGTCGAAGGATGCTTGGGGAAATCTGAAAAAGATTTTTGCCACAAGCACCATAGCCAGAAAGCTCCAACTCCGACAGGAGTTGAGCAACTTGCGACAACGCGATTTGTTGGTGGCTGATTACATCTCGAAGATCAAAGATATATGCGACTCCTTAGCCTCCATCGATGTGAACGTCAAGGAAGGCGAGATGGTGCAGATCTGTCTCGGGGGACTGGCATCGAAGTTCGGAGCATTCCGAACTGCTATGTGCACACGGGAGAATACGTCATCGTTTTTCGACCTACAGTCGATGCTCCTTATAGAGGAGAACCACGCGGGTGCGTCGAGGAGTACGCACACCGATAGCAAGATGTTGTACACGGAGGAAGATAGGCCCCGTGTTCATGGCGGACAACGTGAATCGGTGCGCAATGGAAGTGGCCGACAGGATCAAGGAAGAAGGCACCGAAGTGATACAGACAGCAATTCCGGACCCTTTGGAAACAAGGGGAATCGAGGCGATGAGAACCAGCAAGGGAAATCAGTCGCGGAATGCTGGTATTGTGGCAAGAAAGGCCACAAGGAGTGTGAGTGCTGGAAGAAGCGCGCTGATTCTGAGAAAACCAGATCCGGATTCAGACAAACCGACAAAGGAAATCGGCAGCGATCGCACTACGCCGATGGATCCGAAAAAGTTGGAAAGGGGGCAGCCTTTGTGACGAGACACGAAGCGAACTCGATGAACAAGAGCACCCCGAAATTGAACGAGGTGTGGTACGTAGACTCCGGCGCGTCAAACCACATGACAAGCCATAAGGAGTGGTTCTCATACCTTGAGAAACCGATGCAACCGGGAGTAGTCGCAACAGGAGACGACACTCCGCATCCGATCAAGAATGTCGGTGAAGTTCCCCTGAGCCATGTCGGGCAAAAAGGGAAACTGATGAACGTGTTACACGTCCCGACAATCACGAAGAATCTGGTGTCGGTCGGGTAGATCGTCGACTAGGGGATGCAAGTCCGGTTCACGCATCTCGGGTGCTTCATCGAGGAGGAAGGCCAAGTTATTGTGCAAGGGCGCAGAGACGGGAGGATGTTTATCCTCAACACAAATGATATTGGCACCGCAATGTTCGCAAAAGGACAAAAAATCGTGTCGGACATCGACTTGTGGCACAAGTGGATAAGCCACGTCAAATATCAAAGGCTTCACGACTTGCATTCGAAACAAGTTGTGTTCAGATTGCCCAAATTAAGTGGCCAGAAGGCCCAAATTGTGAAGCCTTCTAGCTAGGGAAGCAACACCGACTTCCTTTCCCCAACAAGCATAACCGGAGCCGGAACAAGCTCGACTTGACACATTCAGATGTATGCAGGTCGGCACAGAACGTTATCTTGGCGGGAGTCGATATTTTGTTTCCTTCATCGACGACTACACGCGACACACGTGGATCTATCTCATTGAAAAGAAGAGTGAAGTCTTTGACTGTTTCCGGGACCTCAAAGGCTTCGTAGAAAGGGAAACATGGAGAAAGATCTGCGGTCGGATGGCGGAAAAGAGTACTTTTCCGGTCAATTGAGCAGTTATCTGCAACAAATGGGAATTCGGCGCGAATTCAGTTCTAGGTATACGCCAGAGCAAAACGGTGTAACTGAAAGGAAAAATTGGTCGAGTGTGGAAGCGGCGCGGGCAATGCTGGAAGAAAAGAGCTTGCCCAAGTTCTATTGGGCCGAAACGGTACGAACCGCGGTCTACATCCTGAATCGGATCGGAGACAAAGTGTCGGCGCATGAGTTGTACTTTGGAAGAAAGCCGAATCTACAACGGTTGAGAGTTTTCGGTAGCATTGCGTATGTGCATGTGCCGAAGGAGAAACGGAGGAAGTTGGACGCGAAAGCCGAGAAGTGTATCTTGGTCGGCTATTCGGACAAACAGAAGGGTTATAAGTGTTATAACCCCCGAACCAAACAAGCTCGCTTGAGCCGCGATGTTGTGTTTGACGAGTCCGCGTCCTGGTACTTGCCTCTGACTCCGGACCTCAACTCCAACTCCGGATCTCCGGACCCGAGTTCCGATGATGAGGTAAACGAGGTTGAAATGCCTCCGAATGACCGCGAAATTGAGACCCTCAATGAGAGTCCGATTTCATTTCGGCTAAGTGGACTGAACGAGCGACTAGGTCGGTTTGACCAGTCCAAAGAAGAGCCAGATTCCCCGCACAGGAAGCCGAGGAGACAGTTTACGTGCAAGGAAAAAGGGAAGAAGAAGATGTCGGAGTATGGCACGAATAAGGGCGAGTCGGATCGACGTGAAATCGACTCCGAGAAGAGCGATGACAGGCCTTCGAGAGTGAAGTCCACGTCAGTCAAAAAAGCCTCAACATCGGCTAATGAGCAATTACGCTGATCTACCCGCCAGAAGAACCATGTTGTGTGGTTCGGATACAACGAGTACATGGCCCATCATTACACATACATGACGCGTGTAGGGGAAGTGCGTGAGCCCGAGAGCTACGCAGAAGCGGCGAAGGACGCAAATTGGCGTACCGCAATGGAGGAAGAGATGCACTCCTTGGCGAAGAATGAAACCTGCGACCTGGTTGACGCATGGATGGGTGTGAAGCTGATCAAATGTAGGTGGGTGTACAAGGTCAAGTACAACACCGACAGCTCGGTCAACCGATACAAGGCATGGTTAGTAGCGAAAAGCTACGCGCAACAACACGGCATCGACTACGATGAAACATTTGCGCCGGTCGCAAAGATGACGATCGTTCATGTCTGGCTTGCGGTAGCTGTGCCGAAGGGGTGGTTTTTATATTAGATGGATGTCAAGAATGTGTTCCTGCAAGGCGAGCTTCAGGAACAGGTGTACATGGTACAGCCCCCCGGATTTCACTCCGGAATGAACACCTCGGCGGTCTGCCAGTTGAAGAAGTCCCTTTACGGACTAAAGCAAGCCCCACCTACTTGGAACGCGAAAATCACGTAGCGATTGCGTCGGATGGGATTTGCGACGTCCAAATCAGACTCTTCATTGTTCATTCGGAAAGCTCGCCTCAGGCCGGTTAGTATTTTACTTTATGTTGATGACTTGATCATCACCGGCGCCAACCTAAGTGAAATTGACCGCGTCAAGCTCTAGCTCACGGCATCATTTGACATGAAGGACCTGGGGCACCTTCATTACTTCCTCAGGATCAAACTAATCCGTACCCCCGAAGGCATACTGATCACCCAACGGCATTACGTGTTGGGTATGCTCTTCAAGTTTGGGATGGCAGATTGTAAGTCTGTCTCGACTCCTCTAGATAGAACCGTCAAGCTTCGCCCCGACTCCGGAAAGGTTTGCGACCCGAAGAGGTTCCGACATATTGTCGGAAGCCTCATCTACTTGACTATCACTCGACCAGACCTCAATTACCCGGTCGGTGTGATTAGTCAGTTCATGGCGCGGCCAACCGAGGAGCACCTTCAGTGCGCACAACGCGTACTCCGGTACGTCAGTGGCATTAAGGACCAGGGGCTACTATATCGGACTGGTGTTTCCGCGCAGATAGTCGGTTACTTCGATATTGATTGGGCCGGAAACGCCAACGACCGCCGATCCACATCTGGATTCACGTTCTCTCTTGGGAGCACTATGATCGCGTGGAGTAGCAAGAAGCAGCCGACAGTTGCACTGTCGAGCACCGAAGTCGAGTATAGAGGAGCAGTTTTCACCACATGCGAAACCATCTAGCTGAAACGGCTATTTAAGGATCTGCAAGTGGAGGTATCCGATCCGACGATGATCTACTACGACAACCTCAGCAGCATCCAGTTAGCGAAGAACCCTGTCTTCCACACCTGGACTAAGCCCATTGAGGTGCACTACCACTTTGTCCGCAAGCGTGTCCTCTCCGGTGAAGTCGAACTTGAGTATGTTCCGACAGATCGGCAGACCGCCGACATTTTCACAAAGCCCCTTGGTCTCGACAAGTTACGGCAATTCTCGGGTGCGCTTGGGTTACGCCACCTCGATGTGCCGAACTTGAGGGGGAGAGAAGTCTCGGATGACCACGGAAGGGAGCAGGAAAGGAGCGGAAGATACCGTGACGCCGAGTCGGATGACGAATTCAATTTCGGTTCGGCTGAAGAAGCCGAGGGCGGATCCGCGAAAGAGTTCGAAAGCGGACGTGAGGGTAGCAGCCGAAAGGAAGAGCCGGAGCCAACCAAGCATGGAGGAGATGAATCCAACTCAGACAAGAGCGAAAACCGATCAGAGGAAGCTGATTCGGTTCGCATGTTTGATTCGGAGACGCCGAATCAACCGAGGGCCAATTGGAAGAAAGGGCAGCCAAAGAGGGGCCAACACTGCGATAGCAAGCGAGCTGAGAAGGGCCGCACGAGCACACAAACCGACCTCGACTTTCAAGGGTCGAGGCGGGCGGAATCGAACAGATCGAGGAGCGCGAGCAAGGCGTGAAGTTAGAAGAAACCGGAGCGGTGACCCGGAAGAACCAGAAGAGCCTCAAGTTGAGCTTGAGGGGGAATGTTGAGATACGAGTTCAACATTGGCCGGATCGGTTGTGCAAGACGAGAACCAGATCGGTTAGGCCAGACCAGTGCGTAAACCAGGTGCGTAAACCGGTGCGCAACGAGATGTCAGGAATAGTACTAAAACAGAGATGGAATTAGTACTAAAGAAGAGCAGTACTCTTAGTACTAAGAGGACGGGACTGCGTAAGACTCCCGAGAGAGGAAGTGAGAAGAGGAGAGAGAGAGATAGCGAGAATGAGAGAGAGAGAGAAAGATGATGACAACAGCTAATATATTATGTGAAAGATAAGTACAAAGCGGCTAAGAGGCTTAAGACTGGCGTTGAACCAATTTGGTTCAAAACAATGCCTTGTGCCTCCTTTTATAGTGTTTTTAGGAATAATCCTGAAGCTTCTAGAATGTTCCAGAGAGATCTAGAATATACATCAATTTTCTATGATAAAGCATAAATGAAAATAATATCTTACAAATTACAATTCATAGTCTAATGGTAAGAGCTCGACCCATGTAGCATAAGTTCATGGGTTCGAGTCTTGCCATATCATGACACTATCTCCCCCTTAAAGACGACGAGTGGAACGAGTCGGTGCTGATTGCGGACCGGGTTTGTCCGGGTACTCAAGGCGGAATGTGACATCATTAATCTTACCCGTAATACGGAAGGGACCGAGTCGTCGATAATCCAACTTGTCGCACGGTCGAGTAGTCTTGATGTGACGAAGTAAGAGCCATACTCGATCTCCGATGGCAAAAGAGGAGAGAATCCGATGACGATCCGCATAAGTCTTCTATGTGTTGAGCATGACGAAGGTGAGTAGAGAGATCCATCTGGATCTTGTGTAGCCTCTCCAAATGATCCTCGGCACGAGGGTTGGTATGTAGCTCCGGGGTGTCGATCACCGACCAGCGAGGATGGAAACCGGTAGAAGCGAAAAATGGGGAGACCCGAGTCGAGGAGTGAATAGCATTATTATACGCAAACTCCGCAAAGTGGAGAATCTAGGCCCAATCGTCCTGTTGATAACTCAGGAAACACCGGAGATATTGCTCCAGCGTTTGTTTTGTTCATTCCGCCTGCCCGTCGGTCTGAAGATGGTAGTCGGAGGAGAGGTTGCAGGAGACCTTGAGCATCTTGAAGAGATGCTGCCAAAATTTGGAGACAAATTGCGGTCCTCGGTCACTGATGATACTGTTTGGGAGGCCATGATGCCGAAATACCTCACGCATAACAAGGGCGGCGGTTTCCTCGCTAGTGATGGCTTTAGTACACGGCACAAAATGTGCTATCTTCGTATATCGATCGACGACAGTTAGGATAGCATCAAACCCTTTCGAGACCGGCAGATCTGTGATAAAATCAAGACAAATAGACTGCCACGGCTTACTTGGAATCGGTAAGGGTTCCAACAAGCCATATGGATGGTGTCGTGGCATCTTTGCTCGGTAGCAAACATCACAGGTCCAAACGTAGTCGTCGACAAAACGGCGCATGTGGGGCCACCAAAAAGATCGTTGCACTAGCTCCAACATCTTAGTACTACCGAAATGTCCCGTCGTATGGGTGTCATGACAATGCTGGACGATTTGAACGCGACAGGAGCAATCGGGGACATATATGCGCTTTTAAAAGAATAACAAACCATCATGATATTCGAATTGTCGGTAGTCAATACCTGGTTGTTCAGACTGAGAACAGGATGCCCGAGAAGTATCAATGTGCGCCAAGATGTCTTGAGCAAAACTATCCGTCTTCAAGGTTGCACGTATGTCATCGGTAATCCGTGAATCCATCGGGGTGTGAAAAATCTGCGTCGTGTGCAATCGTGTTGGTCCCAAGATTACTTGCTTTTGATTATCAAATGTTGCATCACCAGGACGAGGTGCAAGATATGAACGTCGTGATAGTGCATCTACTTTTCCTTGTTGGTTCCCCGGTCGATATGTGATTTTGAAGTCAAAACGCGTGAGGAATTGCGCCCACCGAGCTTGCTGTTGATTTAGTACATGAGCATTCTGAAAATAAGCAAGATTTTTATGATCGCTAAAGACAATGACCTGATATGGAGAGCCCTCTAAGAAATGCCACCATTGCACAAATGAATCCACGATGGCTAATAACTCCTTGCCATGTATTTCGTAGTTGATTTCTGCGACATCGAATTTGCGCGAATGGAAAGCCACCGGATGCAACTCTTCTTTATCTCCTTGTTGAGAAAGGATGCTACCGAGGGCGAAATCTGATGCGTCGGCCTCCATGATGAATGGTTTGCTTGTATCCACATGAGCTAGAATCGGTGCTGATGTAAAGGCTTTCTTAAGATGCCGAAAAGCCATATTTGCTTCGATGGGCCAAAGAAATGCTTGGCCCTTCTTTGTAAGTTGTGTGAGAGGTAAAATAATCTTCAAGTAATCCTGTATAAACTTACGGTAGAAGTTAGCAAAACCTAGAAAACATTGTACATCTCGTACCGACCGTGGAATTTGCCACTCTAGTACAATTTGGATTTTAGCTGGATCCATGGCGATGCCCTTTGAGGAGATGACGTAGCCTAGAAATTCCACTTGCTTGCAGTCAAAGCTACATTTTTCTAGCTTGGCATAAAGACCATTCTCGCGGAGTCACTTTAGTACTAATAGTACATGAGAATCGTGCTCTTCTTGGGCCTTCCAATAAATCAATAGATCATCCAGATAGATGATCAAACAGATATCCAAGAGGTCTCTGAATATATCATTTGCCATGTGTTGGAAGTCTGCGGGTGCATTGGTTAGGCCGAACGACATAACAGTATACTTGAAATGCCCATACCACGTGCGAAAGGCAGTCTTCCATTCATCTCCCGATCGGATCCGCACGAGGTTATACGCTCCTCGTAGGTCGATTTTAGTAAAAAACTTGGCACCATTAACTCGCTCTAAAAGACTTGATATAAGAGGAAGTGCATACCTATTCCGGATGGTGACTTTATTCAATCCGCGGTAATCAACGACGAGACGAAGTGAGCCATCTTTCTTCTTGACAAAGAAGATGGGTGCACCGGCCAGAGATTTCGAATGATGGATGAACCCGCTTGCCAAGTTCTCCTCTATGTAGGCTCGAAGGACTTCTAACTCGGTAGGTGACAAGTTGTAAATTGGTCCCCATGGTGGCTCGGTTCCTGGTTGTAAATCAATGGGACAGTCATAGGGACAGTGATGAGGAAGGGTACCGGCTTTTACCTTGTCAAATACATCGGCATAAGGATGATATTTTGCCGGAAGTTGTACTGAGGAGTCCTTCTTAATAGTGCTGGAAGGATGTACTGATATTGCAAATAGGAACACTGCCTCCTTGGGTCCTTCTTCGCGTAGTTGATGGAGTGAAATGGTCGAAACTCGGTGAGTTGATTCTTGGGGTGGTCGATATCGGACTTCTCTTGTTCTCCAATCTATGGCTGGATTATGTAATTCAAACCAAGGTAATCCTAGGACAATGGGATGCTCTGGACTACTAATTATATTAAATGATATTATACACACAAAACTACCTAGGACAACTTGAATGGGTTCTGATTCTTCTACAATATTCCCGGAAGCAATGGGACGACCATCAATGACTACTACAGATGCGGGACAAGGAAGTTTTCTTAAGGATATCTGAGAAGCTTGGGCAAAATTTCGATCCATGAAACAAGAATTAGCTCCGGAATCTAAAAGTGTTGGGACGGGTACTGGGGGAGTACTTTTAGTACTAACAATGACTTGGGCTAGGAACACATTGCTAACTTGCTTGGAAGGAATGGAACCACTAATGGGCTGTACAGATCTAGGGCTGTTGTCCAACCAAACGGCTCCTATTTTGGCTGGACTCAATAGTTTAACTCTTCATCTAATTGACTAAGGATTTCAAATTTATTTGAGATACTTGGGCTATTAGTACTATGAATACTATCTAACACTCTATTAGTACTATTAATACTATCAGACACTCCAAAGGGATGAATTGGCTTGGGTTTAGTACAGGTGATGATTTGATTTACCTGTCTTCTTGGCCTATGGGGACAATTGATGGCAATATGCCCTGGTCCACCGCAATAAAGACATAATCGATTGGCACGTCGTCGCTGCTTTTCTTCTTCCGATAACGGGCCGCGTCGACGCATGGTGTCGATCTCCATCGGTGTCGGAATATTGGCTTGAGGTACATCGCGTGCAAACGGTTTAGCCGTGACTGAGGCGTATGTGGGTTCCGGCCGAGAGCGTGGTATTTGTAACTGACGTTCCGAACGTCGTTCGAAAAGGCGGTTGTCGCATCGGACCGCTCGACTGATTGCCTCCGTAAGAGACTTTGGTTCTTCGGGGAAGGTTAAAAGCAAGTCTTTGACATCGTTGCGCAAGCCGTAGCGAAACTGCTCCATGAGGGCCTGATCATCCCAGGGGATATCTGAGACGAGTAGACGGAAATCTGCCGCGTAGGCAGAGGCTAGACGATCGCCTTGACGCAATCTTCGGATCTTGTTGATCATTGTCCTGATGTTGTCAGTATCTCCAAAGCAGGCTTTAAACTCACCAATAAAATCTTCAAAGTGATTAAGCAAGGGCAATTGTTTTTCTAGAAGCAGAGCAAACCATGGCAAGGTTGAGCCGCTAAGTAGCGTGCCTATTAGGCCGACTCAAGATGCATCAGTGGGATATCAGGAAGGATGCATCTGGATGACTAAGCGTACCTGATTAAGGAATCCCCGGAATTGCGATCGCGTTCCATCAAATTTCACAGGAAGTCCAATCTTGGGTTCTTTATGAAATCCTTGGGGACTTGATCCTTGTTGTTGCAACGTTGCTTCGAGTTGTTGTACCCGTAACACTAACTCCCCATGTTGTTGTTGCGTTTGTTGTTTTTCTAGAGCGATTTGTTGCAGATCCCCTATCAACCGTTGGTTTTCTTGTTCCAGGGCAACAAACTTTTCTTTTAGGCATTGTAGCTCGGAGAAAACAGATTGGTATTCTTGGGCGCTAACAATAGCCATAGTATAGGGAAAAGGGTAGGAGGATCAGGGAGAGTGACAAGTAGGCTGGAGGAGAGCAAATTGGTTCAAACTGTCAGGAATAATACTAAAACAGAGATGGAATTAGTACTAAAGAAGAGCAGTACTATTAGTACTAAGAGGACGGGACTGCGTAAGACTCCCGAGAGAGGAAGTGAGAAGAGGAGAGAGAGAGATAGCGAGAATGAGAGAGAGAGAAAGATGATGACAGCAGCTAATATATTATGTGAAAGATAAGTACAAAGCGGCTAAGAGGCTTAAGACTGGCGTTGAACCAATTTGGTTCAAAACAATGCCTTGTGCCTCCTTTTATAGTGTTTTTAGGAATAATCCTGAAGCTTCTAGAATGTTCCAGAGAGATCTGGAATATACATCAATTTTCTATGATAAAGTATAAATGAAAATAATATCCTATAAATTACAATTCATAGTCTAATGGTAAGAGCTTGACCCATGTAGCATAAGGTTATGGGTTCGAGTCTTGCCATATCATGACACGAGAAGCCGTAGTGGTACATAAACCGCGAGCCCGTTGGAAAGATATTCTGCGTAGGAATATATTTTGGGAGTTGGTGTAGAGCTCATTTATGAGCATTGAAGTACGTGTCAATACTTCTGTTAGTCCGTATGGACTTGTATAAAAGTGCTCACTAAGCACATCCTATGTACAAACTGAGTATTATTTTTTAATTGAGTTGTGTGTATTGTCTCTCTCACGTACTGTGTGTGTGTCCAAGCTCTCCATTAAACCTATGTTTTCCTACGTTCTCCTTTCTATGGCTTCCGCACGTTGTTCTTTTCACACTTGTTACGACCAAGCTGAGTGACAGGATTCTTCTCTCTAGAAGAATGTCGAAGTTTTTCGCCCGCCGATGTGAGCGCCTTCTTTACTCCGGGTGTCCACATGATGGGTACACCAAAACTCACTATCTAGTGAGCGCACCGATACATCTGAATCACTGTCGTCGGGATGGTTGACTTCATAGTCGGGCATCTTCCCTTTGCCTTTGTCCAAGGTCGTACTTGGCCGCAACGTGCTTGGAATGCTTGAAGGCTCAGGAGGGCTTGGATTGTCCTTTGGTAGAGAACTTGTCCAAATATCTTCCTCTGAGTTGACGTTCAACTCTTCCTCGGTCAAGTCAGGTGGAGCAGAATCAGGCTTATACCATGATGTCGATTCGTCAAAGACTATGTCTCAACTCACCTGAACCGGTTGAGTCGAAGGGTTATAGCACTTGTATGCCTTCTTCTCGGACCACTATCCTACGAGAATACATTTCTCTGACTTCACGTCGGGCTTCAATCAATTTTCGTTCAGGATGCGTACATTCGCAATGCTTCCGAACACCTTGAGGTGCGACAGGATCGGCTTCCTTCTGACAAGGAGCTCGTAGGGAGTTAGCTTATGCACTCCACTAGCGGTGCATCGATACATGAGATAGACGACCGTGGATGCCGCTTCAGCCCAATAGAAATTCGCCATGTGCTTCTCATGCATCATGGCGCGTGCTGTCATGATATGGCAAGAAATGAGCCATCTTCGTGTATCGATCGACCACCGTTAGAATCGCATTGAACCCCTTAGAGACTGGAAGATCTGTGATGAAGTCTAGAGCAATGGATTGCCACGGCTTGCTTGGAATTGGTAATGGTTCTAATAAACCATATGGATGATGCCTTGGCATTTTCGCTCTGCAACATGTATCACAAGTCCGAACAAAATCCTCGACAAATTGTCGCATACAGGGCCACCAGAATGATCGTTGTACTAAATGTAATGTTTTAGTACTACCAAAATGCCCAGCTATATATGTGTCATGGCAGTTTTGAACTACTCGAAGGCGGCAAGAACCATTAGGAACATACAAAAGTTCTTTAAAGAAGAGTAATCCATCATGGTATTTGAATTGTCGATAGTCCGTACCTGGTGGTTGCGACTATGAACACGACGCTCGAGAGGGATAAATTTGTGCTAGTATAGCTTGGGCGAACGCATCTGTCTTCAAGTCTTCACGTATGGTATCGATAACGCGGGAATCCATGGGCATGTCAAAGATCTGTGTTGCTTGTAGTCGTGCCGGTCCCAAGATGACTTGTTTTTTGTTATCGAAAGTTGGCTCGCCGGGACGGGGTGCTAGATACGAACGTCGTGATAATGCATCTGCCTTCCCTTGGTGCTTCCCCAGATGATATGTAATTTTGAAGTCGAAACGCGTGAAGAAGTGGGCCCACCAAGCTTGACGTCGATTCAACACACAAGCATCCTGAAAGTAGGCAAGATTCTTGTGATCATTAAATACGGTGACTGGATGAGAGGATCCCTCCAGAAAATGCCTCCATTGCATAAAAGAATCCACTATTGCCAATAGCTCCTTATCATGAATTTCGTAGTTAATTTCGGCGGCGTCAAACTTGCGTGAGTGAAAAGCCACTGGATGTAGCTTCTCATCATTCCCCTGTTGTGACAGAATGCTCCCCAATGCAAAATCCGATGCGTCAGCTTCGATAATGAATGCTTTTTCCGGATCGACATGAGCTAGAATTGGAGCCGATGTAAATGCCTTTTTAAGACTCTCGAAATCCATGTCCGTTTCTTCAGACCAGATGAACGGTTGTCCCTTCCTGGTAAGTTGTGTGAGAGGTAGAACGATCTTTGAGTAATTTTGTATGAACTTCCGGTAAAAATTGGCAAAGCCTAGGAAGCATTGCACATCCCGCACTGAACGCGGAGTCTGCCATTCTACCACCGTTTTGACCTTAGCTGGGTCCATGGAGATGCCTTCTGACGAAATGATGTAGCCCAGAAATTCCACTTGGTTGCACCCGAAACTACATTTTTCCAGCTTTGCATACAAACCATGTTCTCGAAGTCGTTTTAGTACTGATAGTACATGAGAATCATGTTCTTCTTGGGTCTTTGAATAAACTAGTAGATAATCCAAATAGATGATCAAACAATCATCCAATAGATCTCGGAATATATCATTAGCCATGTGCTGGAAGACTGTCGACGCATTAGTGAGGCCGAACAGTATGACCGTATACTCGAAGTGCCCATATCTGGTGCGAAACGCGGTCTTCCATTCATCTCCTGGTCGGATCCGTACGAGGTTATATGCTCCCCGTAAGTCGATCTTCGTGAAGAACCTGGCACCATTGATCCGTTCTAAAAGACTTGAGATAAGGGGAAGAGCATACCTATTCCTGATTGTAACCTTATTCAAGCCACGGTAATCTACAACAAGACGAAGCGATCCATCTTTTTTCTTGACGAAGAAAATGGGCGTGCCGACTGGAGATTTCGAATGTCGAATGAAACCATTTTCCAAATTCTCCTCGATATAGGCCCGAAGGACTTCCAGCTCGGTTGGTGACAAATTGTAGATCGGTCCCCATGGCGGCTCTTTTCCCGGTTGTAAATCGATGGGGCAATCGTACGGTCGATGATGAGGAAGTGTGTTGGCTTGTACTTTATCGAACACATCGGCGTAATGACGATACTTCTCGGGAAGTTGAACAGTGGATTCTTCTTTAGTGGTGCTGGAGGGGTTTACTGATATTGCAAAGAGGAACATTTCCTCCTCGCCCCCTTCTTTACACAACTGACGTAGCGAAATGGTTGCCATCTTCTGAGTTGTCCCTTGGGTTTGTCGACATCGGATTTCTCTTGTTCTCCAATCTATGTCTGGGTTATGTAACTCGAACCACGGTAATCCTAAAACTATAGGATGTTCTGGGATACTAATAATATTAAATGATACTACACATGCTAAGTTATCTAGGATAATATTAATGGGCTCTGACTCTTCTATGATATTTCCGGAAGCAATGGGACGTCCATCAATGACTACTACAGAGGCTGGACACTAGAGTTTTCTTAGGGATATCTTATGAACTTGAGCAAATTTCTTATCCATAAAGCAAGAGCTAGCTCCGGAATCTAGGAGTGCTAGGACATGTACTGGAGGGGTACTTTTAGTACTAACTATTACTTCGGCTACGAACACATCACTAACTTGCTTAGAGGGAATGGAACCACTAATGGGTTGCACAGATCTAGGGTTGTCCAACCAAACGGCTCCTATTTTGGCTGGACTTAGTCGTTTAACTCTTCTTCTAACTGACTAAGGACATCAAATTTGTTTGCTAGATCTAGGCTATTAGTACTATTAGGACTATCAGATATCCCTACTGAAATAGGCTCGGGTTTAGTACAATTAGAACTAGCGACTATTTGGTTTACCTGTCTTCTTGGCCTATGGGGGCAATTTATTGCGATATGTCTTGGTCCACCGCAGTAAAGACATAGTCGATTTGTACGGCATCGCTGCTTTTCTTCTTCGGATAATGGCCCTCGACGACGTCTAGTGTCAATCTCCATCGGAGTCGGAGTATTTGCTGGAGGCGCATTATATGACTCCCTCGGAAAAGGTCTTGCTACCACTGAGGCGTAGGTGGGCTCTGATCTTGGCCTCGGCATCTGTAACTGTCTTTCCGAACGTCGCTCAAAGAGGCGGTTGTCACATCTCACCGCGCGACTGATTGCTTCTGTTAAGGACTTTGGCTCTTTGGGGAAGTTCAAGAGTAAATCCTTGACGTCGTTGCGTAAACCATAACGGAATTGCTCCATCAACGCTTGATCATCCCAAGGGATATCGGCGGCGAGTAGACGAAAATCTACAGCGTATGCGGAGGCTGAACGGTCACCATGGCGTAATCGCCGAATTTTGTTGATTGCAGTCCTGATGCTGTTAGTATCTCCGAAACATGCTTTAAACTCACCTAGAAACTCTTCAAAATTGTTGAGTAACGGAGATTCCTTTTCTAATAGTGGAGCGAACCATGACAATGTTGAGCCACTTAACAAAGTGCCTACTAAACCCACTCTAGAAGGATGCATTTGGATAACTAATCGTACCTGGTTAAGGAACCCTCTAAACTGCGATCGCGTTCCATCGAACTTCGTGGGAAGGCCAATCTTGGGTTCTTTATGAATCCCTTGTGTTCTGGGCCCTTGTTGTTGCATCGCTACGATGGTTGCTTCGAGTTGTTGCACGCGTAACGCAAGTTCCCCATGTTGTTGTTGCGTTTGCTGCTTTTCTAAGGAGATTTGTTGAAGATCCCCCAGCAACCGTTGGTTTACTTGTTCCAAAGCATGGAACTTCTCTTTCAAGCATTGAAATTCCGAGAAAACAGATTGATATTCTTCAGCGCTAACAGTTGCCATGGGATGAAAGAAAAGAGGAATAAGAGATTAGTAGGAAATGAGAGAGATAGAAGGTAGGGAAAATTGGTTCAAACTGTCAGGAACAGTACTGAGACAGAGAAGGAATTAGTACTAAACGAAGGATTAGTACTATGAGAGGTGTAGAACTTCTTCGAGAGAAGGAAGGAGTGAGCGAGACGGAGAGGAAGAGAGAGAGAGAGAGAGAGTGATGATAAGAAAGATATGTATTATATGAAGAGAATATACAATGGTGGCTAAAAGGCTTAAGACTGGCGTTGAACTAATTTGGTTCAACATAATGCCTAGTGCCCTCTTTTATAGTGTTTTCAGGAGTAATCCTAAAGCTTCTAGAATGTTCCAGAGAAATCTGGAATATACACTAATTTCCTATAATAAAATGTAAATGAAAATAATATTCTATGTATTACAATAGATGGTCTAATGGTCAAGAGCTCGACCCATATAACCTAAGGTCATGGGTTCGAGTCTTGCCATATCATGACACTGGGTCGAGCTCTTGACATATCATGACACGTGCTAACCTCGAGTATTTGCCGATTCTTCCTTTCGGCAACTCCATTTTGTTGGGGTGTGTGTCAGCATGAGAATTCTCTCTGAATGCCTTCACCTTGGAGGTAGGAAATGAATTCATTAGAGAAGTACTCCTTGCCTCCATCCGATCGTAGACATTGAATGTGCCGACCGGTTTCTTTTTCGACTTGGCCCTTGAGCTTTTGGAAGTGGGAGAGCACTTCGTTCTTCTTCTTCATAGGAAAGATCCGCGTGTAGTGGGAATAGTCATTGATGAAGGTGACATAGTATCAGCATCCGCAAATCGTCAGCATTTGAGTTGTTCCCCATACATCCGAGTGTATGACATCAAGGAGGCCTTTGCTCGCAGAGCTCTCCTTCGAGAATGGGAGTCAATAAAGTTTGCCAAGTTGACATGCTTCGCATACTCGAATGTCGAAAGTCCAATGACAACTCCCTTGGATTGCATCGTTTGGAGCTGTTGGAGGTTGATGTGGCCGATTCTCTTGTGCCCCAACTCAATGTTCGTCTCGGTTTTGAGACCTTTGGCATACATGGGTGATTTCACCTCGTTCGAATCAAGAATGAACATTTGACCATCTCTCCGTCCCTTAGCTATGAGTCAGCCATCTTTCTCAATGAAGCATCCTTCATTGTTGAAATGAACTTGCATGCCTTCCTCACGATTTGGCCTACGGAGGCCAAATTCTTTGTTATTGTGGCCACGTGCAAGACATTCTTGATGCAATTATTTTGGCCATCTCTCCCGAATGGGACATTGCCGATGTGCCGAATGGGATGTGTGGTGTCGTCTCCCATCTCTATGAAGCTGAGTCAGTCAGGTGTGTGCAAATCATTGAACCACTCTTCGTGGGATGTCATGTGATGTGAGGTGCCGGAATCGACGAACCACGCGTCTTCCGAGTTGGAGGTGCTTGCTGAGTCGGAAGCTAACATAGAATTCGCTCTATGTCTCATTACAAATAGCCCACCATAATCGTCGTATTCGGAGTTGGTGGCATGGTTTGTGAGTTGTCGGCTTGTCGAAGCCGACTCGCTTCTTCTTTTTCGGCACTCCTCCTCACGGTGGCCGATTTTTCCGCAATAGTTCCAAGTAATGGGTCACATTTGCCGACCTTGTTCGGCATGGAAGCTCCCCCTTCTTTCGAAGATTCCTCGATGGCTTCTGTCTTTTTGTCAAAGCTTTGAGTTCCCTTCATATGATGGGTCGAATCGAACTCTTCTACCGCCTTGACCTCTTCCTCGGCCACCATCCGAATTTGAGAAGGACATTTGTCCTTCCGACGTCTTGTTCTTGATTCGGACGTGGTTCTCCTCAACCAATAGTGTTGATTGAAGGTCGAAGAATGAAGGACAGCTTTCCCTCACCAAAATTGTTGTCCTTAATGGGTCGAATCGTTGTGCGAGGCCACCCAAGCATACTTGAACCATCTCATCTTCGTCGGCGTTTATGTTGATCGAGCCAAGCGAGTCACAAATGCTCTTGATCTTGGTTGTGTAGTCCAACACGAGCATATCTTTTTGTCGTAGGTTGTTCAACTCTAGTCGGAGTTGAAGCTTTCGGGCGGTCGTGTTGGTGGCAAAAAGTTTCTTTAAGTTCGCCCACGCTTCTTTAGGCGTCTTGGCGTCTCGAATGTGGCTAAGCATGTGGTCATGGATACATGTTGCCAAGCAATACATTACCCGACTCGCTCCTTGGTCCCACATCGGGTAGTTGGCGTTTGTGATGTCGGGTTTGTTTTCGAGTGTGTCGTTGATGTAGCTCTAATACCCTTGGCCGACAAGGTATTGGTTCATCTTGTACTCCCAAGATGAATAATTGTTTTGATCTAGCTTTTCACTAGGGAGAGAGCTACCCATTTGTGTGTTCATGTTGATTTGTGTCTTCCCTTTTGTCTTTTCTTCCTTTGGTCAGATACACTTGCTACATAGCGGCAGTATGATGGCCGATAACCGGATTTTGTTGTCGACGTCTCGAACACACAATCATATACTCGGGTGGGCTTAGTGGATTTTCTAAACCACACGCTTTGATACCATGTTAAGATTCAAGTAATTAACTACGGGTTAATTAGTACCTAATTATGTGATTAAACAACGAAAGCTTAGGTGATTGTTACGGATTAGGAACACTGTCTATGGTCAGTCCTTCGACCTAGACTTCCAAGTGATTGTGTGCCAACGAATGGTAGCATCTGTGCGTAATGCTTAGGGGGATACTTCCCGTAACCTAGCAGTGTATACGGGAGATGGCTACAACCGAGCTCCTTAGACAGTGGGCTAGTGCGCACACCGCCACACACTCCTACGCTCTTAAGAATTACAGACACACAATATATTAACCACAGATGCACACAGATATCAGAGAAGATAGAACTCTATTACGATACGCCTTTTCATTCAAAATTACACACTACCTCTCTCTGAGGTTTTCTACCCTTTATATACACAGGGTCTTTTAGCCGCTCACGCTTCCCGCGTGAACCGTTACATGCGTTACAATATTAGTTTCTTTCCATATTACTGCGCTCTTCGTCCGTCGGTTACTATTCCGGCAGACAACACCTGGCACGCATGTGGAACAGTGCCATGGCACGTCGGACCCATCCCTTTAATCTTCCTCCAAAATGGCCCTGATGTTTGGTTCTGCTACGGTATCCTTGTCCGAGGACAGCGGAGGACTCGTAGGCGCGTCGTTGTGAGGTTCCCCTATCTGGTCTAGAGAGTTTCTCCTGGTTTCGCGGTCGTCCTGTGTGGGTGGACCGAGTTCTGTGGGGTCTTCTTGGGCTAGGGGGTTCAGTTCAGCCGTCCGCAGGCTTGCGATAGGTCGCGGTTCTGTTCCTTCCATCACTTCCCCCGTGATGTCAGCCGCCGTTGTACGCTCTGGGAGCAGGTTTGCGGTTCCCCTTGGTCCGGGACGTTCTCTGTGTGGTCGGTCGTAAGCATAAGCTCCGGTAGGTGGGGTTCCACTTGGACGGTGGTGTCACTGTCTGGTATTGTCGGGGACTCCGCTCGCCATTCCGCGTTGTTCACCGTAGTGGTAATGGTGACTTGGCCTGAGGTTCCTCTTGCTCGACAGTATCCTGAATTGGTGTCGCGACGGATTCCTCGTTTGTTCACGTGTTGCCAGCTTGCGTGATCTGGTGAAACAGATCCTCCTGACTTTCGCCAAAATCATCTAGTAGTTGCGCGAGTTCTTCGGAATGTTGGTCCGCTAGCGTGCGATAGTCCTGCGCTAGGTCCTCGCATACTGCCGCAATGCTTTCCTCATTGATTTTATAGAAGCCTCGGCCGTCTTTCCTCCGGTTCTCCCAGTCCGCTTGATACGCATGCAATTCCGCCGCTTGTGCAGCCCACACCATCCATCCTTTGTCTAGCATCGTTTTCAATTGCGCCGTAAACCTCTCCCGATTCGTTTGTAGAAGGATACGTTGTCTGTGATGGCTTGGCAACGGTTGCGTGCTTCTTCCACGGAGTTCTTGAGGTTTGCAATTTCTTGTTGACTAACTGTCGTCGCTTCTTCATACGTGCTCTTCATACCTACCCAAAGCTGGGATTCCTTCGCATGTAGTTCTTCTAGTTTTCCCATTTCATTGTTCAGGCAGATTTCGAGCTAATGCCTTCTCTCCTGTTCGCCCACCAGCTGCTCGTCAAACCATGCTTTCTTTTTCTCCAATAAGGCCCGGAGTCCCGCGATTGCCGCCTCCGATTTTTTCATTGTGTGCATCTGTGGTTAATATACTATGTGTCTGTAATTCTTAAGAGCGTAGGAGTGAGTGGCGGTGTGCGCACTAGCCCACTATCTAAGGAGCTCGGTTGTAGTCGTCTCCCGTATACACTACTAGGTTACGGGAAGTATCCCCCTAAGCATTACGCACAGATGCTACCATTCGTTGGCACACAGTCACTTGGAAGTCCAGGTTGAAGGACTGACCATAGATAGTGTTCCTAATCGGTAACACTTTTGGCACGCCCGAACGGCCAACCCTCCTTTGAGAAGAAGTCTCACTCTCCCTCACGCTCCCCTTCCATCACTAATCTCTCTGTGTCACAACCAATCTGAGATGAAAATGGTGATTTACAACTTCAACTCTCTACACGTTTGTGTGTTTGCTTGAGCTTGTGTTGTGTGTGTTGTGTCTCTCTTGTTCCCCTCAGGCTCATCGGTTGGTTTCTATCTATGCTATGAAAACTCTAAGTCCTCATAGAAGTGGTAGAAGAAGAAGAACATGGACGTGGAGTGGAGACCATTAGGTATGCGGCTTCTTCAACAATGGCAATATGAAGCTGTGGAAATGGGAGGGCACGATGGCTTCCATGGTAGCTCCTATGTGTCAAGAGCTCTGCAGCTAAGCTCAACTTCTAGATCATCAGATTCATGTCTCTACAAATATTCAAAAGAACATAAACGAGCATCAACGGGCTCAGCTTCGGACAATCAATCCCTTGAGTCAATGGTTGAGTGAAGAAGATGGAGAAAAGAAAGATATGGAAGAGGACAAACAGTCATCAGCAGTCGGCTTTTGACGACGATGAAGAACGACGACCACCAGACACAAAGGCAGGCTCGAACAGAGACAACCAACGTCCGACAGCTAGCCAAACAACCGGCGGATAGCGTCTGGTCGGCGAATAGGCAACGGCTAGACAAAAGGTCCGGTAGCCGGCCGAACAGAGAGACGGCGGCCAGACAAACGGCGACGACCTAGAGACACGCCTAGAGACATTCGGTCGTCGAATAGACAGACAACCATGGCCAAAAGGCAAAGACCACCGGACACAGCCGACCGACGGACAATGTCGGCAGACAGTACAGGCAGAGCCGGCCACTCAAGCAGACAGCACCGGCCGACGTCCGACAGAGTCGACCGGAGAAAACGGTGACAGCCGTCAAACAAAGGGTCCCACCATGCGTGCCAAAAGTGTTACCGATTAGGAACACTATCTATGGTCAATCCTTCGACCTAGACTTCCAAGTGACTGTGTGCCAATGAATGGTAGTGTCTGTGTGTAATGCTTAGGGGGATACTTCCCGTAACCTAGCAATGTATACGGGAGACGGCTACAACCGAGCTCCTTAGACAGTGGGCTAGTGCGCACACCGCCACTCACTCCTATGCTCTTAAGAATTACAGACACACAGTATATTAACCACAGATGCACACAGATATCAGAGAAGATAGAACTCTATTACGATACGCCTTTTCATTCAAAATTACACGCTACCTCTCTCTGAGGTTTTCTGCCCTTTATATACACAGGGTCTTTTAGCCGTTCACGCTTCCCACGTGAACCGTTACATGCGTTACAATATCAGTTTCTTTCCATATTACTGCGCTATTTGTCCGTCGGTTACTATTCCAGCAGACAACAGTGATATGTGTGTATGTGTGTGAGAGGAAGAGAGAGAGGAAGTTAACACTTATGAACAATGAGACAAGATGGGGGATGATTAACTATATTAAAAAGCATCATCAAATACAAAAATACCCACAATGAGGTATATATGCATCTCATGTGCAAAGGTGCACATGTGTGAGTCGAATATAGGTACAAAGGTGTAAGTCCTATATTAAATGAAAATGGGAGTGAAGGATTTACAATGTATCTCACTCAAGGACAAAATCCTATTTAAGGCTTTAAGGTAAACACACTAACTAGATTCTATCTAGGGTACTACTAAGTTACATGTGTTGACTAAACGACTAAACTAAGTTGAGCTTGATATCTCAACAATAACATTACTCCAAAAGACTCTCTTAATCTGATTGTCTGTGGGCTGCAGGTCCATCTTTGTCACACCCCAAAGGTCATTTATGTTTCAAAATATTTTTATCCAAAAAGATGTCTTATCCCATGCAACCTTGGAACCTAACAATCAATAGCTTTGAATATCTAGTCACCTTACTCTTGCTAAGAACATTCTTGTCCAAACTTCTATTCTAATAAACTATGGAGAAACCTCTATATTCATGGATGCCAAAATGCATAATGAACTAGTTAGTGAGGCTTGAGCTTGAAGTGACCAATGAACCGGTCATGAAAAAAACACTCCCTAAATAGATGGACGTCATAAACTAGTGTGAGGAAAGAGTGCTCAACATTATAACCACAACCCATAGCCTTCTAGTTCTCGCTATATCATGGCTCTCAGCACACAATTTGGAATATCAATTGGAAAGAATGCACCTTGACATTTTTTAAGCCAACCACCTCCATTTATGGTTCCTTAAACTTCCCTCAAGTTTTAGTGTTAATCACCTCTGATCCACAACTAGCTCTAGCCGTTATGATGCCACAAACAAAAATTCTAACATCCCCTCCAAAGGATATGTTTGTCAGTGAAGCCTTGGTAATGCAATCAAGTAATATTTATAATGGCCCAAATGGGTTAGGCATGTTTCACATGATGTTAATCTCCTTTTGTGTGAAGCTAGGTTGTCATTTACCCTATTCTTAGCAACACATGTAGAAGTTGCAATCAATCATTGTTAAGCAACTAAATTATAACACTAATTACTAAGATGAACTCAATCTACCTCTTTCACAATAATTAACTAGAATAGAGACAAGCACTTAAAATGAAAGAAAGACACATCAAGAATAATGACACACTTATTAATTAAGTTAACTATATTTAATACAAGTGACCAAAGTAAGGCTCAAGGTAAATCACTTAATAATAATCTTGTGGGTGTGTGTGAGTGAGAAAAACTAAAGTCAGGAATGTGAAGAACATGTGAGTAGTAGCCAAAAAGTTTGTGTTTATATTTCCCTTACATTTGAGGTTCAAAGTCTGGCCCATTGTTTGCTTCAAATTAATAAATCTTTCCTAAGCTATGATCAAAATTCAAATACATAACCCATCAACATTGCATCACAATGTGGTTTCAAAGAATTTGTTATATGCTTGATTTATCTCGAGCGTTCTTTGTCCCCTACCTCAACTAATGCATGTCCTGGCATTTTTTAGCCCAACATTGCAGGCAAACAACATATACACTTTTTTAATTTGTTGCTTGTGACACGAACAACACATGCTCACAGGGGGTGTGTTAGCATCCCCCCTATTGTACGTCATGTGACAATCAATTATGCACATAAGGAATGGCTTGAAATGTATGTTGTGTGTGTGTGTGTGTGTGTGCGCGCGCGCGTGTGTGTATGTATGTAGCTCGTGTGTAACTGCTACCAAATAATAAATAGGGTTGGTGAGGGAATCACAGCCACGGATGGTGCAAGTCTCTCAGTGAGGGCGTGTGTGATCTGCACCATATGATGTGGATAAAAAGCCAACAACGTTTGTCACAAGGAACTTGACTTTGACAACCTCTATCACCAAGGGTGATTGACCTAGGGCAGGAGCCCGATTAAAAAACAAACATAAAAAACTACAAAAAATTCTAAGTATAAAACAAAAATTTGTCATCAAAATGTTACATAAAAATTACTCTAAAAAACCCTAAGCTTCCAATTGCACAAAACTTAAAACTTAAAACTCAAAAATCACACAAACTTATGTCTTCTTTGTTCAAGCTTCAAATAACAAATCAACTGAAAACTTAAAGCTTCAAATTACCTATACATTAAAGTTTGAAACTTCTGAAGTTCAAAATGTCTAAAATCCAAGTCAAAAAACCTAAAATGAAATCTGAAAGCAAAGATTATGGCTCATGTGGGAATGGTGGCAAAATGGAGCAACATATAACATTTGAGTTCCTTGAAGTCAAGGTCAAGCCATCACAACACAAACACCAAACTTTCTCACGGTCACATATTGGCAATCACCTCCTAGCCCAACTTGCACCTCTTCGTAGTTTTCCAGTGTGGAATTTGGAAGTGTTGGGGGAGTTGCCAATAAGTTATTGCGAGATGTTAACCGTTGCTCCTCTTTTGGTGTCGATTTGTTGGCTTTGACTTTTTGGTCTACCGTATTCTTCACTGGTTGATTTTGGTGCACAAGCGCAATACACCTTCTCAGTTAGATCGTCCAATGTTTGCATACATTCCCAAATAGTTGCACCATCGAAGGATCGTAACTCTTGCCGGAGACATTAAATAGCTTCCTTAGTTGTTTGTAATTTGGACTCCCATAATTCCATTTCTGATGTTGTAGGGTTTGTCTCTTCAACTCATTTTACTTTTGTCTCCACTTCTATTTTTGTGATATGCTCCATTTGCATTTGGGTCGTTGATCTATAAAAGGCAACAACCCTACCACAACCATCATCCAATGCATGCAATCGGGAGGTAAAACCCTAACCTAAACCCAGATACAACCATGATTATCCAATGCATTCAAGTTATCAAAATGCACAATCCTTGCATATTCAAAAATCATCAAATGCATGCAATAGAGATCTAAACCCTGATCTAAACCTAGATGCAACCATCAATCAATGCATTCAAGTTATCAAAATGTATAAACGAAGCATTTTCAATAACATTTTAACATTTACCCTACAACCAACAAGTTTCATAGTTACTATATATGTACCCCCCACAAAAGTAAAAAGCATTAAAATACATACCTCCCAACTCAGGTTTTGTTGATCGAATGCGATTCGGTTGTAGGTGGTTGGCAGGTGCTCGTTGACAGTAGGTGGTGCTCCAAGCAGATTCTTCCCTCCTAAAACGCTCATCGTCTGTTTGAAAAATGGATCCAAATGACAAGGATTAGGGTTTTAGTCGACAAAAATAATGAGTAGGGCTCTTGCCTCAGGTGAGTCGGGCTCCCAATAAAGTGAGAAGGGCTCCTGCCTTCACCTCAGTTGGGCTCCCCATAAAGTGAAAATTTGATGGCCTCTTTATGTATTGTACATATTGTACGTACGTACGTATGTATGTATGTATGTATGTATATGTATGTATGTATGTATGTATGTATGTATGTATGTATATGTATGTATGTATGTATGTATGTATGTGCTGTATGTATTTATGTATTTATGTTATTATATGTATGTTTGTATGTATGTATGTATGTATGTGTATATTGTATGTATATATGTATTTATGTTATTGTATGTGTGTTTGTGAAAGTTCGAATGAAGCACAGCGAATGGAGACAGAGCTAGGGTTTTACACAGAGCAACAAGACGAAGAAATGGCTAGAATTGTTCACCGTGGTGCCTTCATAGCCATAGCAGGAGAAAAGTCTCCTCAAGATTACTGAAAAGGTATCTTGCTTCTTTGTATTTATCAGACGAAGCGGAAGAAAAAAGCTCCTTTTTTTCTGTTTCCTTTCATTTTTCCCTGGCATGGACCCCTCAATGATGAACAATGATGGTTTGAGTAAAGAGATGAATAGTAATAACAACAGTGATGGTAATGGTAATAAGCTTCCTGTGAGAAGGTGTTATGATCGAGCTATGTTTGACGCTGAAATGAATGATTCTGATATAATGTTCACTACCAGAGGGGAAGATAATGAAGGTCTCTTCTCAGCTATGGCTATGAATTCCAAGAAGGAAACTATGGAAATTCCCTCTGTTGCTACAACTGCCGTGGAAAGCCCTCCTGTGGAGAATCCTTCTGGTTAGTATGTGTGATTTGCTGGCTATTTATGTATATGTATTTATAGAATGTAAATGCAAACGCATTTTTCTGTTCATATAGTGTATAAATACCAAGTTATTTGATATGTGTGCTATGGCATGCATATAAGATATATGTGGTATAGTATGTGTGTATCTACTTATGTGTATGATATGTATTGCTGGGTTTACATTGCATTATACAAGAAAAAATAGTGAAATTAATTCATGAACTATTCAATGCATGTACTAAGTAGGGGTTTGGCTAAATTGCTTTGTTAACTGCAAAAATGAAAATATTTTTTTCTGCAAATCAAGCCGGATCGATGATGACAATGGAACACACATATTTGTTTGAAATAATGCTCTCGAGTATCATAATGAAAAATTCAATAACCACAACATTGCATATTTGTTCGGTTTATTTTATTGATGTTGACATTAATAACAAAGAACACAACTATCTTACATCCTCTGATAAGAGAAACGAAATCTTGTCTTTAAAATGATGTGATCTTTTTTATGGTAGATCTTTTTCATTTCTTTTTCTATCAGATCACTAAAAAAGTTTAAATCACATAAATTTTGTTATTTCATATTGAGCAATACAGCATCTTGAGTTGAACTTCATGCAATCATATTGTTGACATGTAATGAATGACATAGGGTTATGTTTGATTGATATTCACTTACGAAATTCCATGTATTGTAAAGTTTTTTCATATGGGAGTTTAAAGTTTTTCTGTAAATTCCATTAACGTATGGAGGTGGGAACTTAACATCACATTTGAAAATCCCCCTAAAGCACAAAATTTGCTATAAATACAGGAACATATGGGAGTGGGAACTTTACATTTGTTTCTTGTGAAGAGAAGAATGGAGTGCCAACTTCAAGTGCAAGGAAGAAGCGGAAACATACTGCCGAAGATGAATTACACGATGAAATAAAGACTCAACTTTACTCCTTACTGGAAAACAATAGCAGGGTATTGGAATCTCACATCGAATCACAAAATCTTAATTCTCAGCTAGATAGGAATCAAAGAAAAGAACATGCAGAAAACCTTGTTTCTGTCCTCAGCAAACTTGCTGATGCTATGGAAAAGATAGCTGATCGACTGTAAGGCATATTGTCAAAGCTAGCAAATTTTGTACTCATTTTTTTTACTCAATCGTTAATGCTAATCGTGTACTCTTGTCTATATCATTATGTATTTTGTTATCCTATTCATGCTTCTTGTTTGTTTTTCATGCTTTTGGTATATGTATGAACCCATTGCATTTAATGTTAATGCTATATCAAACAACACCTGTGAGGGGATGTGATAAGTCGTTATAACATAGCTCTGTGGCGAGATTAAATCATTCGATTAATGGCCATTATGCTATATTTTTATTATCCTTGTGTTACATCTGGATTACATGTTTCTTAGTTTTTTGTTGTCACATTGGCACGGAAATAGTCATATATATGTCAATATGGTTACTAAAAGTGTCTTTTAATGGCAAAGCTGTTGTTTATAACTTTTACTGAGCAAATTTCTAGACCTCAAACTACAATCATGGCTGCTGTTTTTTTTCACTCTTTGGATGTATTTTGGGAGAAAATATCTAGATGATCTCAAACTAAAATTGTGGACAAGATTTTCAAATGTGTCGGACACCGTATTATTAAGTAGAAAGCTTAAAAACCTTAATGCTGCGAACCATAGCTTTATTGGCTCACTGTCCCACCAAGTAGATGAATTTTCTTTAGAACCTCGATGTTGCAAATCACAAGCTTTAGTGGTAGATGGTCAGACTCACTGTTATGTATGTACATTGGAGCATACAATTTTGATGAGGTAAACCTATTGGGATCCAAACAATGGTATCTAACGTTAGTCCGTGTATCACATAGTTTACTGAAAGTAACCATTATGGAAAACCTATCTCATTATTTACCAAAGTACCCTGAAGTTTTTCATACTTCTACACATTTTTGCTATCCATCTCTTTCATTGAATTTAGCCTTGGATGGTGGGATTGATCACTTACTTTTCAAGGCTTCAATGTCAAAACAGCCTATCTATCTCCCCCCCCCCCCACTCAGAAAACCAAAAAACATTGATAAATAGGGTTGGGGCCTGTTTTTGGCATAAATAACGAGAACTGGGGAGGGGAGGGGTATTTCAGTGAAATTGTGGAAGGGTATTCTGGGAATAAATGTTTTTTTATTTTATATTTCCTCTATTTATTATTATTGCCTATTTTATTTTTTGTCCCATTTTTGAAAAAAAATGAATATTCTGCCGTATTCTCTCTCTAGAATCTGGGGGGACACTCTCTCTCTTCCGCGCATCGCACCTTCCCTGGTTGCCTCTGTTTCTTTCTCGCATGAAAAGAAGAAGAAGAAGAAACCGAAGAGGATGATGATGATGGCGATGAAGGACGAGATACTTCCACTTGTCCAAATGTTTATCTCCCTTTCTCATCAGAGAAGAAGAAAACTATGAAGAAATAGACGAAACCCTAGTTCATTCATGCATTCTTCCATCTTGCGGAAACGTTTTGAACCCCAAATTCACTCATTCCCTTCTCATTTAACATTTGAAACCCTAATTTAATTCCTCTTCAATGCCATCGCCAATAGAAACCCCGATTGCAGACAAGTATCGGCTCGGCCGCAAGCTCGGCAGTGGTTCGTTTGGTGAGATATATCTCGGTAATTTCCTCTCCCTAACCATTGTAAATTTTCGTTATTCTTTAATCGGGACGTTATTCATAGATGCGAAGAAATTTGATATCTTTGTCTCTAATTTGTTATCCCTCTCTAACTATTTTAAATGTCTTTTCTTTCTGATTTCTGTGTCCAACTCTTTTATTTTTTTCTGATTTCCTACTCTTTAATCTTTTGTTTCATTGTCTGAAACCTTTTTTGCTCTCTCTTTCTCCCTATCCAGGAACCAATATCCATACTAATGAGGAGGTTGGAATCAAATTGGTTAGTTCATCTATTTCTCATCATCATTAATTGGTTAACATTTTCGTATTAAATTATCAAAGAAACCGTGCAGTAGTATATTTTTCATTCACAACTTCAATTTGTAACATTGTCGTAAACCCTTCTGCTGGGTGTGGCATTGTCATGTAACGGGGTAGGTTAATATCGCTGTATTAGATTGTTAATGGGTTTATGTAACCAAGATGATGCTAAAGAAGTCATAATCTGCAACATCAAATGGGCATAAAGTTTCCATTCGGGATTGGCAAATCATTAATTGGTTAACATCTCTGTATGAGGTTATTTTTGTGGACGAAATCCAGATTAGTTTAAACTCACCTGAAACATTTACAAGTGATAATCGCAAATAAACGGGCCTAAATTTTACTGCGATGTTGGTTTTGTTAATCAGTTTACCTCATCAACAATTACAATGATTTGTTCCCATCATGATCAAATTTAACAGTCAAAAGCAATGCCACGATGATGAGGTTAAAGTTTATTAATGGCATCGACATATTATCCCCATCATGATGAGACTAAACATCAATAATTGCTGAAACTTTGAAACAGTTCAATTGTCACAATGACCTGTTATCCTCCATCACGATGAAGTGAAAGGTGATGATATAATGATCATCGGGAGGCAATAAAATGTCAATTATTGCAACAGCTATGTCCTCATCACGATAAATGTCAAAAGATTGCCCCATCTCATAATGGTGTCACATCAATTAAATGCTTCGACAAAAAGTCACACCATAACTTTGAAAACCCAATACTGTGTCATGTTTGGACGCATAAGTACTTACCATTGATAAGATCCCCTTAATATCTGCTTCTGATGGTTTGAAAGAATGAATCAGGAAAATGTGAAAACAAACCACCCTCAGCTTGCATACGAGGCAAAGATTTACAAAATACTCCAAGGAGGCAGTAAGAGAACTTCGTCTTTCTTAAATGTTCTTTTTGGGAAGAGCAACTCAATTGGTTTTAGATTGTTTTCATGTATTTCTTGTTATGTTCACAGCCGGTGTACCAAATATAAGATGGTGTGGCGTGGAAGGGGACTACAATGTGTTAGTTTTAGATTTACTGGGACCGAGTCTTGAGGATCTCTTCAACTTTTGTAGTGGAAAATTCTCCCTTAAAACAGCACTCATGCTTGCAGATCAAATGGTGAGTACTTGTACCTTTTTCATTCTGTTAATGATGGGTATAACAAATCAACTCTCTCTCATCATTGTCTTGGTGGTATACTGTGGCATCCAAAGTAATAAAATTGAAAAAACTCAAGTGTGAACGTCACCATGGGCTCAGCCCCGTCCCATAGATCATGTTTCAGTCTCCCAAGGACAGCATTAAGAAATCTATCTATCTACCTCAAGGTCATAATGTAGAATAGTGCCATGATGGTGACGATGATCTTTATCACCACGTTTCTTTTAAGTTCTTTCCCAAAATGTGTGTAGCTTAATAGGATCGAGTATGTGCACGCAAAGAGCTTCCTTCACCGAGATATCAAACCCGACAATTTTCTGATGGGCCTTGGAAGGAAAGGAAACCAGGCATACCCAAATCTTAAACTTGAGCTCCTCCATTATTTTTATGATTCGCTTATGTCAATTTGTGTTAATAAATTCTGTTTCAATTTCAGGTTTATGTCATAGACTTTGGTCTTGCGAAAAAGTATAGAGATTCCTCAACTCACAAGCACAATGTCTACAGGTATCTCATTTTTTGTTTTCTGATTTTTGAAGGTGAACAAGAAAGAAAATCTCATTATCTCTTGCCATATTCAATGTTTGGTATTGATTAATTTCAGTTTTTTTATTTCTATTTTTTATTTTACGGTGGAAATGAAAACAGTTCAGAATTTTGGCGTGTATGCTTCTCAAGTATCATTAAGTATGAAGTAAATAATTATTTTAAAATGATCTATAGATTAGTTAGACTTTTTAATTATATTAGTCTGAAGGGTTGGTAACTGACCTAGATTTTGAGAATAAGGTCAAAATGTTAGAAACTTCAACTTAGATCTGTTATTGAGAAGGTAAACAATATAATATTATAGAGAATTATCTTATTTTAATGCCAGACCTTTTATATCTTAGATCATCCAAAAAGTTCCACTGCCATAACAAGTTTGTATTCATTTCTTCTAATAATGTCTATCTTTATTATTGGTTGTAAATCTGGACAATAATAAATGTTTGTAGCCTAACAGTCATAAATTGGTGCTGATTGGCTGTAAACATATCCTATTTTCTAATCCTTTGTCATTGGTGGATTTCAGGAGGAATATGAATTTAACTGGAACAGCACGCTATGCAAGTATCAATGCTCACTTTGGAATCGGTAATAAGATAATAACGCATTGTTATGTTCTTGGTAACTTTTGTCGTATATGTGATTTTCAAATATCTACTCCCCACAGAGCAAAGTAGACGAGATGATCTCGAGTCCCTTGGATATGTGCTCATGTACTTTCTACGAGGAAGGTGAACTTTATATGATTTTGGGGATTTGACTTTCTCTCTGTAGTTTAATGAACTTCGATTCTAACATATGAGATACAATCTTTCCTAGCTTGCCTTGGCAAGGGTTGAAAGCAGGAACAAAAAAGCAGAAGTATGAAAAGATCAGTGAGAAGAAGATGAAAACTCCGATAGAGGTATCAATTTTCTCTCCACATAAACATATTAGTGCAAAAGAAATGTTTTTGAGTGTTGCTGAAGTGGGTCTAATCCATTCTCTTCCTTCATATAGGCGTTATGCTACTCTTTCCCATCAGAGTTTGCATCTTATTTTCACTATTGTAGGTCATTGCGGTTCGATACTCAACCTGACTACTCTTATCTAAAAGGGATGTTCCGAGACCTTTTTATCCGAGAAGGTAACATTAAAAATTGGATTCTTGTGTGAGTGATGATATTATAGATGACATCTCATGTTTCAAGGGTTCTAAGCATTGATAAAAGAAATCTTGGGTTTTTTCTTTGGTCCTTTGACTTCTCAATCTTAACAGGGAAATGTGAACTATGGTTAATATACCTAGTATTGTGTGGATATTAGAATCATAAAATAGTCTCGACAAGAACTTAACAATCATGTTAAGTATCAACCAACAAACATAGGTATTGCTGTGGGTATCATGAAATTGTCTTGATAATAACTGAATAGTCATGATAAGGATTAACTAACAAGTATCTTGGGGAGTCTCAGGATTTCAATATGACTACATGTTTGATTGGACTATTCTCAAATATCAGCAATCACAATTATCCAGCTCTCCTTCAAGGCCTGTGAGTTGACTCAACCTCAAAAAAAAATCTGTAGTAGAATGCCATCAAAAATATGTTAGTTAATGTTATCGCTGGTTTGATGTATATTGTACTGTAATAAATCCAACATAAAATTTTGGTCTTTCTAGATCGGAGCTATAAGTCCAACCAGAGGCTTTAATGTGACATCAACTACTAACACTGGGTTTCTACCAGGTTCTCTTTCTCTCTCTCTCTCTCTCTCTCTCTATATATATATATATATATATATATATATATATATACACACACACACACACACACACACACACACACACACACATGTATGTATGTATATGAATATGCAAAGGTACTATTATGCTATTCATGGGCAGCCCCACATCCCCACCCACATGACTCGTGCCCACGTGAATCCACCTTTTCTACTCCACAAAATGTAGGAAATGACTTTGATTGGTTACAATTTGGAAAGTCCCAAGATCATGATGGATTAGTACGTGATACTTTATCTATGCCAATCACAGTTTGCTCCCATTGCTAGCACACATATTTAATAGAGCTGTGTTAAGATTTCAATATTAGCTGGAGAGAACATAGCATGTGTCTATCTTCAAAAGTGGATACCCCATTATGATTGGCCATTACTTGGCTAAACCATATGGCTCAATCCTAGAGTCAAAATATAGCTTGGATTGTTTACATACCCTTCACTTATGTTTTGTAAATATTAGTGACCTCCCCTCACTTACGTTATGTGTGCATAACACATATACACGAGACTACATGTACCTAGGAGTAACATTCACAAGGCCTTAGTTTTTCTTACATAAGGCTGCTTTTGCTCAACTTTCTTCTGGATATACAGAACTTGGTGCTCTTGAAAGACAACGTGCACATTTGCAATTCCAAGAGTCATGAGCTAAATTGTGACCATTTCATACACTTGTCACATCAAATCTTCTCTATAGAGTAGAAACCAAGGGACCAATTGTTAATAAGGAAAATAGCTGGAAAGATTTAGGAAGACCTTTAGTCTTAATTATTGCCCACATTATGAGCAAAGCATTGGTGCACCATTAATCCAGGTAGACATTGGAGCAACCCTAATAATCATTGAGCCATTATTCCAATCAGTGACTAGTATCCAGCAGCTTTGGAAGCTCCCTAAACAAAGGTACTCAAGGTTAGCACTTATGTCCTCAAAAGGACTTGCTGAACATGGACACATTCATTGTTGGTCTGTTGAAATGCAACAAAGGTGTGACTCACATGGCATAAGCAAACATTCGCTACCCTATTCCAATATAGCTTGGATTGTTTACATGATCCGAGCTGAGATTATCAACTTGGAAAACACCAAAAAATTGATCAGTTCCACAACATATCTTTGTAGTAAGATCATCCAATATAAGACACTTTTTACACACATCAGAGGATGGATTCGTCAGCAGGCCTTATTATATGTACATACATCTATCATATGCCCTGTGCAGTATGATAGGGCAGCTGCAAACTTCTTCACATCAATTGCAAATGGAAGTATGCAGATATGCACGAATACCTCTAGAAGAAAAAAAATTCCACTTGTATCACCAGGTAGTGGAATCTGAAGAACAGTAAGTTTGTCATTTTACTGTTTTTTATCAAATAAGAGGGAGATACCATTGCCTCTTTAAGGCTTTGGCCCACTGTGCAAGGTAGATGGAATATGAGGACCAACCATGCCTAGGAAATTTCTTTCTAGAACTCAAGAGACTAGGAGAAGTTGTTGAAGGATAACAATACGGTCACACAAGTTCATCAAGAATGAACAATCACATCTTTATTTATCCCCATCACTCCTTCCCTACAAGTCAATCAAGGGCTACACAACTTGGTTCCTGACCAGGACTTAACAAAGGGGTTACAATAGATTGGGCAATAGCAATTTTTCATGTACATGGGCCCAACCTTATGGACAAATATAGGCCATTATCTCCTGGCATTGGAAGTGCTTCCCTTGCTTCAGGAACCTCTCCATTCTAGATCGACATTTGTTAGACAAGGGCCATTATATCCCACCATCACTGGTGCTTCCCTTGCTTCAAAGACCTCTCTATGCTGGATGCATTTATGCTAGACATCTTTCAAAGACAAAATTACAATATATCTGACTTGAGAATCTTACATTTATAGATGATGATATTCTTTAGTCACGTTTTATTCTATTTCTATTTACTTTTTAGTTATATTTATTTTGACTTGTTCTCAAAGACGAGACAGCATTTTAAGATGTAATCTCTTGTTTGGCCTTATGGGGCATTGTGGCCTCTTAGAAGGCGTTAATATATTTGTCTTTCATTCTTTCTCCTCTGCATCCCTTTATTCAACAGGAAAAAATGTTCTGTTCACCAAATATAGTTTGCCCATGAAATGCCTTCTTTTTTGCAGATGTAAGTTGCCGACAAAGAGGCATTAATGGGGAGGCCACAAGATGTCCATCTAATGGTTTAAACGTCATGGTCAGTGAGTTTATCCAAATATAAATTATAGTTAAATTATTCATTTAATATCCTGTCCTGCCTTTTTCAAGTTTTGAGAAATTTTCATAAAACATTTAATAATACCCTCTCATGAAGTTACATTTAGTGTCTAAGTGTTAGATAGAGCTTTGCATCTAATCAAATTGTAGTGATTTATTTGTGAACTCTAACTATCAATTATTTTCCTTTTCATCAAACTTAGTGCATTCAAAGATCATAGCACTTTTTGTTTATTTTGGAGCATTATTTCCCACATGGTTATCAAAGGTTTACATGAGTACATGAGAAACCGTTGGCATAGACAGTTGTTACATCTCAAATTAAACTTTCACGGAAAAGTTTAGAAACTTGTTTGAAATATTGTGATTTGAAGCCTTCATAGACCAGAAAAATGAAGCTTAAGCTTAGCTGGTAAGGTTGTTCGCCAGAGGCCAGAGGGTCGCCCATTCAATCCCTACCTTCCCTACTATCATCCATTAAATCAATGCAGTGAGGGAGATTAGAACCCTGGTGCAAGGATAATTAAAACATTCTTACCTCTAAGGTACAACCATGATACTCAAAAAACCATATTTATGAGATTTCCATATTTCTGCAGAATGCAACTGAACTCCAAAATGGACGAAATTCAGTATTGGGCAGAGGTGGGATGATGAGTCCATCAAGGAGAGGTGGGGCAAGTCCAAGGAGACCAGCATTTGTATGTAGCAATAGTGCCATCAATCATGGTTTACCGGATCCTTCTCTTCAAAATGGACGACATTCAGTATTGACAGGAAGTGGGTCGAGTCCATCACGGAGGGGAATCACAAGTTGTCAAGGCTTATCAAAGGAAGTGGCGGCAGATCCTGCTCGATTGCTAAAGAGTAAAGTTACTTTGCCTATCAATATTCGAGCATCCATACAATCTGAGAATGGACGAAATTCAATATTTTCTGGAGGTGGGATAAGTCCATCAAGGATTGATTCATCTAGGAAAGCGTTTGCATGCCATGGTGATCGCAGAAAAGGCTCATCTAATGAAGTGGAAGCAGATCAGTGTCGATCACCAAAAACTAAAGTTTCTTCACCCACCAATTTTCGAGCATCAATGCAATCTAAAGTTTCTTCCCCCACCAATCTTCGAGCGTCGATGCAATCTAAACTTTCTTCAGCCTCTAATCTTCGTGCATCAATGCAATCTAAAGGCCCTTCACCCATCAATCTCCGAGCATCAATGCAATCCGAATTTTCTTCACCTAGTAATTTTCGCGCATCGGTGCAATCGATGTACAAAGCGGTTTCATCAGATACAAAGCATCCCATACACAAACGGAATCCACATGTTGGTTCTAACCATAGAGATTCACTTAAAGGTTTTCAGTTTCTCTCTATGGATGTTGATCATAGACAGTAGGTAATGGAATGGAATGTTTGGAGCAAGTAACTGTGTCATATTCTTATGGCAATCTAGATTAATGATAGAAATCTCTTGTAATTCATGCTATAAAACTTGTAAATAGTAGAGCATGTTTTGTGCTCCACTAGATACAATTGAGCACATTTTGTGCTACACAAGGTTAAAGCTGTGTAAATACTTTCAGAGCTCATAACTGACAGATGTTTAGAATCTATTTGCACGCATGTCAACAAGCAAGCATTTGCAATGGGTGTGTAAGACAGAAGAGATACTTGTTGTCTAGTTTCTCTTTGCTATGATAAGTTTTCTACTGGTTAAGCTTTCATTTTCTTGAGAAAATGTGGCCATTGTCTCATCTGTAGAATACGGTTCATTGCATCTCTAATATTAGAATACTCTTAGCCAATTACGAGATTTTTTTATGGGCTGTGATTGGAAATATAAATACTACTCTGAATGAGGGGATCCTTCCAAAAGATCTTCATCAAAATCTAAACCAAATTTCACAGTATGAAGACTTTCTGCCAAAAACTCTGTGATACTTGAAAGACCTACCATCAATGTATTACCCAAGATGTTAGAACCAATTTACTGTAATGCATGTATTTGATATCTAATTAATGTGTAAGTATACATTGGTTACACATAATAACATACACAAGTCTTTACCTTTTCAACAGAAGCATCAAGTTATTGAAGCATTAAAAAAGAACTATTTTCTCATCAAGAAATATATGGTTTACAGTGACTTTTCAAACTGGACAGACTGTCACTATAAACTAAAACTAATGCCCAACAATCTGTCTTTTTTAATGTCTCCAAAATACAGAAAAGATATCGACCCTAGCCTTTAGGCGGCCATCTGATGAGTTAAAATATATATTTTATCACACAACAAATGTGAATAATAGCAATGATTGGCCTTGGTAAATTAACTATTATCTAATTGAGTTGGAGGTATCAGAACTTGCCACAATCCATCCATTTCTTTACAATGTGAAATCTAGTGTGAAATGCTGAAGAATCTTATTAAAGATGTGCAAGCGGGCCCATCTTTATTCAGCTCTTATGAGACAACACTACATATTGAAGTGTTTTCTTGAGCTCTTCTTTGCTTCATGCTCTGCATGACACAGAATTTAAAAAGGCTTCGAATTATGAGGAAGGTGAATCAAATGCAGATGTGATTCCACCATCAATAATAAGACTTGATCCAGTCATGAAGGAGCTATCTGAAGATGCCAAAAATAATGCAGCTTTTGCAACTTCTGCTGCTTCACCAAATCTTCCCATTGGTATGTACTTTAGTAACCGTTCTAGCCTCTCGTTCAATTTGAGATGCTGAAACAAAAGTACTCAAACATTAAATCCGTTTGACATAATCTTGTCATCACTGTCCTATACTTAGCATTCTTTATATTCTGTACAACCTGCATCAGGAGATTCGTTCTCAAAGGCCCAGGGCATAAGGCATTTATTCGGATACCTTCACGTGCATGGAAGACTGCTAGTTCCCGAGTCAGGGCAAGTATTGCTCCTTTGCTGGCTGTGTAGGCAATCTGCAAGGGAATATTACTTTTTAAGTGAAAGAAAGAAATACAAAAATCTCTTTTGTTTTTTGTAAATGTATCGTAATAATGCAGAAATCTCTCTTTCTTTCTTTTTTACATGGAGTGGCTTATTCGTGACTAGCCAATGGCAACCTAGGGGGCAATACCATTGTGATTAGACAATCGCCTTAGTTTCAAATTTTCAACCCACACGCTTCCCTGTCAAAAGAGAGACAGTACAATGGATTTTGCCATATGCTTCCAGAATCTACACCACAGAATGGTTGACAAATAACATCAATGCACCAATACTAAATGCTGGTGTTGTCATGGGGTAGAGGAATAACAAGACTATTATGGTTGGACATATTTGTGGGTTGTATGAAAAAACCTAAACCCTTTCAAACACTAAAATATTTGTTTGGTTCCATAGTTGCATAGAAGCCTGTTCTGTCCAAACTGAAACCAATCCCACACAAAATGGCATGTTTTGCCAAAATAAAACTGTGTTTTTTATAAAGCCAAAAACTTGTCCATTGGGTGTCTTTATGAAAAACACACTTTTTTAACATTAGAACTAAATGCATGGTCACAGTTGCTTGTTGCCTTTCCACTTTTTTCCGTCTTCTTTACGAAAATAGGCATCAAAAAAACATTAGGCAACAACATTCTGAGGATTCAAAGATGGTTCGTTGCCCTAGATGACTGGCTAAGGTACTCAACTCAAAACAAAGGGATGATAAGGTTGAGAGGCAATGTTCCTTATATGAGTAGCTCATACAGGAAGATAAATTAACGTGTCAAAATGTGTAATTAATGGATATATTCTTCATGTCACACATATTATCTACTTTATTCCACAGCAATATCTATTATCATATAATGCAGTAAATGAATAGACCTTGGGAGATGACGATCCAACAAGGCAAGCCGTTGATGAAACATTTATAACTGAACCACCACCAGATCTTTTGATGGCTGGAATACCATATTTACATCCATATATTGTACCCTAATATAAAAAAGAAAAAAATGAAACCAAGGACTTTTCTGAAAAAAAAATTGATTTAGTCAACTTGGGATGTGACATTAGTCAACACTCATAATCAAAAAACAAACTAGGCATATAAAGATGCCAATCACAGAAAGAGAACAATAACTGCAACATTTACAATATATGATAATGAAGCATACATGCACCATCTTAAGTTAATGAGAACTCCTAATATGAAAAAGGAAAAAAATGAAACCAAGGGCTATTGCAAAGCAGGAAAATAATTTTTTTGGTCAACTTTGTATGTGACACCTAATCAGCACTCATAATCAAGAAAACAAAATAAGCATATAAAGATACCAACCACAGAAAAAGAACAATAACAGCAACAATTATAATATATGATTATTAAAGCATACATGCACCCTCTTAAGTAAATGAGGCCCCTTCAATTACAGACATAGAACTCGACTTTCTGCAAGAAAAGGCAGCAACGCATGAAAAAATGAGATAAATACTTTTGAGACTAATCAGAATGACATAATTGACACCTTGAGATTCACTGATAAAGTTCTGTCTATAACTTCACTTGGAGTACTAATTGCATCATAGTCCAGTTCATCCAATATCCCAGCATTATTGAATACGATGTGGAGACCTCCAAAGGTTTCCTAAGAAGGAAATAAACGTTCATGTTAGACAGGCCAAGTTGCATTTTCCTTGTTACAAATTTTAAATAAAAATGTTAGACGGGTGAAAGAATGACGGAGCACAAACGAGTACCTCAGCTTTTGACACCATAGCTTCCACTTCTTCTGGATTTGAAACATCTCCACAAAAACCTACACATCTTCCACCAAACTCTTTCACTGCATCGGATGCCCTTGCAACTGCTGAGATGCTATTATCAGCAACAACAACTGAAGCCCCTTCTTGAGCAAAAAGGAAAGCAGTGTGTCGGCCAATGCCACTGAAATGATGTTTCCAACCTCTCTCTCTCACTCTCACTCTCTCATTCTGTCTCTCTCTCACTCTCTCGTTTTTAATGAAATGAGAGGGATAATATTGCCTCTTTAAGGAAGGCTTTGGCCCACTGCGCAAGGTAATGGAAAATGAGAACCAAGAGTACATGAGGCTTTTCTTGCTAGAACTGAAGCAACACAGGGAGAAGCTGAAGAACAACATGGCCACACAAGCTCATCAACAAAGAACAATCACAGCTTTCTTTAACCCCATCACTCCTCATGCTAAAAATCAATCAAGGGCTACACAAATCGGCTACCAACTAGGACATTGCAATGGGGTTACAACAGATCAGGCAATAGCAATTTTGCTATGCACATGAGCCCCAGCCTCATAGATGAGGATCTCACCACCCTCGTCATCAACAGATGAAGGCCATTATTTCCCGCCATTGTAGGTGTTTCCATCGCTTCAGAGACCTCTCCATTCTGGATCAACCTATGGTAGAGATCACTCAAAGAAAAAAAGTAAAATGTATAGCTATGCCTTAGAAGTATTTTATATGTACAAAGGTTTGTCAATAAACATAGATAAAACTAAAGTGATGGTGTTTAACGCCACGGAATCATGGGCAACAAGATCAAAACCAAAATTCTTCTTGGGAGAGGAAAAGGTAGCATACATATGATCCTTGAAGTAACATTTAAAGGCTGTATGTGCTCAAGTTTTTCATGAATATGCAGCCCTTGGTGCTCTTGAAAGACAATGTGCACATTTGCAGTTCCAAGAGGCAGAAATTGAATTGTGGCTATTTGATATACTTGTCATACCAACTCTTCTCTATGAAGTAGAAACCTGGGGACCGAGTTTTAACAACGCAAATAAAAAGAAGGATGACCTTTAGTCTCCATGATTGCCCACATGATCCTCGGAGTAACATTTAAAGTCTGCTTGTGCTTGATTTTATTGTGAGTGCTCTTGAAATACAATGTGCACATATGCAATTCCAAGAGCCACGATTGAATTGTGTCTATTTGATACACTTGTCACACCAAATCTTCTCTATGAAGTAGAAACCTCAGAACTAAGTCTTAACAAGGGAAATAACTGGAAAGATTTGGAGAGAACTTTAGTTTCAATGATTACATGCATGGTAAGAAGTAAAGCATTGGTGCCCCATGATATAATCCAAGCGGAGGTTGGAGCAACTCCTATAATCATCGAGGCATTACTCTGATCAATGACCTGTATCCAACAGCTTTAGGAGCTCCCTGAACTGATATTATCAAGTTGTTAAACAGAATAACATGGATCAGCCTCACAACATCTCTTGGTAAGAAGATGGACAACTATACGACACACTTTTTACACACATCAGAGGATGGACTCATTATCAGGCCCTTTTATATGGACATACATCTATTCTATGCGCTACACCATGTGATAGAGCAGCTGCAAACTTCTTCCCATCAATTAAAGATTGATGGTAGGCAGACATGCACGAACACCCATAGAAGAAAGAATTTGTCAATTGTGTCATTGGGGATTGGAATATGAAGAGCACTATGTTTTGTCATTGTAATGTTTTTATGAACTAAGAGGGAGATCACATTGCCTCTTTAAGCAAGGCTTTGGCCCACTATACAATGTGATCTAAAACGAGAACCAATGGTGCTTGGGACTGTTTTTGCTAGAACTCAAGAGACACCGGGAGAAGTTGAAGGGAAAAAATACAATCACACAAGCTCATCAACAAAGAAAAATCACACCTTCTAAGTTGAAGGTCACAGGTACTCCTTCTCATGCTACAAGTAAATCAAGGGCTACACAAATGGGTTCCAAGCAGGACATTGCAAAAGGTTACAATAGATTGGGTAATAGCAATTTTTCATGTATGTAGGCCCCAGCCTTGTGGACCACGATCTCACTACCCTTGTCGTCAACAAATAAAGGCCATTATCTCCTCCCATCGCCGGTGCTTCCCTCGCATCAAAGACCCATCATTCTAGGTTGATTTATGCTAGACATCTCTCAAAAGACAAAATTACGACATACCTAACTTGAGAATCTTACATGTATAGATGACAAGTTCTTTAACCAAGTCGAGGTTCTTTATTTACTATTTTACTTAGTTACTTAGTCAAAGACAAGACAAATTTTAAGATGTGATCTCTTGTTTGGTCTTATAGACCACTCTGGCCTCTTAAAAGATATTTAATTTCTCTTTCTCTCTCTCTCTTTGGTGAAAACACACAAGTATATTAATAAATGTATGTGAAAAAACACTACTTGCAATGGGTGTCATAGTGGAGTACGGTCACCCACTAATTACGTGGGTAGGGAACATGTTGAATTGCCAATAAGCAAGATGAACACTCCACCGTGGAAAGAATTTCCACTTGCTCCAATAAAGAAAATTGTCACATTAGTAATCCCTACAACTCTCGTAGATATGCTTTGACTCCATGCCTGCCATCAACTACAAAAGCATTGTGCATATCCCAATTATGGCGCAATCCCCAATACCTCAAAAAAAAGGAATAGGATCTCTTATCTCTGATTTTGGGTCAACCTATGTGAATTGTGCAAACATCCACTACCTTGGCATCAAATACCACTATGATAAAACTTGCCAAATTTGAGAAATATAACTTCAAACCTAACAAGCAATCAAACACGGTATGAAACAATGAGTACTATCTTCCATTTGAATAGTGCAAAAGAAGCAATGTCCCGTTGCTAGTCCACGTCGCTTTAGAACTAATCCCAAAGGCAAACCCCCAATCAAATCACTCCAAATGAAACCCCCAATATTTATTTTATTTTGATTTGTTCTCAAAGACGAGACAACACTTAAGATGTAATCTCTTGTGTGGTCTTATAGGCCCTTTTGGCCTCTTAAAAGACGTTAATATATCTTTCTTTCTCTCTCTATGACATTGTTCCATGTGCTCAGCTTATGCAACGGCTAGAAGCCCTTGGTGTTTCTACATATATGCAATGGGGAATCCATGCACTCTATGAATCTGTGTCAGGAAAAGTGTGGTCTTCCATAGGTTTGTCAAAGGCGGTGGCTAGCACTATTGGAGTGAAGCAAGGATGCCCAATATTGCCCACTCTCTTCAGTCTCTATATAGATGAGGTGTCATATTACATAGAGAGATTTGAGGGTTTAGGAGCATGCCTAGCAGGTATAGCTATACAAATATCATTATATGTTGATGATATTGTGTTGTTTTCTGACTATCCAGAGGGACTACAAAGATATCTAAATGCCTTAAAACTATTTTGTACGGACAAAGATTTGTCGATAGCTATGGATAAAACTAAAGTGATAGTGTTCAACACCACTCAAGCATTGATAACAAGATCAGAACCAAAATTCTTCTTAGGAGAGAAAAAGGTGACATTTACAGTGCCTAGGTTCTCCTTACGGGAGGCCGCTTGTGCCCGACTTTCTTGTGGATATGCAACCCTTGGTGCTCTTGAAAGACAATGTCCACATTTGCAGTTCCAAGAGCCACAAACTAAGTTCTGGTTATTTGATACACTTGTCATACCAACTCTTCTCTATGGAGTAGAAATGTGGGGTCCAAGTTTTAACAAGGTAAATCATTGGAAAGATTTAGAGAGACCTTTAGTGTCAATGATTGCATGCATGATAAGGAGCAAAGCATCGGTGCCCCACGATATATTCCGAGCAGAGATGGGCGAAGCCCTTATAATCACTAAGGCATTCTTCCGATCAGTGACCTATATCCAACGTCTTTGGGAGCTCCCTAAACAAAGGTACCCAAGGTTAGCACTTATGTCATCACGACAACTGGCTGAAAATGGAGAGGTTCATTGTTGGTATACTGAAATGCAACAATGGTTCGAGTCACATCGCATAAGCATAAATGCTCTATCCCCATTCCAATATAGCTTGGATTGTCCTCATCTAAATATGACCAAAGTGAAAAAGAATAGAGTGATCCAAACTAATAATATTAAATTGGAAAACAAGATAAAATGGATCAGCCCCAAAATATCACTTGGTACGAAGATGACCCACTACAAGACACTTTTTACACACATCGGAGGATGGATTCATCGTCAGGCCACCTTATATGGACATACATCTATCCTATATGTTGCGCAATGTGATAGGGCAGTTGCAAACTTCATCACAGCAGTTAGTGATTGAGGTAGGCAGATATACACAAATACCTCTAGAAGAAAAATTTTGCCAATTGTGTCATCAAGGAGTGGAATCCGAAGAACACTATGTTTATCATTGTAGTGCCTTGTATGAAATAAGAGGAAATACCATTGCCTCTCTAAACAAGGCTTTCGCCCACTACACAAAGTAATGGAATATGAGGACCAGTGGTGCCTGGGACTTTTCTTGCTAGAACTCAAGAGACATAGGGAAAAGTTGTTGCAGGACAATAGTACAGCCACACAACCTCATCCACAAAGAACAATCACAATTTTCTTTAGCCCCATCGCTCCTACTAATGGTACATATGAATCAAGGGGTACACAAATGGGCTCTCAACCAGGACATAACAAAGGGGTTACAGTAGATCGGGCTATGGCAATTTGTCGAGCACGTAGGCCTTGGCCCCACGGACCATGACCTCACAACAGAGGATGAATGTCACTTGCTCGTCTTTCACATGCGTGGCATACAGTGCAATTCATTCAAGATATGATGACATATTAAGAGGGAGTGATAACTTAATTTCCATACTTAAGACACCACCTAGAAGGTTGAGCTCATATGTGTATGCCTTATTCACGCATAGAGACTTTGTACTTCAATGTATGAATACCCCTTTTTAGGAAGTAGACACATATCAAGAACACATGTATACTCTGGTCCCATAGGTCAAAACTGGCCTCTTTATGGATGATAAAAAGAAATCTACATTCTAAATTCTCTCCATATGTGTGATCATCCCGAAGACACCCAGATGCACTTGAGTAACTTCACAATAACCTCCTTCTACCATACCAAGCAACATTGGATACCATGTCCTCTCCACATTACTCATACCATGCATATCAATTATGCACTTCATGCTTATCCACCATGAACTATCAATTATATTGACTCCCATGCATTAAGATCGTTGCCATGGATCTTTAGGAAACCTAGAGCTTTTATTTTTGTTTCAGTATGGATAACATGACATCATCAATATTTGCAGTCATGAATTGTCTTATAGGCCAATATTGGCATCTAATTGATGTTAATATATATCTCTCTGTCTCTGTCTCTTGGGTTTACCCTAGTGGCAAGCTATGTATTCTATGAATATAGTTCAGATACTTTCACACATAGTACAAATAGCCGAATTAAACAGTTTCCTCAGAACTTGTGATGAAAAGATGGGACAAAAACAATTTTTTTTGAAATATCTTTTATAATTAAAAAACCAAAGCAAATCTCACAAAAAAATAAAAACAAAAAAGCCCTACTTTCCAGCACCAGTGATTAGAGCCGTCTTCCCAAGCAGCTTTCCAGGTCCGTAGTGAGAGTGCATGCCAGCTTTGTATGAAGGTGAAGACGAGGAGAGCTTCTGATCATCATTGTCTGAGGATTCTGAGCTGAAGAAAGAAACGATGGAAGAAGAAGAAGAAGAAGAAGAAGACCCATCACAATTTAGGCCTTTGCAGAGTGCTCTGTTACAGAGAACAGAGCTTAGATTTGTTATTCTTGACCCTTGTATTCTCTGCATCCTGGGAGGAGTAACAAAAAGGAAAGAGTGTATGCATAAAAAAACGCCTTGTATCATGTATGTATGAATCCGCAACGGTTCGGTTTTGGCTCAACCGGTTTGGGAGATTTCCAACTTGAATCGAGCCGGTTCCTAAACCGGTAAAGGCTTTAACCGGTTTATCCAAACCGATAAGCCTTAACTGGTTGGGGAACCGGTTTAGCCCAAAACAGTTTGGTTCAGCTTGAAGCATCCCAAACCAAGTTCAAACTAGTTAAGGAAGCTCAAGTCTAAACTGAACCAAACCACCAAATCGATTAAAAACAGTTTAACAATTCGGTTTAGGCTTGAGCCGAGCCGGTGCCGACTTAGTCACCACAACGTTGGGCTTCAGCATTCTAATGACTCCTCACGAGAGGAGAATGTATGTTTCTACCGCCATCGCATCCTTTGGATCTATCTTGACCATGTGTTGAGTATACCAAGCCAGGTGTATTGAGATGCAATGGCATCATTGACCCTTAAAAGGCCATTCATAAGGACGATGGTTATATGATGCTTATGAGTGAGGTGGTGCATGTTTGCATGAACTCTAGTGGGTTGCAACTAGGACAAAAAAGTAAATTCAAGGGTTGAGTGAAGTGTACTTACATGTGAACATGGTCAATAATGAGATGGTCCTATTGAAAGTCAATGCCTCATCGATCTTATAAAAAAGTAGTTATGACCAATGGTTGATGTGCAACATGGATGATTTGTGTGTCCCCAAAGTGAAAGATAAAATGATTTTGTTATGGAGCAACCAATTATTTCCTCGCCTACTTTATTGATGCTTTGTCCATCCTCAAATACTTGGACAAAAAGACTTTCTTTTCCAGCATTATGGAGAAGGTGTTTTCTCCTTGGTTAGGATTTCTCCACCCTCATACAATTAATATATAACAGCTCATTTGTTTTGCACCCAATGATTGTTTCCTTTATATCTAGTTTTTGTTGTCACTTCCCAAATCCCTTCATGCCAAAATAACTTCCTATTGCCGCAAACAAAAATTGTTTGCCATGAAACCCTTGATTCTACCTATCACTAGTGGTTTAAAAATTGTTCCCGAAAAGAATCGGCCACACCCTAATACAACCTATATTCATTTGCTAGGAATGCTTCTCTATTCAACATATTGGAGACGATGAGTCAATGTTGCCTCTCATTTATACCCTTTGGATATACATATACATAACATTCACCGAACCACAATTTAGCACTTGTTCATTCCAAAGCTAATTCCCTGGACAAAAACAATTGATGCTTTTGCTACCCATAGTGGAGATGCTTTTGCTACCCATAGTGGATAGACATTTTCATGCAACAGAGCACACCACTTTCACTGTAATATGCAAAATCACAATCAACACTCGCTCATCTGAGAGATGATTCCCAGACAAAAATCATATAATCTATGCTTTCGCCACCTCTTATCAGTTGTCATGTCGAGGCAGCCCAACGGGAACCCGACGTTTCCACATGGTAATGTTCCAATTCGTTATAAATGTAAAATACCAAAATACCCCTAGCTTTATGTATATTTGCCATAATACCCCTGTCTAGGAGCACCTCAGTGTGCTCCAGAGGGGGGTGCTTTGTGGAAACGCTCAGGATTACCAAATTTTGAGACTGTGATGGAAACTGTAATGGAGCAGAAGAATTGTAGAATCCCTCTGTTCATTGTGACCCCTAAAGATATTATCCTGCTTTTCCCCTGCTATGAAGCAGAATGTTAACTCAAGATTCTAGATAAAAGGTCAAATTTTATGCACTGATATTAACAAGGATGAAACATATGAAGTCATTGTGTGCTAGATTATGAGATTTAAGAGGACGAGCTTACCCAATAAGGAAAGTCTTCTTAAAGCTATTGAGAACCTTGATTGCAGCATATTGGAAGGTTTCCATGTCTATGTAGATATCATACATGAATGCATAATGTCGAACGAACTTGTGGAAGGAAGGTGTGTTCACATCCACGTGAGTAAACGAGGCCTTGAGAAAGACACATTCATAGAGAATAAGCTCATTAATTTGTATGCTAAATGTGGTAACATGATCGATGCATCTCGAGTTTTCCATACCATGACTCATCAAGACGTTGTCGCATGGAGTTCGATCATTTCTGGATATGCTCAACGTGGTGGTTTCAGTGATGAGGCATTCAGAACCTTCCAGAAAATGAGAAAAGAATGCCGTATAATGCCAAACAAGGTCACCTTTCTATGCATCTTAGAATCACTTGATGGTGTCTCGGCTGTAGAAAGAGGTAAGTTGGTCCATTTCGACATAGTTAATCAGGACATGGAGCTGGACATTATGTTGGGAACTTCTCTTGTCAACATGTATGGTAAATGTGGTAGTGTGGAGGATGCATTTTGTGTGTTTGATAGAATACATGTTCGAGATGTAGTCTTGTGGACTGCGATGATAACAGTCTACACTCAACATGGGCACGGGGAGGAAACATTGCAGCTGTTTAAGCATATGGAATGTCAAGGTATTGAGCCAAACGAGTTTACATTCACCAGTATTCTTTGTGTATGTTGTGACTCTACCATGGATCTTATGTGGAGCTCAAGAGTACATGTAATGCTTTTAGTATCCAGAATTGAAATTGATGGTTTTGTGGGGGCTGCCCTTCTCAGCATGTATGCAAAATCGGGGAGGTTACACCATGCACGCCAAGTCTTTGATAAACTCGAAAGAAGAGACGTTGCTTCCTGGACAGCATTGATCACGGGTTATGCCCACCATGGCTTCTTAAAAGAAGCTCTCACACTCTTTCAAGCAATGCGATTGGAAGGGTTGAAATCAGATGTGGTGGTCGGAAATGCACTCATCGACTTGTATGCAAAATCAGGAGACTTGGATTTGGCAAGGAGAGTTTTTGAGAATATGCACACACGAGATGCTATATCGTGGTCTACCCTAGTTTCTGGCTATGTCCAAGAAGGCTTTCATAACGATGCAATCGAGCTTTACGTGCACATGTTGTGGAAGAGAGTTTATCCTGATGAATACACTGTTAGCAGTGTTCTTTGTGCTTGTGCCAATCTTATGACATCACATGAAGGTAAATGGATTCATGCTTATATAATTGAGTATGAACTTGAAGCAGATACCTTTGTTGGGAATGCTTTGGTGAACATGTATGCAAAATGTGACAGCATGGAGGATGCTAATTCAGTGTTCAAGCGAGTGGATGAAACCGATTTAGTATCGTGGAATGCGATGATTTTAGGTTACGGACGCCATGGTTGTGCAAAAGCTGCATATAGCATGTTATGGGATGCCCTAAAACAAGGGTTAAAACCTGATGAGTTTACATTGAGTGGTGTCCTCAACGCATGTGCAAACGTTGGCATGCTCGCTGAAGGCAAGGAGGTTCACAAATATATAGTGAAAACAGGATTTAAGGTGAATAATGTGGTGGGAAACGCACTCATTGATATGTATGCAGCATGCGGAAGCTTACGTGAAGCTCATACAATTTTCGAGGACATGTGTACAAGGGATGTGATCTCATGGTCATCTATCATAGGAGGTTGGGCCCAACATGGTGATGGAAAGCAGGTTCTAGCCCTATCCCAGAGGATGCAGCAACAGGGGTTGAAACCTGACGAGTTTACTTTTAGTAGCTTATTAATTGCATGCAATCATGCCGGACTCATCGAGGAGGGTTGGCATTGTTTCCAGATGATGGTGATGGGGGTGCAAGATGATGCCATGTCTCTGGCTTTTGAGCACTATGCAGCAATGGTCGATCTTTTTGGTCGGTCAGGTTGTTTAAATGAGGCGGTACAATTTATCGACATGCTACCAATTCAACCTCATTGTGCGATATGGATGAGTTTACTAGCTGCATGTCGCAATCACGGAAATCTTGAGCTTGCGAAAGCATCGGCTCAACATGCTTTCGTCTTGGGCTCGGAAAATGCAGGAGCATATGTGTTGTTATCGAATATCTATGCTATGACCAATGCACACACCCAAACGATGCAAAATCAGATGGATAATGATTGGTCAGATGTTGACATAGCATCAACATGGATCGCTGATTCCATGGAGGAGTAACGAAACTAGCCATTCACTCTCTTTGAGGAAACAAGATATATTTGAGATGGGTAACTAACTACTAACCTCATGAGTGTGTTTACTCGAGTCATGAAATATTGGAAACGAAGAGGGAATAAAACCCAACATGGTGAAGAGAGCACTAGAGACTCAGTAGACAGGTTGAAATGAAGAATGGGGTGCTTTTTGACCTGAGGAAATGCTCTTTTAGGTTATTTCAAATTGATTTAGTTCACAAAAGGATGCTCATACACTACCCCCATAACTTGTTGTACAATTGTCATCGAAACAACATACATTTGTACATGATGTCATTTTGTGCATATAAAAAGCATTGGTATGCTTGCAAATTGGTAGCAAGATATTCATTTAAATCAAGTTTTTTCTTAATCGTGAACTGAGATTGGACATGATGTCATTTTGTGCATATAAAAAGCATTGGTATGCTTGCAAATTGGTAGCAAGATATTCATTTAAATCAAGTTTTTTCTTAATCTTGAACTGAGATTGGGACCTAAATGAGACATCGTTTTTCACCTCTACTTCCTAAACCGAGTTTTCAGCATATTACAACGTAGACTAAACACAAAAGGTTTAAGGAAGTCTATAAATATTTTCTGAGTGTTCCTTCGAATTAAAAATTTGCATTTTGCTTCATGTGAGAGTCTTTTTCGTCATTGTGATAATAAGCCACATTATTTCTCCATCTTGTTCTTTTCATCCTTAGTGATAAGCCATAGTTTCTTATCAAACAATATCGTAGGGGTCAAATATCACTTAGTGTACTAATGACTAGACATTAGGAAATGTAGGTGTTGAATGCATAAACAACTTTTATTTTGGTTTCAATGTCGATATTTAAAATCATGATTTGTCTCAAAGGTTGATTTTGGTCTCTAGTATACCTTAATCTCTCAATCTATGAGACTTTGCATAAAAAGCATCTCAAAAACTCACCCAAAGCAATTAAGTTTCATTTTACATAAATACTCCCTTTGAAAAACATTGGGTCATTCCCACCAAGAGGGCAATCCGATTTGTTATGGACATTATTACAACTAATCATCTTCAATCCAAATATATATAAAGGAAATTTAAATATTAAAATGAAGGCTACATAACTCTACTATTTGAAAATCACCTCACATAAAACACTTTGATTTAACAACCCTCGATATCACCAAAAACATTTTCCCAAACAAGAGGGTGGATGATTTTGCATGTGTATTGACAATTTTGTAGTACTCATTTTTTGTGAGATTTGACCTCATTTTGAGGTTTCTTGTAAGATTTATAATGTATTACAAAAAGAAGAAGAGAACATGTGTGTTTTCAACCACCACCACCGATAGAACTTGATGAAGGGCTATGGGGCTCATAACATAGATACACTCCAGCTCACCCATAGAAGCTCATAACAGTCCAAAGCATGGAGATTGAACAATAGAGTTAACCAAAAAAACTGATTTCTTTTCACTAGTTGAACCACAATGGCATCGTGCTAGACTTTATTTCTTTAGTTTATCGGTCATAGTGAGTTGTTCCAACTATTGTTATATGTGATTCACCATCATTCTCACAATGTCTAGAGCCTTCAATCTTTTATTCACTACAAGTGTTTGTTGGAGCTTTGTGCTTCAATTTTATTTCATACAATGAGTTGTTGCATTGATCTTTTGGTTTTCTACCATATTTGCACAATGGTTGATTAACGAAGTACGTTTAGCATGGGGGAATACACCACATACATTTCCTTTATGTTTGTTAAACATGTTAAGGATAAAATAAAAGGTAAAGAGATATTAAAGAAGGATAAAGGGTCAATGTATTAGAAGAAAATATATCTTATTAAAGAAAGTTCAATATCAATGAGTCCCGTAGCTCAGTTGGTTAGAGCGTTGGTCTTATGAGCCGAAGGTCGCGGGTTCGAGCCCCGCCGGGACTAGCCCACCTTCACCTATATACATGCACTCATCAATATCAAGCAATCTTCATCATTGTTCCTTAGAATTGCTTGGCTATTTCAATTGACTGATTTTATGGCAATCACATCTCGTTCGTTTAATTGCATTTTGCAAACAACTACTCTACGTCTTGATTGTTAATAGATTTCTAGACCAACTTAAATTTACTTGACACTTTCTAAAACACCATCAATATACCTCCCCCTTCCCACACATTGTGTGATAATATATTTCTTTTGGTTGTTCACCATGGCGCAAAATGTTACACGTTTAAATATCTACATTCCAAAGTGTCAAATTGCACAATAATGCAATTACATGCATAGAGTTGTTCAACGGAAAGTAGAAAGTCCCGCATTCAAGCCATGCATTCCACAGACTAGTAAATTAAGGAAAATATATTTGGTCTAGTAGAACCCAATGCCGAAAATTAGTAGTCTAGCAACTTACCACAAGAGAGAGAGAGAGAAAGGGAGCATAGTAATTACTATATTGTACACAATGGAAAACTTGAAATGGAAATGACCTTAAAGATTTTGTAGGCTTCAATGGACCACAACGAGTAGCCTCCTAAATTGTTTTACTAATTACTTGAAGGCTTTCTAGGCTTGATGATTGAAACCTCACAACCACCCGTGTGATAATTTTACATCAATTAGTGTCACTCACACATACACACTCAATGATTTTCAATCTAGATCTTGAGTTTCTAGCTTATAACCTTCTAAACTTTGTCTTCTCTCTTTATGATTGTGGATTATGGCCTTCTTTTAGTTTTTTCTCTTTCCCTTGATTCCATGATGGCTCTCCAAGTGAGAAGCTTAATAATGCATTCCTTCCTATTTTTGTCTTCTTTGAAAACAACCTCAAAAAGCTAGCCCATTGCTAAAAGTAGACCACACGCATGAATGCAAATATCTTCATGGCTTGCCTCTCTTTTGCAGTTGCCACATTTCCTCTCTTTGTTCATGGATAAAGCATTCAAAGTTTTTTTACATTGGTATGACGCATCATCAAACAACATTCTCAAGATGCGAGAGGATATGCATATACATTTGTCCAACATACGGGGATGAAAAAGAGTTGAAACTATGTGGAAACCCACAACTATGCATTCAATATTGACATAGTGAAATACCCATGGGTGCACCTATGGGGTTTGTTGGTAGTTCACACAAATCACACATGATGTCACATGTCAACTTAATCACACTTACAAAAAAACAACAAGGTGCCCTATCTAAAGAAGAATATGAGATGGAAAACCATGACCATTGAAAACCCAATCGTTGTCACATCACAAGTACTACAAAATTGGAGCATATTCACACAATGATACATGGAAATGGGATGAGGTAGCTAAGGCAAGGCAATTTTTAACTAGTGCAATGACAAAATTAATGTATTCGATTTTATATCTCTCCAAGCATTCTCACAATGTTTATATAGTTTAGACTTTAAGAAGTACAATCTAGTAACAATCATTTAGTTCCCAATTGTTGGGTCTTTTAATGAGGGTTCCTTTCTATTCTTAAATTTCAGTGACATATGCTAAGTAACCTAGGTATTTCATGCACTTATTTACAAGCTTATTTATAAAACTAGCATTACAAATCACCATCAGACACCCAACAAACATAGAAATAGGCTAAAGGCATTCAATTTGGCGAGCACCTTAGATACATTAACAAGGTGATTGTCCATGGCATGTTTCATGTTGTGTGCTCGGCCCACTGTAGTATGTGTCATCTTTGTTGCACACTATGAATATAAGCTTGGTTTAATCTGTCAATATATGCAGATAGAGAGAGAACGAGTGAGTGAACGAGCGAGCGAGCGAGTGTCATAGTATTGGTGGCATCCTTGATTACGCTTCGTCCATGTAAATGAATAGCGAGTGTCAATGAACTTTGTGTGTTTCATGATGAGAGATGCTGTGTAATCAAGTGGAGGAATGGAAAGGAAAAAAGAGTAAGACATTATTTGGGTCCAATACCCATAGTGAGAGCTTTAGCTGAACATCAATGAAGTAGGGGCACCATGAGAGAAGATTAATCAAATATGCATGTCTTGTGTTGAACAAGTTTATGAGCTCAATGCACAAGACTACTATGATGCTCCATCAATCACATTCAATCCCAACTTTCATTACATAGTCAACCCTAACCTAACCGTAGACACATAATATGTTAGTCACAATTTGCCCTCTGAATTGTGGGTTTCATTAATAGGGATTCTTGTATATTAAAAGTCAATTATCAAGTTACCTCACACTAACAAATATTTACCATTACTCTCAATTGTCATAATTGGCGGTCGAGGATGATAATAAAATATATTTCCTCTCATTTATTTGAATTTTCAAAATACTCTTCCCTCTCTACACATTCTTTCCTTCTCATTCTACGACCTCTCTATAAGAACAAAGGACAATTGAAGATTATTGAGAGTTAATTTGGTGGATTTTGGTCCATTTCTTTTGGACATTTGATTGAATAGACAAAAAAGTAATAATAAACAATCTTTTATTAGAATACCCAAATTTCGAATGCCTGTGGGATAATATAAGGCATTGCCTTCAAAAAGAAGGCAAAAGATTGATCATTGGCGTGTTTCGTAGCAACACAATATATTGGCAAAAGAAGGCTAGTCGATGATCTTCCTTTTTCGTTGTACAAATTTTGTGAGATATTGATAGCATTTATGTGGGTTTGGAAACCAACTATGTTTACTTTTTGAATTACATACAAGACATTATTGTGAAAGCTTGGGTGTGAATCCAAATGTAGAAATACAAACATAGAAAGCATAACTTATTATTGTTCCAAAATGCAAAAGAAGATGTAACTAAGCGAGATTCAAGTACACAATAAGGTTTACCTTTCCACATAATTGTGCCTTGTAGGAATCAAAGTTGATGTAAAACTAATCCACAAGTCCCTTCCAACATTTACACACTCGAATACCAAAGTGTCCTTTGAGATAGGAATAAAATATTCCTACCATAATATTTGGGATATGTGACGTCATACATAAATGGGATATGGCCTAATATATACGTATAGTTAGCTCTTATCAATTTCACTATGATGAGGGCTTCATACATCCGAGAACACTTGATCGACTATAATGTCAACAAATTTATTGCTTAAAATCACCACATCATATTGAAGTCGAGCGTGATAGATATGAATCTCTCTTACATGCACATATAAATGCACCCATGCACGTGTAGAATGAAATTGTAAATAAGCATAAATAAGATGGATAAAACACTTTCTTTCACATTTATGTTTGATTTTGAAAACAAAAACCACCCCAATCATTAGTTTGTGTAGTTTTGGATTAAGAAAAAAGAATCATTTTGCACATTGATGAGTTGTGCTCATCAAAACCCCGTGATATCCATTTGTAAAGAGGTCGTCGTATTTTGTACTCCATTCAATTTTGGAGTTCATATGAAGTTGCAATTGTTTATCTAAAAGAGGCTCACTCAGCTCTTGCTTTATATATTTGACCATACATGTTGGTTTTCATATTGCTTTATTCCTACTCACGTTGATGGTGAAGGCCCCTATCTTTGTCAGTTTTTCACTGAGGGTAGAAATGAAACTACAAACGGAGTTAGTTTGTCATCCCTTGACAAGAGGAAGGCCAACTGCAACCACAAGTAGTGTGGATGGGAAGCCAAAGAGTAAATGTGAGAAGAATGTGAGTTCATAACCAAGGAATCGAGCCTTCATAGCTTCCTCACTCACGATGAGATTTGCTGCCGACCCAACCAAAGTAAGATTTCCAGCAATTGTGCTCACCCATGCTAAGATTAGCCATGATCTTGTCACATTCGCCCCACTATGGATTGCAGATTCAGCAACACGTGATCCAAGCAATAACACTATACAATATACAACACACATGTGTCATGTCCAAAACAAGATTGTAACAATATAAAAAATGAATTCCCGTGTCATGGTGTGAATCAACAAGACATTCTCTTTTGTATGCAAATAATGGTGTCCTTACCAAGTCTAACATAAACACGTAAATAAATATTGTTGTAGGATTTTTTCTCATAGGCCAAATTTGAGCATTGTAAATTCGAATGGGATGCGTCTCCATTGAACATTCTAGCCCTAGATAAAATTTCTATTACAACATGTTCATTTGTGATCTCAAACTATGACTCTTATTGGATATCAATACCCATTTCAAATTTGCGGTATCTTTAAGATGAACTTAGTAAAATTGCATCCTTCAATGTGCACAATGGAATAAAAGATACATAGAACACAAAAACTATAGAGATAAATATATCGTATCTAACGAAACAACTAATGAATATCAAAACCTTTGAAAAAGTACCATTGCTTCACAAACTTTATGCAATCTTCACCTCCTACAAGTTGTGTTTCCCCAAAATGCATATATCAATCATGAAATACATGTTTCATTTTCATGTGGCCTATGCAACGAGAAAAGTCGCGTAGAATAAAATGAAATATGTCTAAGAGGTGGCAAGAAATGAAACATAGAGACTCCCTTTCATGAGTCTTAAGAGAATGTTGCGACGAACCATTAGGTTTCCAAAGAATGCTCATCATTTGGCAGCTTGACAACCATAAATGTGATAACGCTAATAGTATATAGATATATCTTTATTATAAAACCATCAAATTTTTTTGGATTTATTAGTTCAATGAATGTACAAGCGATGAGTAACCATGACCTAGGTGGTTGAAATTCGAAACCAATCACCATACCCTTAAGTGGCAAAATTGACCCTAAGTCCTTTGGTACAATAAAAATGGGCATAATAAACCAATCTAAAATGGACATATCAGATTAATTATATTCCAGCTTAGGTTTCCTTCCTATTAGTTTGGATTGACATTCATTGACATTAATTCCTAGTTGACCTCATCCATATACAAAACATTTGAAATGACTAACCTGTCGGAACATTCGATGCCACGTTCGCCAAAATAATCACAACAAGCGAGAGGACCACGACACCGTTTGCAGTATTGGTACGTGCATGGGGTTCAACGAGCTCCCAAAATGTGCTCGGAATACCAGTTTCATTGAACCCATCAATAGTAATGAACATTCCGACAAAGAACACGAGAAGCACATATGATACCTGATACCATATATGATATCATCATTATCACACAATCAAATAAATGACAAATACAAATATACATGCATATACCTTTGAAGCACATAGGACACCTGATACCATATCACCATTATCACACAATCAAATAAATGACAAATAGAAATATACATGCATACATATATATGCATGTGCATGTATACTACCTTTTGAAGATTTGAACTGGCATCACAGAAATCCAGAACCATTAAAGTAACTGATGCAGTCAGTGCTGTCCATGATAAATCCAATCCACACAGCAATGCTGCAAGCATTCCTGCTGCCACCAAATACACTGCCAATTTATGTAACTTTCTCTTCCATTCCTTCTTTGTAGCTTCCATTGCCACTGTAGAATCCAGAGAACAAGAGACCACCATGATGCTCGGCAATGATGATGATGATGATGCAAGTTGGTTACCATTGCTCCCATGATTTTCTTTGATCACTGAATCTAAATGTTGAGAATGAGAGAGATCTTTAGTGCTACAAATCCTATCTTGCATTTGATGGACACTCTGGTCGGATTCCACTTCTAGACTTGAAGATCGAAGACATCTAGTCAATTGTGGACATGATTCTTCATGTGAATTGTGACATGAAGTACTACTGCCGTCCACATGAGATCGTGGTACCATTTTGATGCTTAGTTTGTCATAATTATCCAACGAGGCGAGGTGAGCTATATCATTATTGTGACTTATCTCAATATGTTTTTTGCCTTTTGCAAGACCCGGGCTAGAACCAAAAGTCGTGTCCAATCTCTCGGAACTACTAGTACTCCTCCGAATAGGGAACTTTGGTATCGAAGTAGTCAAATCTTCTCTCTTGTTTAACTGGTCATTGATACCAACCACGGTGCTCGATAACTCATGGTGATCACCATTGATTGATCGAATCACCATTGAGTCTCGGACATTGACACCCTCGGAGGAAAGTTGCTTCCCGAAAGCTAAAAGCAATAGGGAAGTGTTGAGGAACATGCCCACGAGCATCGAAGGAAGCAAGCCAATGAGGAACGTACCGAAGGAGACACCGCTCTTGATGGCAACCACTAGGTTTTGAGGGTTTCCGATTGGTGTCGCGGCCGACCCAATGTTTGCACTTGTTGCAAGAGCGATGAGGAATGGTTTTGGATGCAAATTCTTCTGCCTACAAATCTTCAAGACGAACCCGGTCAAGATCACGCAACACGTGTCATTGGTGAAGAGTGCACTAGAAATTGCACTTAGCAAGCAAACCCTACATAGCAAGTCCATCCCTCCTCTGCTATTCCATGAGAGCAAATGCCCTAAGTACTTGAACAAATCGGCTTTTTGGAGGTATACACTTACTACCATGGTCCCGAAGAGAAGGCCGAGAATCGATAGGTCTATCGATCCATATGCTTCGGACGGAGTTAACACTCCGAATATCACTGTGAGAACTGATGCCAACAATGCTCCCGCAGTTCTTCCGATCGGCAGAAGCTTGAAGGAAGGAAACACTGCAAGAACCCAAAACACAAAAAACGCAAAACTACCCAAAATCACCACTCTAAGTGATGCAAGAGCCATTTAGTATGTTATTGCAAATTTAAATAAATAAAATGTATATATAAATTATATATACATATAGAGAGAGATCCAAGTATATGAATAGATACTTGAGGGAATTATGATTTTACTCTGCTTTTTTTAAAATATGAACATAACCCATGATTTTACTCTGTTTTTTTATAAACATGAACATAACCCATAAAGGAAGCCTCTTCATACGCCTCACAAAAGAAACACCTCTCACTCAATACATGAGTCATGCAAGAGAAGCCATAGATTGTAAAATTAAGTATTGTGTTAATATATGTTCTAGACACAAAACAGACAAACAAATTTGAGGCAGATTATTTGATCCTCTGGGATCGATATATCATCACATAATACACAGGAATAGATATCCATGAAGATACATGCATATCTGTATATATATATATATATATATATGATATATGTATGTATGTATGCTTGAGAGAGAGAGGCAAGTATATGAGTAGATACTTGAGGAAATTATGTAAGCAAAACAAAGAAATTGATGCAATCCTTGATACTCTGTATATAGTAAATGTGATATTACATCAGACGAAATGCATGTCCATCATGGTTCTGATAAAATCATGGCAGAGTAAATAATGCTTGGGTTATATGCATGGGATGGAACACATCATATATTTTTTGCTCTGTTTTTTCTTAATGAATGCCTCTTGGTCACTTGGTGGTCCACAAGTTTGTAAACACACGATGTTTGTTGGAATGTCACTGCGATTCAACTTACCTTGGAACGCATTCTTCATTTACGCGTATTAAGGGTTTATGGTCTAGGGTATTTACGCAGGGAGATATCACAACACGTCTTACATGCTCACGAGTTTACGGCAATGCTAGTTGCAACTCTGCATCTGTGTGATGAAACTAATTTATGTTGATTGGACATTGTTCATAGAGCAATTTTGTTTGTGATGTGAATGTCATAAAGTATTATGTTGGAAATTGCAACTAATTTGTGGCGTCTTCTTCAATGCCAATTGGATAGGGTTCATACAACAATTATTTTGTTTGTGATGTGAATGTCGTTAAATATTCGGTTGGAATTGGACAGGGTTCATACAACAATTTTGTTCATGATGTGAATGTCGCCAGAGTTTATGATGTTAATGTTGTTGTAATTGTAGTTTCAAAGTTGCAAGCCTCCTGCCTATGTTTCGCTGTCCGCAAGTTTTATAACCATGTTGTTGTAATAATGTTAACGTAGGTTCCACAAGTTTGCAACCATTATATTGTTATGCCTCGAGTTTAAATGTGAGTGTTTTGAAACCATCAAAGTGCTAATGTGCATGATTTGAAACTAAAATTATAATGAGTATGTCATGGAGCTTGAGCTTACAACCATAGTTTTACAAACAATTTGAAGCTTGTGGAAATGTTAGACGTCATGCGTTTCAAAATGGAGCTAATCGTAAGTTTTCCACAATCTATAAAGAAGCACATAGAAGCATTATTTTTTGCCCTTTATCAACATCTTGTAGTGGCCTATTTTGAATTTTCATATAGTTTGCTTGTTGTGTAGGTTGGAACTTGGTACATTGCTCTTCTTTATACGCAATGGCTTAATAAGTAGTCATTGTCTTTTAGAGTGTATTAGAAAAGTTTAGTTATCACATATCCACTTATTTATCATGAGTAATAAAGTTTCCTCTATTTCAAAACCTTAAAATATAGAGCTCCAAGATTATCCATGGTGTTCATCTATTATGATAAGGAAAAAAGACACATTTATGAATAAAGTATGTGTATTGTGAAATGCACATAAGAGATCAAAACCAGTCTAGTTAGCTTCTTACTTCTTACTCAATTTATAGTTTATACAAAGGTACCCATTTGGGTTGGCTTAGCTTAAAGGGTATGCTAAAAGGGTGGGTCGGCTTAGGTACATGCATCCTAAAAAGGGTGTGCTAAAAGAGTGGCACAAAGGCATACATGCACACCACATTTCCCCCCTGAGAGAAACAAGGAGGTTTACAACATGGGGAAAGCATGGGGGTCAGAAGATGGGCCTAGGGTGGCATGTTGGCAGGTTCGGAATGGACGTCAATGGACGATTCTTGTGGGAGGTGAGGATCACGTCCATAGAGTGCTCTAAAAGGGTTGATTCGTGCGACAACCTCCTGCTTGAGGGTCTTGTTGAGGCGTTCGGTGAAGATGGCATGGGGATGTAAACATCCACGAACACGTAGTTGAGTTGCAACGACATTGAGGACATCCCCGTGGAATTGTTGGCCTTGATAGTTGGACGGGTCTAGTTACGGAAAATGAGCTAGCAATCGGCGAATAGAGATCAATCACTCATGTGGACTGAGGGTCACCTGGACTTTGTTGAGGTGGGGGACAGGAGGGCTATTGTGTTGGAGGGGGATTGAGGAAAGATCATATGGCGGCGAAGATCAATCACTCCTGTGGACTGAGGGCCACCTGGACTTGGCTGAGGTGGGGGACAGGAGGGTTATAGGCGGATAGAGAGCAATCGCTCATGTGGATTGAGGGCCACCTGGACTTGGCTAAGGTGGGGGACATGAGGGCTATATGCGGATAGAGATCAATCACTCTTGTGGACCGAGGGCCACTTGGACTTGGCTGAGGTGGGGGACAAGAGGGCTATCGTGTCGAAGGGGGATCGAGGAAACTTGTGGGACAAGAAGTTAGTGGGCAACCTAAGGTGAGGGGGAAGAGGTGGATGCTTGGACGTGGGGGACTGGTACCCCGCATCTCCACCAATATGTGAAATGCACATAAGAGATCAAAACCAGTCTAGTTAGCTTCTTACTTCTTACTCAATTTATAGTTTATACAAAGGTACCCATTTGGGTTGGCTTAGCTTAAAAGGGTATGCTAAAAGGGTGGGTCGACTTAGGTACATGCATCCTAAAAAGGGTGTGCTAAAAGAGTGGCACAAAGGCATACATGCACACCACAGTATGATCAAAGATTTTGCGTATTTGCTTGCATTATAATTATATTCTACTAGTTATGTAGACACAATATTCCCTTGTTAAAAATATGAATGTTTTTCTTGAATAACCTTTTCATTCAACAATGTGCAATAAAAACATCTCATGGTGTCTATATAGTCGTAGATTATTTTAGGTGATATTACGTGGTCTTAGATCATTTCGTTGTTGCACTTGGTATTATTTATTGCTTGTCATGAACCTCATAAAGCATGTAAAGTACAACATTCAAATATGCACATGTTATAAGAGTTGTCATATACACATGTAGTTTGTCTTGCACAAGATACTTGTTTTTTCTAACGTTATTGCAAAGAGTGATAACAAAATAAATGTCTTCACTCTCGCCTAACAAATTGATATAGGTGCAACATCGATGTGTCTATTAAACACCAAATCATAAATAGGGTTGGTGAGGGAATTGCGGCCACGGATAGTGCAAGTCGCTCGAAGCATGGCACGTGCGATCTGCACCGTCCAATTTGGATAATAAAAAAACATGCGACCAAAAAAGTTGTCAGAGGTCGCCCAACTCTGAGTCCTCGGTCACCCAACCCTGTAAGAGGTCGCCCAACTCTGAGTCCTTGGTCGTCCAACCCTGTAAGTAGTCACCCAACTTTGTCGCCTCTGTTTGGTCGCCCAACCAAGTTTAATTGTGGTAGCCCAACTAACGTGTGGTCGCCCAACCCATTTAGTGTTGTGGTCGCCCAAACGCATGTATCCACATTTTTTTTGGTCACCCAACCGCCAACTATAAAGCCCTGAAACCTATCATTCTCCCTCATTTTTTCAAACGAGATTGACAGGGTTTTTTGCTAGGAAAGTGATTCAAGTAGCCAATTGTCAACAAAATCAATTAATCACACTTGCCCTAGCCACCCATATATTTCCTAGGTATGTATTTTTGTTTGTTTGTACTTTTTCTACATTTTTTTTTTGATGTGCAAGGATTTTTCATGTCGAGGGATTAGGGTTCGGGATCAGGTTTAGGGTTTAGCTTGATATTATGATTTTAGAAACTATTTAGGGTTTGGCTTGATCCAATGATTAGGTTATTTTTCAAAAATTGTTTAGTTTATTGATCATTGATTAGACATGATTGATTATTAAGGGTTTAGGGTTTAATGCTTTGCTTGATTAAAGATAATATTGGGTGTCCTTGAGTATTAAATTCAAAAAATGTTTGATACCATTTCTTATTTATGATTTTGCGTCATTTCTGTACGTTTTCTTTTCCTTGAATTAGGGTTTAATTTTTTTGGTGTACAACCTGCCATTTTCATGTCGAGGGTTTAGGTTTTGGGATTATGTTTAGGGTTTTGCTTGATTAGTGATTTTAGAAATTGTTTAGGGTTTTGCTTATGCTTGATTGTGTATATGGCTACCTAGTCCAAGTACAAAGAGTGGTGGGATTCTGATAACGGTGCCATATATCCAACTGAAGAGAGGTATGTAACGAACCAATTTTGATTGCTAGTGGTAATGATGTGTGATGCATGTATGCTGACTGATGATTTGTAAAGGGGTTTGTTAGAAGACATTGGAGAAGTTGTGCAACCTACATGTCTAAGGGTTTGTGGCGAAATTTATGGAGCACGAGATGACCATCTATGACTTCAAAAAGGATGAGTGGTTGGAGTGTTGAAGAAGAAGATTGCATCAGGATTGGATTCTTATGTAAGTATGAGCAAGCCTTTCATGCTTTTTTAGTGATGGAGGGTTTACTGCCATAATTAAGATAATAACATGTGTCGATTCGTGGTGAAAATGTGTAAAAAGGCGGGGATATCCACTGAAGAGTGTGGTGTGTCCACTGATACAACAGAGGGTCAAAACCCCATTGAAGATGTGTCGACACCACCGAGATGGAGACGACCAAAAATACAAGTTAGACGGAAGGAGGTCGAGTCAAACACAAATATTGTCCCATTAACATCATATTCAGATGATGTTGAACCGAATGTTTCCACGATACAAATTGAGCACGCCGAGGCCGTTAGATCGTGGATCCAAACACCAAACAAACATTTTTCTAGGTTGATGATTTGTGGATTACAATTTGTATCCTATTATCTATCATTATGTGTGGCTCGATTCATGATGCATGCATGTTTCTATGTATACAGGTACCGACTGACTAGCGCACGACTCGATATCGTCGTTGATGTTACAGAATCAAAACTTTGAGACAATGTGCAAGGATGGGGAAATGGCATCCACATGGGCGATGACATTATTCACCATGTGGACGGAGTACTCGCTGTCACATGAAGTGTCAGAATGGTTCACCATAGTTGACCCACTTTGGGTGCAACTACACAAGCAAACGGTGAAGGGGCAAGACATCCTTCGGAAGGTGGTCGAGCGTGATTTCATCTTCATGTCAATCGTGGTAGAGGGCCATTGGGTGTCGTGGACAAAGATGCGGCACAAAGTTTCTAAGCTTACTAGTGCAGTAGTCTTCTACGATCCACTAAACAACGCGACGACTAGCACCGTGTAGAGTCTTGCAAATATCGCGATTCAGACCATTTCTAGTGAACCGTCAAACCACACCATTGTGTTGGAGGGTCAACATCACGTATTGCACATCCCAACTTAGCCAAATGGTTGGGATTGCGGCTTTTACGTGATGAAGACTATACACATGTTGGTCGAGGAGTTCTTATGAGGATGGATATCTCCGATTTTTGTAAGTGTGATTGCAAATGGATGTATCATGTGGATTTTGTATAGTTGTGTTCTTATACATATTTGGTGACAGGGCACAAAGATGTGGTTCACCAAACGTGAAGTCGATTCACTTCGGATTCAGCTCGAAGGATGGGCATGCAGGGTATTGGAATTTCCAACTGCGTCCGGTGGCCCCATATTGTAAATTTTGTATAGTTGTCATGGTCACACAAATTTTTTATACGACCGATATTGTAAATATGGTCATATAATTTGTATCCAAGTAGCTATTATAAATGTGGTCTTATATTTTGTAAACCACGAATGTTATAAATTATAATTATGGTCAATTTTTTGTATACGGCATATTTCTATATGGCGAAAATACAACTCATTGTATATCGAAAGTACATATATACATACAAATGATAAAATACATACATACATACAATACATTCATAATGTAATTATGCATATATTAAATAGACATACGTATATATATTTTGGCGGTTTATTTAGAAGAGGGGGCGGAAGCAAATAATTGTATATATAAATTTTCAATAATTACGTTGAAAAAAAGAAAATACATATTTATTTATGTTTCTGTCCTTTTTTTCCCTCTCTCTAGAATCTAGAGAGAGAGAGAGAGACACACACACACACATACACACCATTCCTACTTCTCTCTTTCTTTCCTGTTTTTCTTGCCTTTCTTCGCCTGCTCCCATTGAAGCTCCAATCCTTATCTGATTCTTCCTGCACGCAATCTCTTCTTCTTCGCCGTCTATAGGCACACAGATTCAGGTATGCTCTTTGCTTTTCCTTTGATTTTCCTGCAAGAAAATATGCTCTTTCCTGTAGTTTTGTTCTCTCACGAGCGGGAGAGAGAGAGAAGCTCCATCTTCTTCCCTTTTATCTATTACTTTTCTTCTGTTGTCTCCGATAGATCTCTCAAACGTAGCTCTTACTTACCTCTTCATGTGATTGATCCCATTGAAGCTCGAAGAACTCTACAGGTTCCGCACTCAACCTTCTTCTCTTATCATCATCATCATCATCATCGACATAAATCAAGAAAATGGATTCGATCTTTCACATGTATGTTCCTCCTTTTCCTGCAAAATACTGTCCTTCAGTTCGTGTTTTAAAAAAACGTTCTCTATTTGATCCTCTCAACTCGCGGATGGATGTGAAGATGTCTCAACCATTCACTAGTCTGTTCTTGCATTTGTTTGTATGTGTCGATTGATTTATTTCTGTAAATCTGTTAATTTATGGTAGGTTTCTTTCTGGTTATTCCAATTCCAGGCAAAATGGGAAGTTTCAACCATACTATTCAATCTATGCAGGTGTGTTCGTGCCTTCCTTATTCTCTTTGAATTCGGATATTTAGTTACGTTTAGCTTGTAAAATCTCTTTTTAAAACATGTGAGTATGTAGGAAATATCTTGTAAACGTCTAAGTATATGCGTTTTTAGTAAGTCTATTTTGAGAAGTCTATGCATTTTGGTACATTCTGTCAGTTCTATTGTGAACAGCCAATTGCGTACTTCAGTAAGTCTAGATCAGGAAGTTGTTCCTAGACATTTGTTTTCTTGTTCCTGTACACCAGGAATTTTTTAAAAATGTATTGTTTGCTCTCGAATTTGGTTTTCATTGACTGCAGGGAATACTTATTTCTTTTGCGGTTCTCATAGATTACTAGACTTCATCAGACTTTCGTGGTTCTTCTCAGATATTAGAATTTCATTTCGTAAATCATATTTCTTTCCTTGTAGTCAGATTTTGTTTTTCCTGCATTATGCAACAAAGTAAAGAAATGAACAAATCCATGTGCAAAGAAAGAAATATGTACTATGAAGAAGTTTCCCTAATAAACAATGCAACCAAAGAAATGAAGAGTCTCCTTTGCTGGTGCATGTTCCAAAGTGCAGAAAAAACTAAATCAGAGTGCAATGAAAGAACATTGCATTATTGAATAGTTTGCTGTCGCCTAATTCTTTTAGTTATTCTCATAGGTTAGGGAACATTTTTCATAAAGCGTCTTTCCTTCTTGAAACTTCTTATTTTATTGAATTTTATTTTGTGTTTCACAAACTACACAATACATCTTTATCGTTATTCTCAGAAATTTTATTTTCAGAATTTTGTTGCGTACATCAATGAAGCATACAAATTTATTATTTATTTGGTACAAAAAATCATACAACTTCCATGTTGTTACCATACATCAGCAAAGTGTACTACCGGAGTCTTTGAGTGTTGCTTGCACAGATCAGCCAACATTTTTTTGATAAACCTCTTTCTTTCTGTGCACATGGTTTTACGTTTCCATATTTTGCTACATACACCAACTAGTCCTTATTCAAGTCTTCTTTTGGTGGTATTCACAATTTCCAGGCAGGATGTAGAGCTTTTTCATGAACTTGCATTGTGTACCAAGTCTCCATTTCTTTGGAAGATGGGGGCAGTAACATCGTCTATTGCAGCCAAATTTGCTTTCTTCCCACCAACTCCACCCTCATATCAAGTTGTGAAGGATGAGCAAACAGGGAAATTGAAGCTTTCTGATGTGCCTGAAAGAGAGAATGTGGATGTCATGTGGCTGAACACTAGGAGGGGGCATACTATTGTTGCTCTTTATGTTTGCAATCCATCTGCAAGGCTTACATTATTGTACTCTCATGGCAATGCAGCTGATTTGGGTCAAATGTATGAGCTTTTCGTCGAATTAAGTCGGCATCTGCAAGTGAACCTGATGGGGTACGTGCCCATGAACTAATTACCTTTATATGTAATAAATATGCACACTTGTGTATGTGAGTCTCTTAAATATATGCATATATGTGTTTGTGCGTGATTTTATTCATGTTTGTGAATGTATGTATGGTTATTAATGTATGTATTCTGGTGACAATATGTATATCTTGTGGACCAAGTCCTCCTTGCATTCGTTCTGTGCACAGTCCTCTTGTAATAGGAGCCTTACACATTTGCATGACTGTTTAGAACACCAAAATCGTCAGATGTTTTCTGAACTTTATCCTTCAGATTATTTGTTTCGGTCAATCAGTCGTAATCAGGTGATACTGAATGTAAGCCACCATGACTGTTGATTGAAGTATCCTCAATCTAACACGTAGGGGCCATGTTGAAATATGCCAACAACTAGGAATCGGTAACGGTTCGGTTTGGCATTACCCAAGCCAAACCAGTTAAGCCTAAATCGTTTTGGGGTTCTCAAACTTAAACCGAACCAAACCAAACTGATCCCTAAACCTGTTTAGGCTAAACCGGCTTGGGAACCGGTTTGGGACAAAAAACCGTTTGTGAAGAAACCCAAAAAACATCACTACCACTTCCTCCTCTTCTTCTCCTCCTCATAACTCCCACCCCCCTCGGCCTTACCACCAATGAGTCCTTCAACTTCGAGTCCGACCTCCACGACTCCCTCTCTCTAGACTTCTATGATTGATCAGTCGATGTAACCCTTCCCAAACCTCTCGATTGCTATTGCCCATCCCTCAACCACCTTCACGTCGAGCTCACCGTGTCCTAGGTCCAATTCGGAGAGAATTAGAGCTTCAACTAAGTTTTCACCTATATGTACATTGTACATAAAGAAGAAACAATGTATATAACAAGGAGGTCCTCGTCGTTGTCCACTATGCAGGTTCTCTCCCTCTCTCTCACGTCTGTGTGGAGACGTGTCACTCAACAATCATTTCCTATGGCTTCCTCTCTCTCTCTCTCTCCCTCACATCTGTGTGGAGACGCATCACTCAACAGTCATTTCCTGTGGCTTCCTCTCTCTCTCTCTCACGTTTGTGTGGAGACGCATCACTCAACAGTCTAATTATTAAATAAGATAAACGGCTTAACCGGTTTGACAAGGCTCAAGCCAAGCCGAGCTGCAAAGCCACTAAGCCGCTTTAAACCGGTTTAGCTGAACGTTTTAGGCTTGAGCTGAGCCGTTGCCATGCTGATCCCTACTAACAACTTAGCTTTTGTTGCATTTTTGTAGAACTCATTCAATCTTTGCTTTCTGTGGCATTCCTTCCCAACGGATAGCCAAAAGGTCACCATTTTGTTTAGACTGACAATCTGACCTAGCTTCAGAAGTTGATTTCAATTGTATACATATTGTGAAGGGCAAGAGTTTGAAATTCGTAAAGTTAAAATGATATCCAGCCGCTAATCTGTACAGTTTGAGGGCGTCGATTTTCACACTCATCATTTGGAGTTTTTGTGACATGAATGAGGTATCATATGCATATGCTTGTGTCACAAAACCCCCCTCATCATGCATTTTCAAACCATGAAGTAGTCCCATTAACACTAGATTATCCCTAGAATTTCTCCATCACTCCTTACCTCTCTGCAGCAAGACCTTCATTTATCCTGCCTGAAAAGTACTATTAGGGATTTGAATCTTTCAGTCAGAGCCAGATGTTGCTCCTCTGGTCTAATAACAATAAGCATATGCATGGGATCACAAACATTTGTGTAAGGTGAATAATACAAGCCTTCACAAGTCTGCCCGAATAGCTATTATGTTTTTTGCAAAACAAATGAAACGGTAATCTAAGTGTGTGATCTTCTATATTGATTTGTGTTCATGACAGACATTACTGCGTTCTATCCTTTGACTGTTTATTTTCATAAACCATAAAAAGTTATCATATTGTCCACATTTTTGTGTATGAGGAACTATGAATTGACCTATTTCAAGTATTTCTTAAGATTTCCAGGCTGCTTGTAGCTTCCTTGGGTGGTTATAAAAAATCTTGAATGTGCCTAAGACTAATTTGAATTTTTCATAAGTACCAGTATTTACCATCATTCATGCCCAATTTTCTTAATTTTTAGACTAGGTCTGTTTTAGTTCAGTTTCTCAGGTCTTTGATTGTTGAAGGTAAGTGTATCTGTTTCTCAGGTTATTGATTGATCTACTTAGGTGTATCACACTTCAAGGTTTAACTTGGTGAAATCAAGATGATTGATTGAGATAATGTTTTGCGCATGTTTGAAACTGAATATACATTGATTGGTTCAGTTTCTTAGGTCTTTCATTGTTGTAGTAGGTGTATCAGGCTTCTAAAATCTTACTTGGTGAAATTAAGATCATTACATTGAAGTAATGTTGTGGGCGTGCATGCACAGAAACCATCCTTGTTTGTTGGTTTTGTAAGTGTTGCCATTAATATATATTTTCTATCTTAAGTCTTGAAAGACAAAGCAACTTGGTTTTAGAGTGACATTTCTGCATATACAAGAATGCCCGTTTCGAAGGTGTATTGTGAGTTTCGAAAAAGTTTCCAAGGGCAAGTCAATGCTAAATTGTGAGCTGTATATTTGAGTGGCATTTTGGAATAGGTTATAATCACTAACGTAATCTTGTTTTCATGTTTTCATGAGATATAATGACCTGGTAAGCTTCATTACTTAATTGAAGGATGTTTACATTAGTTTCCAAACGATGCTTTCTGAAATGTGCTACTTTATGGCATATTATATGCCCCACCATGATAAGTAATAATCATCATTAATTATTGTTTTTGTAGGTATGACTATGCTGGTTATGGACAATCTAGTGGGAAGGTTTTCAAATGTTTTCAAATGGGTTAAACATCTTATGAACTCAAGTATTTATGTGGGAATTAATTCATCTATTTTGTATATTAACCTGCAGCCAAATGAATATAACACATATGCTGATATAGAGGCAGTTTATGAGTGCCTTGAGCGTGATTATAGTGCTAAACAGGAAGATATAGTTCTGTATGGCCAATCTGTTGGCAGTGGACCAACTTTGGAGATAGCTACACGCCTACCTAATCTTAGAGCTGTGGTACTCCATAGTCCCATTCTATCTGGAGTGCGTGTGATGTATCCTGTGAAACGGACATATTGGTTTGACATATATAAGGTGTGATTAGAAGGAGCATCTAAAGATCATTTATGCTCATTTCTGTGATGTTATAAAAAATACTTGTTTTCCGATTTGCAGAACATTGACAAAATTGGGAATGTCACTTGTCCTGTGCTTGTTATGCATGTAAGTCTTAGTTATCTCTAACCATCTCAATTATAAATTAAGCATAAAAAATATTCGATTGAACTTTTGTACTTCTTGGAATTATAGATGCTGATTACCATGGACAGGTGCTTAAATTATTGTGTTCGTATCAATTGCAGAATTGAAATGTTTTGTGTGTAGCCATTGGAGTGATGAGATCAGTTTGTGAGCCTATTTTAATTACATTAAAATCTCATATTCCTTGGTTGATACAGCATGCAGTTGAGATAATGATTGCTTTCAGTTCATCTGGATGGACAATCTCCTGCCCTGGAGTGCTGTTTTGTACCATTAGCCCAAAATGTATTTCTAATCCCGTGCACGAATAGATATATCAGTATTGCTTTGAGCTTGGAAAATTTCAATAAAATAGCTTACCTTGTATCATATAAAAGGATCATGGCCTCTAAGTTGCCAATGTTGTTATTCCAACTGTGTTTGTCGACAGCCATTGCTTCACCTAGCTTTTTGATGGATCCCTTCTCAACAGCCTGTCTCTGACAAGAACCAGCATTGGAACTCTTTATTTCATGAATATAATTATGAAGAGCCTTGAATTGTGTTGAGTTTTTTTAATGATACTTGAGTGGCTTGAAATCATTAGAAAAAGTTCAAGAGCATGATATTTTGTTATGAAGCTGTACATATTGTGTATCTAATGTTATTGTTTCTCACTTATATGTGGGCATTTATTTTCCAGGGCACGTCTGATGAGGTGGTTGATTGTTCACATGGAAAGCAGTTATGGGAGCTGTCTAAGGACAAATATGAACCACTGTGGCTGAAAGGTGGGGGACATTGCAACTTGGAGCTCTATCCAGAGTATATCAGGCATCTCAGAAAATTTATAGGTTCTCTAGAGAAATCTAACTTGAATAAGAATGGATTGAGGAAAAGTACGGATCGTGCTGAGCGATCAAGGAGGAGCGTTGATCAAGTGGAATTGTTACAAAAACATATGGATCAGATTGAAAATTTGGATCAGCGTGATCATCCTAGAATGAGTGTGGATCAAATTGAAGAAACACGCAGAAGCACAGATAAGAGGCTCTAAAAGGGTATGTATGCTTCAAAATGTGTATTGTGTGCAAAATTATATTGGCAAATCTTCTACATTATCAGAATGATGTGTATTCTACATGATGTGTTTATGGAATTTCAAATGAAGATAAAATGTGATCTTCTGATTTTCATCTTCCATTGAAGTCAATGTTGGAGGCTGTCCATTTGCAAGTTCTGGTTTTCTTTTTATCAAGTTAATTTTGGCTGTGCACTACGTTTAATAAAGAAAGTTAGTAAATAGATTTCATATATATATATATATAGGCTGTAAATTGATTGTAGTCAAATTGATCATGTTTGTTCTAAGTTTTTGCCATGGCATTGGAGTGCATTTACATCTTGGATAACCTATGCATGAGAGTTAAACAGATCAGCACCGGAATAGAGCTCTGGACCGACAACTTGAATGAACCAGCATTGATTGGTCTTAATAGAAATACAGTTATAAAATCAAAGTTGTTTGTGCTTCTATTCTTGGAAGTGTCTCTATAATTTATCATATTATTGCATGATAGGTTGCTACCATTTTCTCGTTCCATTGTGTTTTTTCTCAACTTCTCATTATACTAATAGTATTTTTAGTAAGATAAAAACCCTAATTTCATGAGTTGTATCATACAACAAAGCTACAATGGAAGTGCCCTCTTGGAAGCGCATCTCTGCAATAAAACAGTTGAACGGAGTAGAAACATGGAAGTTCTTACAGTGATGTCGTGGCATTCCTATAGTATGTTATTAGATGACTTATTAAAGACTCGTTAAAACACTAGAAGTAAATCACTTGTGATTTAGTGTCACGTGCTTAACTAGTTCATACACCATAAAAGTGTTGTTTGTTCCGACTAATAAATTGAATAATTAACGTGTATAACTAATGCTATATTCATTTTTTCACAAAATTATAAAGAGGACCTGTCTGACATATTTTCAAACTAAGATTCTTAATGCAAGTCTTCCTCTTCAAATGGTTGGCGTAAGAAGAGTGAAGTTATTTTTAAATTAATAAGTGCGTCTACTTTTTTTATTCCAAAATGTCAATGAAAAGGTTGTTGTACAAGAATTTAATTGTAAATGAATAGAAAAGCTTAGCTAATAGGAAATATGCTCTTATTTTAACCTTAAAATAAGAGGCATTCTCTTCATTTCATTTCAAGAATACCTTTGTGATGTGTGAAAGCTAACCCGTTAATATCCAACTGCTCTAACATGGCATTGACAATAACATTGAATAAGCAATTGCTTGGCTTGGCTTTTGTGGCAATGATGATTGAAAAAAGCATAGCTTGTATTAAGGCAAGGTGTTTACTCGATCGAGTTGCTTGTTAAGCATGAGCCAAGTTGTGTAACCGGATCTGCACTTACATCATGGCTTTGGAAATGGTGATGAAAATATAAGGTGAAAAAAGTAGAGTTAGTAAGGAGGTTAAGGTTGAGCACTTGAGCTGAGTGTGGACCTGAGGGTGACTTCAGATGTTACTTTGCCGATTTCTAGTGCAGGATATCTTTCCATATGCTTTTGGTCAATTCTCTATCCAGAAATTATTATATCAAGAAGTGCTTGATTTCTCCTCTTTCTTAAATTATATATGGTTCACGAAATCTATGGGGATGGTGCATCTAGGGATACTTGGTGGAATAAAGAAAATCTCTTGGACGTTTTTACAAAGAAAGTTCTAACATCCATTATATTTATACATAACTATATGTATCTCACTCCATTTATTATTGTCTTTTCAATTACACGGATGCTTTGAAGTTGTCTTTTTCTGTTTATTGATTATTAACAAATGTTGAGGGAAGGTATGAAAATGTCTTATTATTATTAATTGCTACGAAATTCCCATGTGTATGTATGGTATGCTTTATTGCTTAAGGAAAGAAACAAACGTGTTCAATCTTTCATACATTATATGGTGTAGATCTACCTTTGGTTGTATTGCATCCACTAGGACATCTACTTCAGGAAAATTTTTAAATGAGGAATCTCTGTGATACATGTGAAATGAAGTAGATGTGCTCACCACCCAGGTCACATGCCAAGGTGACATATAATACAAATATATGTTCAGTGATCTCATAGATATTGAGGATATCTGCATCAACCATACCTTATACATAACGACAGGAGAGTTTGTGTTAATAACATGTACTGTCCTCATTTGCAGAAGTACTTTGGTATCAAGGATGTAATACCAATATATGCTCAGTGACCTCATAGATATTGAGGATATCTGCAACCATAACTTAAAGTAACAACACAAGAGTTTGTGTTAATAACATGTACTGTCCTCATTTGCAGAAGTACCTGGATATTTTCAGCAGTACCCAGTTATCAGTATTCCATGTCTCATGTTTTTTACCTATATGAAAATGAGCCATGTCCAACCCTAGCAGGTTCAGACTTTTGCATACAATGAAAAAGCGTAGATGTTGTAGGTTTCCACGCATTTTACACAAGAAGAACGTGTGCATCTTGTAGGTTTCCATGCATCTTGTACATAATATATATAACCATCAAACTGTTACCAAATCCAACGTTCATAATAAAACATCCCTACACCTATGTCTCGAATCAGTGTTGCAAGATTTGGCTCACTAGATACATAGAGATTACCCTCCTGCTTCAACAATCTCACGAGAATTAAAGCTTTCCACCATCCAAATTAAAGCTTTCCACCATCCAAATTAATGCGGCTAACATACATGATCAGGCAACTCCCCATAGAGAGATTTGGTTAGACTGCAATTTTGGATCACAGAAACATTGTTTTTATTCACATTCTTTTTTATAGCATACCATGACCAGAAATGGTTCCTTGATTTCTGCCATCCATTTGCCCATATACACATGTATGTGTATGTACCTCCCTGCCAGAATTGCATAGTGTATATGATACACAACATGAATATTAGATTTCAAACAATCAGTTCAGCTAGTGGTCCACTTTATAATCTTTGTAAAAGTAACATGTAAATAGGAATGTCCTACTACAATAACATGAACTCCAATAGAGCGAATCAATTTGGTTAAACAGTTGGATATACTCGGCAGTAGTAGTCGTAACAGACCTCAATAATCTATATACAAATTGGGAAGTATCAAATGTCTGGTATAGACTGCTTAAAACATGTCCACCAGACACTTTCCATTAGACCAGCAAAAAACGAGAAAATATTCAATAATCAAATAAACAAAAAACTACTGACTGATAGAAAGTTCTTTTCCCGCTTTATACACTTCCCAGCCCATAGGATGGCTCTGCATATTCCCACAAAAAGGCTGCATAGAAGGAGGAAGATCAATGAATGGAAGCAATCCTTCATCCCTTGCTTGTCCATTTTCATTCATCATTGATGGACCACCATTCTGATGGCTATATAAGAGCTCTGGAGAAGCCGAACCAGCATTCGAACCATTATATGAGCCCCCTGATTCATGCTCAGGTTCAGACATTTCGTCATTATTATAACCTTGCCCTTGAATAGGAGAACAAGCCACATCAGCACCCTCTTTCTTACTCCTCCTAGAGCTTCGAGTGGATGCTGTCCCACCCTCTTCAAAGTCCTCTTCGTTCCGATCAGCGTGGAGATAAACCCATAGCTTCTTGTCTGAATCATAGCGAACACAAGGGTCTTTTTCATAGTGCAACCGATCAAGTGCACCACTCACAACATGACTAAGTTGAAGCTCAGAAACATCCTCAACAATGAATTGAGAGTCTCTAAGTAGAGTACAAACATCTGCCCGAGTACCGATGCCTTGAGGAAGCCGAGAAGCCGCATCTCTGACCAGGCAAAGTATAGTTATGTGAGAGGGTCGGTCAGGCTTTAACATGAAATGATCTCTTGCTTTGGCTTTGGATTTCCCACCTATTCTCTTCAAGGGAGACACTGCAGACTTGCGCCCATCTGCAGTAGTATAACAGCATGTTATCTCTGCAGTTGAGTATCGAACTGCCTCCTCTTTATGGAACAGTAGCCTCATCTCAGGTGTACTAGAGATAATCGTACCAAGACTCTTTTGTGCCCTCAAGTCCTTAAACCTCTCTTTCTCTTCTGGAAAGACAGGGTATTCCGGCATTGGTAGTAGAGAGAGCTGCCAGATTTGGTGGAGAGTTCCTTCTGATGTCTTTAGCCATCTGGCGAACACGTCTTGCATCTCATACAAAGTAGTCGGAGCTATACCCCAGATTTCAGGATAGGATTGCACATCTGTATCAACATAGTGAATAGAACCAGCAGGTAAAGGGCCGATCCAAGACCAACACCTTGTGACCTTATCATAAACCACGAACGGATCAACTCCTTCCAAAGAGCACTTTCCACCACTCACAGATAAGACCTTTAATACACCTCTCACAAGACAATCAAGAGGCATCTGGACTCCTAGTATATTGGGATCTCCCGGAGAAACAAGAACCCTTGCCACAATCTCAGAAAATGTGATACCTAGAGGAGAGCATTCCTCAGAGTTAGCCTCTAAAGTGGCCAAAAGTGCGCTTCTCACCGCTGAAATGAAACGCAAAACTGAGAACGAAAAGGAAGCTACGGAAGGAGGAATCAGCGAGAAGCTGCTCTTCTTTGAGACCCGAGAACTCAGCTCATCACAGAGAGAACCTACCAGAGGACTTGATAAAAACGTTTCCATCTCAGAATAGGACCTGCTCTTGCTCTTCTTCAGTTGCGAGCTATTTTCTAGTTCATTTACACCCGGCTCTCTGTCATACTCCTGTGAAGGGGTAGACTGGAAACTTGTATACACATTCGCCTCCATATTTCCATGGCCATCTTCCTTATTTATTCGGTCACTCTTGTTCTGAGACTTCTTATTGAACTTGGAAAGGGGTACGGATTTAACCTTAGATTGTAACCCATCCCCGATTTCTTTTACTAGCCCACCTGAATTCATAATGCTTCGCCGCTTCTTATTCTTAGACGTGAACATCTCTACGCCACCATCTTCAAGCTTAGAAACGAAAGCACTCTGATCATCAACCATGGTATTCTCTTCATTCAGGAATATGTTCTCTTCGTAATTACCTACTAGATCCTCATCTACAGGTTCTGGATTGAGATTCTTTTCTCCATGTTGCAGTGACAAAACCCCACCAATGTTATCATGTTCGAAAAGGGTCAAGTCCGAAGATGGATCTCCATATCTTGCCTTCCTTCCCTTATTGCGTCTTCTGGTCTTGGCCAAAGCTCTTCTACTTAATAGAATCTTCAATCTGGATGGCGGAGGAGCAGAATAAAAAGATTTCGATCGCCACGAATAGAGCCTCTCTTCGAGGCCAGCCTCGGGATTTTCCGACCACAGATTTCTCATCTCTAGAAGAGAGTTCACCATGCCATTGTGATATCCCCTCAAACCATGATAGAATTCTTTCCTCTGAACAATCAAAAGTGTTTGATTTGCAGTAGAAACGCCAGGATCATACAAACCATCCTTGAGATTTTGCCAAAAGTCGTTCAATGGGCTGCTAAAATAGAAGCTCTTTCCCCCGAAAAGCTCTTTCAAAGTCCTGATAAAAGAATCCTGATCCATATCGGGCGGAAGATATGCAGACAACTCTTGCCTTTCTTCTTCAGATAAACAATCATTCCAAGCTTCAAGAGAGAGAATATCACCAATATCTGATATCTCAAACAATTCTTCAGGTAGAGATTTGCATACACTCTCTCCAACTTGAAACGTTTCTTCTCTAAAGTCCCCATCCAAAAGAGAAAATAGCATTGTCGGCCTCTTACCTTCTGGTGGTGTTTCTTCTGAATCTTTTCTTATGGTCCGATGCTTCTTCACGAGAGGTTCTTCCTCATCACTGGATGGACTAGAAGACGGAGAGGGAGTCAGAGCTCTTGTCACTCTCACACCTCCTCGGAATATCCCCATGGAACTCCACCAGAAAAGTAGTGCTGTAAATCCCTATTATCCCTGGAGCAGAAAAATATACGTGTTAATTCACAAAAACATAACGTAACGAATAAGTGGAGAGAGTTTTCTTTCTCCAAAGCAGAGAGAAAAGCATGCATATAAAATTATCAGGATGGAGAAGGAAATTGACACACACAGATAATGAGGAAGAGCAGAACACTGAGAATCTGCATACAAATGTGAGAGGAAGATTAAGGATCTGCAGTTGTTTGAAAGGCGTAGCAGGAAAGAAGAGAAAACAGAGACAAGAGGCATAAAAAAGAAAGAGGAAAGAAGAAAAAGGAAAGGAAAGGGAGGAAACAGACATAGACACAGAAGAAGAAAACAGAACCGGAAACAGAACAAGCGGCAGCACAGGAACACGGGAACAGACCCAGGAGTGCAGAGCAGAGCAAGAGAAGAGCAGATGGTTTTCTTACCAGTAGTAACGAGGAGAAGGAGAAGGGGAGGGGAGAGGAACAGACGAACAGAGAGGGAGAGGGAGAGGGAGAAGAGGTTCCCTTTCCCTCTTGGCGATGGCGATGGCGATGGCGATGGGGAGAGCAGATGCGAGGATTGGGGAAGGGAGGTTGAACGGAGAACAGAACAGAACAGAACAGAGGGAGGATTAGGGTTAGGGAGGAGCAGGGGAAAAGGGAAAGAAGGGGTAAAGAGATAGAGAGAGAGAGAGAGAGAGAGAGAGAGAGAGAGAGAGGGGTAGAGACGAAGAAGGAGAAGATGATGATGATGATGATGATGATGATGAGAAAGGGCAAAGAAGAAGAAGAAGAAGAAGAAGAAGAAGAAGAAGAAGAAGAAGGGTAAGGGCGTGTTCGCCATGGTTTGGTTTGAAAACCGTTCTCTCTTTCTCTCTCTCTCTCTCTCTCTCTCTTTCTCTCTCTCATATCAAAGGGAGGGCAAGTCAGTGAGTGAGTGAGTGAGTGGAGAAGGGCAGGGCAGGGCAGGGCAGGAGGCTATGAGAAATAGAGAGAGAGAGAGAGAGAGAGAGAGCTCTCTCTCTCTCTCCTTCCGTGAAGACGATGGATGGATGACACAGACCTCCTCTGTGTGTGTGTGTGTGTGTGTGTGTGTGTGTGTGTGTGTGTGTGTGTGTCTCTCTCTCTCTCTCTCTCTCTCTCTCTCTCTCTCTCTCCCTCCTTGTGAACCTATCCTTCTTCTCCTTCTCCTTCTCCTTCTCCCACACACACAGACACTGTACACAAACCCTGAGTTTCTTGTTATTCCCCAAATGCCCCTCCCAGCCCTTACCCCCCCCCCCCCCCCCCTTTTACCCATGGCCTCTTTCTCTATTTTCGCCTATTTTGGCCTTAGAAAACGTTAATATATCTTTCTTTCTATGGCTTTCCCCTCCCCCGTCCGAACCAGGCGAATGTGAAGGTGAACATGAACATGAAGGTGACAGTGAACGTGAATATGAACATGAAGATGACAATGAACGTGAACATGAAGGTGATAGTGAACATGAATATGAACATTAACAAGAACATGAACGTGAACATGAATATGAACATTAACATTAACAAGAACGTGAACATGAATATGAACATTAACATTAACAAGAACATGAACATGAACATGAACGCGACGTTATGACGGTGAAGATCGTGGCGAAGGTGTACGACGAACACGAACATGATGAAGGTGCATGTGAACATGAACGTGAAGTTGGAGGCGGAGTTCATGGTGAAGGTGTAAGGCTAACATGAACATGAAGAAGGTGAAGGTATAAGTAAGGTGAAGGCGAAGGTGTAAGTTGATTGTGCATAATCTCAAAGGTTCTTTGGATAATATAAAAGGCAATGCGCAACAAGCAGAGCTCCAAGCAATTGGATTTTCATGCCACTTGGGACAGAGGCATATTTTATAGATGGATTTCTGATCAAGTGGAGTGGTTTTACTCTACACCGAAGTATTTATTTAAGCCGACGGTTAAGACTTTAGAAAAAAGGGGCTCATTATTGAATGGTACATCTTGTATGTATAGCATTAGGGTGTTTTATTAATACGAATGTAGTATTTTTTGGGGGGAGAAAAAAGGTGTAAGGCGAAGATGTAAGGAAAAGGTGAAGGTGAAGGCAAAGGTGAATTGACCAAGTGAATGTGGCTACCAGAGCTCTTCTCTCTTCTTCTTCATCATCTTTACAAAAACTCCAAAGAGGTGTGAACACGATGAGAAAGACGTCATGAATCTCATGAATGCTCATGGGAACACTTGAAAGCACTCCACGGTGTTTTCTTCTTTCTCGGGCAGCCAATACTCAATTCGAAGATTTATGTGAACATGCCCCTCCCCTCATATGCTTGTCTTAGTTCTTGTGTTTGCTACTTAGAGTGATTTAGATATCCCTCCTTTTCTCACTTTTCGAGTTGAGATGAGCCATTCATGATCATCGTTATGAAAACTTTAGGGGCATCTGGGAAATTAAAGAAAACAAAATTTGTGTTCTACAATATTTTTGATCAATTAGTGAAGATTTTAAGTCATAACCTTCATTGCATTAGAACTTCCTAACAAGGGCCAACAATAGTATGGGTTCCAACCAATTCTATGTGTGGTTCCAATGACTCTTACTAAAGCAAGTTCTATAATATTATCCAATGCCTTGACTTGAATGTTGACAAAAAAGCATGTGCATTCTGAGTTAAGGAGTTTGGGCATTGGTTAACATGTCATGTAGTGGGATCCAAAGCTAACACATGCTCGTGCTCTGACATTGAAAGAAAACAAATTATGTTTGATGTGAAGACATTTTATATAGGGTTCCAAAGACCAAGATTGGTACCCCATGTTTGCACCCTAAGTGGAGTGTTAGCCCCTTGAGAGTCAATGTTACCATCTATTATTTCTAATAACTCTATGTCAGCCATAATTCTTGTTGTTGTATGGTAATTGTTGTAGATGGCATTTTAGTGTAGATTTTGTGAGTTTCATTCTCTTAATATTGTGTGTTAAGTCTTGCGATTCATCATTGTTGTGTATTTAGACATGTTGTGATATGAGTGAGTTTCATTTCTTTTAAAATTAATGGTTCTAATGTTATTGATTTGCTCAACCTATTGTTTTAAAGCACTCACATTGTCCCCATTTTATCGACTGGCCTTTCTCACCATGTTTCCCTTGCAAACAATGAAAGGCAATAATGTGTTAGATCACTTTGCGTCACAAAGATAAAACTATGAATGAATTTGAATCAACTATGCAAGAGTTGAATTTGGATACTTAGTACTCCCAATTTGAAGAAATCATATGAGTGCATGAATCTTTACAATATTTGTAACTCGCACAATAAACTGCCAAGCGCTCATAAGTGATTGGCAAGATTCTAAACCCCAAGATCCAACCATGTTCCTTCAACATAATGTTGATCTTTCCAAGGAAGGTGTGGAGATGGTGGTTATCAAGCCACCGACATTTTGTGGGTAAGCTTGGAACCATGATTAGGATATACTTCACAAGCTTCTCCAAAAGTGGTGGGTAATACATATTTTGCATCTGCCATAATATGTAGACTAAAAGTATCCACATAGATCTACTTAAGGTTCATGCAATTATTGAGTGGCCCTACCAAAAAATATTGAAGAGTTGCAAATGTTTCTAGGTTTGAGTAGCTACTATATTTTGAGATATAGATTTGAGAGAAAATTAGAGGGGCTACATTTTTTATGTAACAATGGGGGTCATCTAGAATAACGACATAAAGTTGCTCATGTTTGTAGTTCATGACAAATATAATATCCTTAAAATTGATTAGTTTCATAGCTTGTTTTGTCATATAAGCTTCATGCTCCTATACCATGTGCACTAAAAAACCCCTTTGTATCCCGTTAAGCACTCTTCTTCACCTCACTCAAGCCCAATTTTCATCTCTCAAAAATAATATTTTTGCATCTATCTGAGATAATCCGACCATTTTTGTTTCAATAGTTCTATTACTTTATTATGTGGTTCCATTTTATTAAACTTTTATTATGTACATAAAAAACTATCATGCTAGCCTAAACCTAAAAAAGTGCATCCCTAGGAAATGCTCACAAAAAACACACACCCATTCTTCAAGAGTATAATCGAAAGCGCGTTTTTCTTTTGAGATGCCAAGATGAGTTATTTATCACGAGCATTCTAGCAATACATGTGGTTCTATCTTCCATGACTTCCATGTCACAAAGACAAGACCCGCTTATCAATTGTAAGAGATAGATGGAATTTGCAATTGTCAAAATAAATTCCAAATTTCAAAATTATGAAAAAAACTACACTTAACACACATCGGCATGAGAAATTCCCCCTTAACCACAACACTTTAAATGCATATCGAATGTTTAAAGCATTTCATGTGTAAGTTAAGTTTAAAATATCATATAAATAATAAAATTGTCATGTACGATACAAAAAACATTATTATTGCATCAAGGCTTTTCTTGTGAATAATTATGAAACATATTGAAAATGTTTTCTTCTTCTTCTCTCCATCTTTTTTGTTTTGTTTCTGAGACCTCCACATCTTGTATTGGCCCATGTTGGAGACATCTTGAAAGCAACAATTTCCATCTGTCTAAACTCAAAAAAGTCAAGTCCTTAGCTGAGGAGGTTCTTTGGTACCTCGTGTGAAGTTCTACTAATTAGTTATTTTTATTGTGGTTTGTGGTTCTCAAAGACCAGAAAGTTTTTAAATATGTAATCTCTTGATCAAACTCAGTAGGCCATTTTGACTTCTTGAATGCACTGATATATCTTTCTTTCTTTCTTTTTGGTGCTATAAATTCAGTGACTTTGATCAACAATAGCATAATAGTGTCTGCATATGTATAGACATGAACCCTAAATACAACATTGGAGAGCTAGATCACGGAAAGTCATATATTCGTTTATTTGGATTCCAATCAAATCAAGTGTAGATCGACCAATTAAATCAGAGTCTCTCTATTCTCAATTATACACATTCTAGTGAATGTTTATTGATGAATAATATAATACACAAAAGTGTAGCAATCCAGGAGTACTATCGATTGCTGAATTCCTGCTCTTCAATATATTACAATGCCTCAAATCTTGGTTTGGTTGCAATAGATTACCCCCATTTTTTTCAAGACGAGATGAGGCTACAAATAAAGCTGTACAGAATCAATTCACCAAATTGAATTTGGCAAGCTTTCATAGGAATTATATTGTTCCCAACCGAATTCAACCTTCGAGTTTGTGCATACAATGTGTCTAGCATCTTCTTCATTTATTCCAAGTGACTCATTCACAAACACTCCATCCCGTACCATAGGTAAGTCTTGATTTTCACCATTGTCCAATTTCGACTTTTTCCGAACCCAAGAAAGATCTTGAGCCCACAAAAAGCTCGGACAAGACTGATCTTGATATGGTTCCGGATATATGGAGCACAAATCATAGGCCAAAGCTCCTTTGTCTTCACTTGCGGAATTTGCCCGAGGGTGAGAAATCATTGACAAAGCATTGTGATACGAATTGTGCTCAAACTTGTCAGTAGTAACCATTGCCTTGGAGGTTTGTGAAGGAAGCTCTTTTGCTTTCTCCAGAACTGACTGTAAATATCGTCCCTGTGTTTCCGTGCGCATCTGAAGCAGTCTCCGCACCTATACCATCCAATTAATTATTTGTTGAAAAAACAAGGCATATTGTGCTAAAGCACATTGTTAAACATTGGCTTTAAATGTCATGTCAGACACTTATATGTATACCAACTACTAATTTATAGCTTTAGGGTGAACTTAAAAAAACATATGATTATGTAAATTGGTTCCTTGTTGCATTCATTATAAAACTCCCATCATTTTGGTTTGAGATCATGCACACCAACCGTTTTCATACTAAAATGGCTTTTACAACATTGACAAATTTCCCCAACATATGCAGTGAAGAGATAGCATGGCCCTTTGAAAGGAGATTCTAACATTGATGCAAAAAGTAACATATCATTTTAACTAGAACATACATTTACCTCAAGCTCTGCATGCAACGTTTTCTGAACCTCCATTTGCTGCCTCAAAGCATCTGTGATATCTATAGACCTAGCAATGGTACAATTTTCACCACTATCTTCCTTAGTAAATTACATAATTATCCATGAAAACCACACGTATATGTAGAATACAGGAGTACGCACTCTTTTTTATTCTTCGATGCCATATCATCAACATCAGAATGTTCATCTGGTAAAAGAATGAGGTGATCCTTTAATTTTCTTTCAGTTTCTTTAGGTAGAAATAGGAAGTATGGAAAGGGAAGTGCTGAACTTACTCTCTTTACATCCATCAACCACGTTGGTATCTCGTGTAGGCTGCTTCCCTAGCCTATATTTCTGGTTAAGCACAACCATAAGTTACAATAATACAGCACTGCCTAAATTAATACATTTATTAACAGACTTTATATTTACCTGGAGATGGCTCTTAAGATGGTATAAAGTAAGCCCTTTCACATTCATGACCTTCATCAATGACTTAGGTGTTGCTTCTGCAGAGAGTTATATTATATCTTTAATAAACATGGTCTCTCCCTATAAGCAATTAAGTAACATCATATGAATCTTAATTAAAAAGAAGACGCATAAAGTGAAACAACATACTCCAGTTCATATAACATCTTCATTAAACATTCATTAGGGTCAAAATGAACAAAAGCAATTAAGAAAAGTAGTTTTCATTATTTTGATTTTTTATCCAGTTAGCTCAAATGCAAAGGAGAAAACTTGATGGCATTTCATCACCAGCTAAATGTTTCTATGGTGTGTTCATGAAAGAATGGCTATATGTCTATGGAGAAGTGGCATGAATGTAGGCTCCTTATTGTTCCACCAAAGTGAAAGGGGCATTTTTCTCACAAGTCAGGAATTCTACTTTTTGCAGGGTTACCTCCATTTCTCTGAAACCATAATTTACCATAATTAACCATGGGTTGTTGGGATTCCCTTTACGCAAGTGCCACAACCACCTCTACAGATTAGTCGTTTCTAGCTCTTATCCAAATCAATTTGATCATCAAGATGAAATGTCCCTTTCCTAATAGATGTTATTGACGAACAACCAAAAATGGCACTACGGTGATGTGCATTTGACCCTTAGGTTCAATAGACCAACCAACTTACCAAGTTGGTGATGACTTGAGATACTGAGTTGCAAGTTGGGGTGGTAAATTAACCAAATTTTGATTTAAGTTGGGATCAGGCATTGTATAAAGTCAATATATTACAAAAGGTTCCATCAAAATCCCTTCAACATCGAGTTTTCCAGCAAGTTTCAGCCCTTCACGCAAGTTCTGTTTTACATCACATTCTAACCTACAATGTGAATTTGCAAAGTGGACAGGAGCAGCTTTTGTATCTCTTTCTTAAGGAAAGTTTGTTTTTGAATCTCATTCAATGTATAATGATCATATATATTTGCCTTTTGCTCATGGTGTTCCATAAACACACTGAAATATTTGCATGATCATTTCTTATCAGAAATGTCCGTTTTCTCATTCTTCTCTCTTTTGTTTTCACAGCTGTATGCTTATCCCATAAGAGGACATATAATGGAGCCACTCCCACCCATATGCATCCAGTGCCGAGTCTTATAATACAGTCAGCCTTTTACACGACATAGCACCTTCCACTTTCCCTCTCTCCATTTGTGTGCATCATTTTCTAGTCTGCTTACTTCTGATGATGCACATCTGACTTTGTAGGATTTTTTCTGCAATATACAAAAGTTACCTACTAAATGAAAAAAGCGTGATGATGATCAGGTTAGAGCAGGGCAGATTTCTGGTATAAACGACCATGTGATGAGTACAGAAATTACAAATTTACAGCACAGGAAAATCAGGATCCACAGCCTCAGGACTATATCACACCACTTTCAAGCAACGGGATCAATGACGGACTCTTTTCAGAAAATATTACATGCGAATTTACACCCTAAAGTTTGGTTACATGAGATTGCCACTAAATCTCTAGATGCCCATGGGGACAATAATTAGAAGGGAACCAATGATTTGGTCAAATTCCTATAGTAGCTGCATCTTTTGAAATGTGGAAAAAGAATTTGCAAGCAGTACCTAGAACTTGAATCACTAATCTGAAGAGGTACTGAGTTTAAATGACATATACAAAACAACCAAGTTTCCAAAGTGGGTAGAATAAAAGAAAAAGCAATAAGTATAAAAATATGAAAATATATTATGAGTTACTAAATCAGAAAATACGCATTAAGATTGTACCTTACATATACAAGATATTCACAACATACACAAGATTTTACCTTACATTACAAGATATTTGTAATTTGGCATCAAGAGTCATTCCTCATGACCATGTTATATATTTTTCGCAACATATACAAGGCAATTACGTAGATTTAAGCTTCTCATGTATAGGTCTGGAGATATTAACAGCCATCAGTCATCATTGATCAACCATTCAGACACTCTGAACAATACAAATAGACATGGATAGAGACTTCACGTAGAGGGTATTGATGTTAACCTACTTAATCAGGATTCAGAGATCCTAAATTCCATGATGTTCATTTCTGTACAAACCTAAATGAACCAAAATGATGAAAAAAAGGGAAGTTTAATTAAAGCGCCAAAAATTATGCGATTTTCGCCTATTCAGTGCCTGACTCAATATGCAGAAGAACACATATTGACATTCATATTTATGTACATGCATGTACATTTATCAATGTGGCCATTGATATATGTATATATGGATGCACATATACATACATCCAAACATACCTATTGGAAATGGGAGCAACTGATCAAGAGCTTAACTAAAAATAATGAGCTTTATTATCCTTTATAACACCACAAAAAACAAGTTTATAGAGCCAAAGCATACTATCAGCGCCTCCAAGTTGCGTCACTGCACTGACAAAATGTTCATGAAGCTCTGGTGTCCAACGGAGTCGTGGCTTTGGATCATTGGAAGCCACTGCATTCAAATCTCCAGGAAGATTATCATCAGATAAAGACAATTGTTTTTGGTGAGAATTAGGATTCAATCCATCTGACGAAAATGCCACACTAGGGTTTCCAAAATGGGGCCCGTACATCTACATATAAAATAAAGAAATTACAATAAGAATTTTTTACTAAACGGAAAGCTGTGTGGATTTTGACAGGAAGCTATGTGAAGTATAGATCTAAATAGTACTTCTCCTTAATACTACGATAGAAAATCCTGAAATGCATAACACCTCATTAACTGCATTAGCATGCATACATGAACTCTCACATAGTAGAAAGTAGAGTCTGTTGATTTGATTCTATGCCTGTGCATGTTTATAGCTATGTTGGAAAGCAAGCAACTGAGAGGGAGTGACTACTTTAGTGAGTAAGATTGCATAAACATCTCTGATGGTACGATAGAAACATATGTTATCAAAATATATACAGATTAATATAAATTGCAGGTAGCAATTATATCAGTATTATCTTCGTCATTATGGGGAGACGTTACAGTTCATGGCACATGCTCATCCATAGAAAAGGCATGCTAATTAATCGCCAAGCATCATGGATGACACAAAGAGATTGTTAACCCCATACATAACATGCATGTTGGGGATCAAGCAATCAGATTTGACATTTGTGAGCATCTCTATGACTAAAAAATAGTGAAAAGTGATATCTGCAGATCACATGTGATAATATAGATTCCTATTAAAAGGAGATCAAAATACAGGATAGGAAAGGGTAAACTGAGGCAATAATGGACGGTAGTAACGAGGTTATTATAGAGGAATGTTGTGTGTACTCAATAGAATATCCATATTAAAGGTCAGGGAAGACAGCTGATTAAATTTAATGATGGAGCATAAATGGAGGTTATTGCTTTGATGTGCATGCAATTAAGGTTTCCAAAACACTTGAATCAATCACAACTCTCATGCAATTTCAGCCAAGACCAACAAGTAACTCATGAACAATGTCTACAATTTACACATCATATAATCCTCCCTTGGATTTCATTCCGCAGCAAAATGTTATTTCTATCTTCTGTCACAAGCAGTATTGTCAAATTCTTAAGGCCTAGCAATAACAAATTATTTTAATGGAATCAACGCCTGAAAAGAGAAATCTTAATGGTTGGACAGGATTTGACAGGCTAACCTTTTGTTAGATTCAAAAGGGCTGTGATCAAAATCCTCTGGTGTCAATCAATATAAATCCATTTTTAATGATGACATACCTGTGAAAAGTCTGAAATCTTAAGAGTGAACAGGGAAATGAAAGACAAGATCAACTGAGAGAAGTTGAAAGGCTTACCTTTTGTCAGGTGCAAACTGATATTGGAAATTGGGAGCAAAATCCTCCAGGCTGATCACTACAAATTTATTTTTAGTGGAGTTGACACCTGGCAGGCTGAAATCATGTCCGTTTAACTAAAAATAGAGATGAGAATAGGACAGAAATTTAGTAGTGCTTAAATTATAAGCAGAGTTTTGATCTTTAATGGGGCAATTTGGGCTTCAAATGAAGCCTTAAAATTTGGAAAGACTGAAAGAAGCTATAGATAATATCGATGACATATCAATCATTTAGCGTACTCAGAAATTTGAAGTTCCTATTCAAATTTGGAACTTCACAAAGTTTCATGTGAAATCTTCCCCTGAGCTTTAAATGTAGGGCCTAAAACCAAGAGATAATCATTGCCAAACGTGATCCATAATATTCTCTCCTCTGATCATGTTCTCTGTTATTTTCTATTCCATTTTAAGAAGCCACCCCTTTAAGGCTTCAATTACATTAGATGTGATTCGCATATAACTTGTATTCAGAGTATGTTTTATCTGCTGGTTCTGCAGTGGAACAAAGGTTGGCATTTTAATGTCTCTTATCAATGAATCCTTCAATCTTTTCTTCTTTGGTTCCACCTTGAAGAGCTCAGACTTTCCTCAAATCTTCAACAGAGAGTATTTATATCAGTGAGGCTTGAGGATTTTTTTATCACAATACTTGTTTCTGAGAATGTTCCATTCTAGAAAAGAAGTATTTTGATAATGGTAAAATCATCAAGGCAAATTGATACAGTCTAAGTTTTTACCTTAAAAGTGGGACAGAAAATAAATGAAATGATTGAAGGAGAGAGAGAGAGAGAGAGAGAGAGAGAGAGATGGAGCGACGAACGCAACTCTTTTGTTAGATGAAAAATCAGTATTGAGTTCAAAACGTATGTTAACACACGTTCATGTTAAGGAATCAAATCCTGAATAAGGCGAAAATCTTATAGGTGGATTGGATAAAAAACAAAGAGTGTGATCTAAAGAAATAATCTTTTAGTTACGATGCATTCTAGAAATCAGTATTTTCGTAATGAAGAAAAAGAAGAAAACCGAAAATTTATCAAGATTCATACAAATTCCTTTTGCATGGAATGCAATTTTACAGTCCAGATAGAAAGAAGGAAGGAAAGGATAGGAAAAAGACATGATGAAGAGAATGAGAATCTAAGGATCAGATTTAGCAATGATCATCCCACAGGTCCGATAATCAGTATTTGTGATTGAGAATCTTACACATCGAAATTCTGCTATGACTAAAGTACCATTCTAGAGAGAAACGGTATATTGATCAAGATTTTAGGAGACACTCAAGGTAAAGCAGAGAAACGAGAAAAGGAATTTAAGGATCAAAATTCAGCTATGGTACTCCCCATAGCTTCCATCATTTAATCAAGGAACCAGAATTATGAACAATAAATCACAATCCAAATATATATTTTCAATGAAATGGAATTCTCAAAGGGATGAACCCTTGAAAGGTTGAACAAAGCACAGAAGGAACGATGATGATGATGGTGGTGGTGATGATGATGATTTCATAACAGGAGGGGAGAGAGAAAGAGATTAAAGACAAACCTTTTTCTATGAGAAAGGAGAGGGGATCATGCTGATGAAAGATGACTTAGAAACCTGCAGAGAAGCCAAGGCCATCTTCTTCTGCAAAAGAATCGATAAAGGGGGCGGGGGGGGGGGATCCAAAAGGGCATAGAGACTCTCTCACTAAGAGGTTAGGGTTAGGGTTGAGGTTCGGAAAGCATTGGAAGGTAAAAATGGATCGATGGCGACGGCGATGGCGATGGCGATGGTGACGGCGAGCACTACCATGGCGAGCATATAATAAAATAAGAAAGCCTTAAATTTATCTATCTATTATCTTTCTTTCTTCCTGTCATTCTGTCTGCCTGTCTCTCTGTCTGTCTGTTTGTCAGTCCTTTCTGTACATATATTATCTATCTTTCTGTATATTCTTAATATCTTTTGTTGAAGGAGGAAAGCGTGTGCTTAAGCCAAACAAAAGAGAGAAGCCAAAACATATACATATGTATCTACATACATACATAATTACATTATTACATATATGTATGTATGTATGTATGTATGTATGTATGTATGTATGTATGTATTGTATGTATGTATTGTATGTATGTATGTATGTATGTATGTATGTATGTATTGTATTGTATGTACGTATGTGTGATGGAGGGAGAGGTTTCATCACAAAACATCTCTTTCTCTCTCTCTCTCTCTCACACACACACACGCGCGCACGCGCGCGCATTCTCATGAGTGTTCCATTTGGGCGGCCAAATCGGGCCCATGGCATGCCCACTACCCTTCTCATCCTCCACACCCAATCCATTTCTACATGAACTCGCCCTCATAATAGATCCAATCGAGTCTCACGTCTCGGGGAATTACATAAGAAAATGGGATGTGGACCCCAACAACACCACAACTTCACAAAATGAGCAGTCGCAGGGGAGAGAGAAATGGCTAGTGTGGAGCCCAACAACACGAATTTACAAGCCAACAGTCAATGGAGAGAGAGAGAGAGAGAGTGATACAGATACAAGACCCTAATAACACAAACTCACAAATGAGCAATCAGACTGGGGGGGGGGGGTTGAGAGGTACGGAGACGAAGACGAAGATGTTGATTAATGGTTAGTGTAGACCCCGACAACACGAATTCATGAGTGAGCAATCAGTTGAGAGAGAGGAGGTTGAAATGGTTAGCTAGCACCGTTTTGCTTGCGCCAACCATTTCGACCCTCATGCCGCTTGTCATCACCCCCGAAACTTCCAAGCCAAGGCCCGTAAGGTCATAGAGCACAAGCTTTACAACTATGTCCCTTGTTTTTGGCATATTTAAAATGCAGACATCGCATCGAGCTAGCTCTTGTATCTATCTATGTGCAATTATTTGTCTGATCAAATCGGTGGGGACATCACACACCTCGTGCAATTGTAAAGGCAATTCTCGCACATTGTGCTTTACCACATACTGGTCTTGTCTTTTTTTTTGAAATTTGTTTTCTATCCATGCAAGTTGCATCCAAATGTATCAATTTGTTCAACCTTCCATCGAGTAGAAGACCCCACGTGACAAAACCAATTCATGGGGTCAGTTGTGGGCATGACCAAGAAACACTTCTTCCTTTGTCTTAAACACAAAGGGAATGTTTCCCTTGTTTCTTTGTGCTATCTGTACTGAAATCAATGCTGAAACTCTCATTCTCCAAAATTATCCTTGACATTTCTATAAATTCTAAACAATTTCCAATAAGTCGTGTCTATTTTTTCTTCCAACTTGCTATGTATTGATGTCGTTGTTTCTTGTGTTTCATAAAATATGTAAGATTAGACTAACTCGTTAGTAATGACTTTTTCGTGTACACATAATATTAAATGTCATTGATGTTTTATCTAAAAGGCATAAATGATTGCCATAAATTACAAGAACAATGTGTCCAGACTCCAACGTACATGTTATGCACTGAAATCTATTTGTGTGAATAAATTTGTCTCACATAAACCCAAAAGTCCAATTGATCAATTGGAGACTCCCATGTCGTTCCATAAGAACGTGGTCGTATAATGAGATATAAATAGATGGATAAAGTTTTAACCTCCACGAGAGATCATTTATGATCTATGGGATGTGGTCTAGGCCATGGCTAGTAGTAAGATCTCCACTCAAATGGGTTTTTGCATATGTGAAGTTGGGTGGAATGATGCCTTATTTCTAGGTTATCTTGTAGTACTTAAGGCATCGAGGTTATGGTTCAATTGGAGTATGAGAAAATGCCATTACTTTCTATTCACAAGTTGGGGTGAAGAAATATGTTGAAAGGCTAAAAGGATTTCTTTTGTGGCACTTTTCATTGTTGGAAAAGTTGATGAATCTAGCGCATGAAGAGCAACACTCATGCAAGGTATTAGGTAAAATGTCATCATGTTTGTCGTCTAAATCAGTCTATAAGTTCAGAGTGGGTTCTTAGCATATGGATCCTAGATGAATTCCAAAGTTCATTGCAAGTGAGTCTTGGTGGTGTGGATCCCAGTGGGATACAAATTCCATGGTAAAATAGTCATCGTAGTGTTTTTTTTTCCTTTCATAAGGAAAGTTATCATCAATGGAGAGAAGGATCTTTTAAAAGTCCACGAGAGACTGATTACGATCGATAAGATAGGGCCTAACTATATGTTGCTCCACCTACTAAGATTGTCTATTAGAGAGCCAGAAAGTCACGTGTTCAACCCCTAAATGCATAGTGGTGTGATTGGTGTCCAATAAAGTAGTACTCTTACCAAGCTTGAACCCATGTGCATGGGTTGATAAAAACATGGCTCTCCACTACCTAATACGAAAAATGGGAGCAAGAATGGGGGTATAAGCATGCACAATTCTAATTTCATTATTTTCTTAACAATGTTGTTTTCATGTGTTGGGCCCTTGTAGTTTAGCAAATGTAGACAATTGCAATCTTAGATTACCAAACCAATTGCATATATGGCAAATTGCAATTAAAATATATTGAATACGACATTGTCCTTGTCAAATTACATTATGCCATTCACGACAACTCATTGAAGCCATGTGAAAATGTAAACCCAGGATGTTATCCATGTTTTAAAGTAATAGTTTAATGAAGTAAACAACATACATAAATGTCTCTTTATGAGTGCCCATGTGATAACATAGTCCTTTGAAAGTTACAACTTAGAAAGTAGAATGTTGAACATATTATATGTGATATTCGATGCAAGACAGATAATACGCAATGGTCAAAAAGTACAAATGATTTCAACCACCAGGACATCACATTTCAAATTAATGTGAATTTCGTTTCAACGAACATATCTCGATGTGGTAGAAAATAGGGCTAGTTGTGATTTCTCATAGTTGCGAGGATGCCTTTTAACTTTTTAGAACTAGTTAGAATGCCTTCGAAACACAAAAAGCATGTGCTACAAAAAACAATTTTTATGATTTTGCAATTGGTGATGTATTTGGCAAAAGGTAAATGGTTAGAGTCATCACTTGATTGTAAGAACCCGGAAGTGGTATAAGACAATCAATTGGAGTAGGAGAAATGTAAGTGACATTAGATGGCCAAGTAGACACAATTTACAATTTCTCAAAGCTAAGGGTAGTCTCACAATTATGAAACTAGAGGTATTTTTACAAATAGCACTAGAAAACAAAAAGTTGTCAATGAGTACCATAGGGAATTGGAAAGGCCATTCCAATACATGTTCATACATATTAGTTTCTACATTTGATCACATGTGCTTTAATTCGATGATAATGGTATATATGCTAACTATAATATTCATGCACAATCTTGTGGTTGCAAATATGCTCTAAATCATATGTCATGGAATTGTCTACCAAAGGTTTTTTATAAAGAGCTTCAAACACTATCGTCATTGAAACATATTTGGACAATCACACATATTTCCTTAATTAAGGGTTGAAAATAAGGCTAGATATAGGTTCATTCATTATCACGCGGACGACTATTCTAGACAATGGATACTAGACTTAATAATTTTACGTGTATATAAAGGGTTAACTTCTTGCATACTTTCATTGTTCATTCAATTCTATTCACTCGTATAGTGGTATAGTGGCGACACACCATCCTTCACTCAAATTGATTCACTTTGGAATAGTAGCACGTGTCCCTAATCCCAATATTTTGCATATCTACAAGTCTAGTGTAGGATGCATCCATAGCCTTTATCAAGGGATATTGTAATATTGAGAGCACATGCTCATTTTGAATTGAAATATCTCCCTTTTTCTTGTTGTCTCTCTCTTTTATTGTTTTATTAATAATGAATTCGCTTTATTATTTGAACTTGTTACAAAACATTTCCTAATTTCTCTTCTTCCTAAGAAATATATTTAGGTCCTTGATATATCTTTCATTAACATTATTATACAACCAAGCATATTGTAGTCATATAGTGAACATGATGTCCAAACACTCGGCATGAGCAAGAATAATGATATTGTTAAGAGGAAGTTGGCTACCCATTTTGCCCATGTATCTCTTGAGATAACAACCAATGGAATGTTGCTTATTCTCCTAGTAACAAGTACGTATTTGAACGCCTTACGGCAAATCACAAGTTTTCAAATGAGTGAAGTTCAATTGAAAATCACACCAGAGGATGAATGAAGAAGCAACCCAATAGTTATGTATGTGGATAGACGAGAGAGTTTTGAGGGAAAAGTTGATCAAATATGAAGTTGGGATTACTGTGTACATATCATGAGGTACTATTAAATCTATGACTTGTGATACTCCATGGTTCCCATTTTGATTGAGCTTGATGAGACATTGTAATCATATAACCCTGCTTCTTGTGCAAAGAATATGTGATACCATGTGATGATGTTTGATATGAAAGAATATATCGAATGGACTTTTAATTGGTTGATCGAATCAAATTAACCATGAGACAATATGAATTGACCAACTTTCAAATTTGGGTTAATTACTCAGGTTATAATCAACATGCCTCTTTGGGCTTTAATCATAAGCAAATGTAGGTTTGATGAGAGAGAGGAAAGAAGATTCTGTGGATATTTAGATTAATAGAAAACTGTTGATATTTGTTGAGACATGTTTACATGATGAGGATTGATTTACATACTTGTTCTATATGGCTTAGCAAAGAATAATGTCATTATCTTATCATGAGAATGAGAAGAAGAAAATAATGTAGTAAATGCATGTTCCCTAATTTTGTGGTAGAATCTTCTTGTGCGCATGCATTTCAAATCTCTTACTACTAAGTGCACCTTGTAATATTGACTAGCAATTGATCACCAAACAACACCATGAAGACTTTGACGAAATCCATTACCTTCAATTGAGGACTTTGTGTCCCACTACTCTTCATGGCCTCTTTTTTTTCATGAAAAAATATCCTCTATTGGTATTAAAATTAAAGTGGCCAGAGGCAATATACAAAATAGTACAATATTACAATGAATATTGTATATCCTGATATTCACCTATTCCATGTTACAATGTTCTAAGCTAGAAGGTTGTCAAATACTTCTTGTGCTTTGACAATTACACCGCACTTTACATACATATCCACTAAAGTTGTGCCAACATCTAGATCTCTTTCTAATGTTCTCTCTTTGCCAATGACAACATGTATTTCTTGGCCCTTATTTGCAATTTGCATGCTTCCACAAACTTTCAACATGGAAATAAATGTGGTAGCATTAGGTTGGGCATCCTCCAAGTGCAACATTTCAAAACATTCCATTGCTTCTTGACCTTGTTCATGTTTGGCATATCCAAGAATAATGTTTTCATCCAACAACCCCTTTCTTTTCAATCTTGACATGCATCTCACATCCCTTTTGAGTTGCTCTTGTACTGCTAACACAAGCTTTCAAGATGCCCACAAAATTGAAAGCACTTGGTTGGATGCCTCTATGTTTCATCTCTGCAAAGCTCTTACATGCTTCATCACCATGACAATGTTTTGCATATCCTGTTATTAGTGATGTCCAGGAGACATCTTTAATTGGAAGACTCTTAAACACTCATGTAGCTTCAACAACCAAGCCACATTTAGCACATATATCAAGCAAGGAATTGCCAACAACAATGTTGGTTTCAAAAAACCCTCTTTTTACAAGTTGATTATGTATTTCTTGGCCTTTATCAATGGATTCTATGTCGTTGCAAGCTTGAAATCCAAAAATAAATGTTATCGCATCCAAAGACACTCCCTCAAGCTGCATATTTTCATAGCAATAAAGTGCTTTCTCAGCATGACCACAGGGTACATATCCAGAGAACCATCTTTTTCTATCATTGCATGAATTTCAGAACCTCTTTCCATGTCCTTCACTCGTCATGGTCTATTTGTAGACTATACAGTTACATACTCATGTATTTTAAATAAATGACTCATCAATGTTGATCAAACATGGTATTATGAAATTATAGGAATATATTTGTGGATTTTGAGATTGTGATTCCATGCATTATCTCGTTCTCAAATGAATTACTTTTTTAAATACACACCGTTCAAAGAGACAAAATTGAAGGGAACTCCACATATACAATGGTAAATAATCTTGTAAGTTCGCTATTGATCAAAGCCATTATTTGTAGCATCTTTTACAATAATCTACCATAGCCATTATTTGTTAGCGAGATGGGTGAGAGTGAGTGTCAATCACTTTGGACTTACTAGCGTATGGGCTAACTACTAAGCAACCCTAATATTATTTTCCTACCTAATCGCATTCATAAGACTTACAACTTAAATCACGAAGAAACTTTACTACATTTCCACGTGATCAATAGAAAAGCAATGAGATAAGAAATCACAAACACAATTGAGCTTTCATTAGTCCACTTAATTAGTTACAAGCTTAACTTAATTACAATATTTAAGCTTATGTAGTGAGATTAAGATATATATTAAGATAGAGAGAGATATATGTTTATGCCATAACTATGGGGAATATAACAAAGAAGGGGCCCTCCAAAGGTGTTTAGTTTCGCCTTTATGGCTCTTCCTTATTTAACATTGTTACCATATGACCCCCTTCACATCTAGGGGGGGGTATATAGATTCATAGATATTACCTTTATACCCTATTACACGAAGCTTGATAAAAACAAAGAATTCATGAACATACTAATATCTTGGATGTTCCATTGTCAATAGAACTCGGTCTGATGTTAATTGCAAAGATTAAAATAACTAGAATCTATTGACATTTATCATCAAGGTGAAGTTTTCACTGACAATAGCATACCTTTAATAAAAATGACCCCTGGCAACTTTTTTTGCATTAGTCGAACTCTTCATACCCTTGGTTACAACATTAATTTCATGTAAAGTTACATTGAAACCAACCATTATTTGGATGTATTTGTAGAATATTCCATTGTAAACAAACGTTGTCATCGATTATGAAGGAAACCTCACACTCACTCACATGAAAGTAAAATCTTAGGCAATTGAAAAAACATGCTTAATGATCAATTAGACTAGAACACACCTTATGATACATATTAATCAATACATGTATCGGAAGAGGGAGGATATAAACTCCAAATGGTGCATATTTTATCATTTTAGATCATGGCCATTACATCAATCATCCAAATTGTTAAAATTCACAATTATGCTAGAGTTTTTTGAATGTTAAGTTTATCGAAAGGTTGTTTGGACAATCTTCCTTTTTTTCCCGAAACCCGGACAATCTTTTACAAAGATGAGGAGATAAAGAGAAGAAATAGAAGGTGCGTTTGAAGGAGGTTTTCTTGAGCATGGCATTCAAGCATACTACACAATTGCATTTGAGAATGGTGATGGAGCAACGTTTTTACAAATTTTATAACAAACATATAAAGATTCAGTCATTTAAATATCCATAAATAAACAAGAATCACTTCCCAATGCTCCGAAGTTTTTGTTATTTCCCCACATTGATTATGTATTTATATGGTTGACTTATTCCACATTTTCGTCTTTCAATGTGTTGACATCCTTTTTTATTATCTCCGTGGGGAGTATGTCAGGTGGTAAAGAAACCTAACAACCTAAGGTGATTAGTGATGCTGAACATATACACACACGCCTTCATATAGTCAAATAATTTAGACTATTGAATACGTAAGGCTTAACTTACAAGGTGGTGAAGCACAAAAATAGAGCAAATGTTCATTTGCTTTACCGAAATGAATAATCCTACCATAATATATCTATCCTTGGTATGACAAACAATATATTATACTTGTGTGGTAGGTCACCATCCAATTGTTTGACTTTAAAGTCGTATATGTTGGTTAATTGGCCAACGATCCTTGATATGCCAATAAACAGTATTCTCCTTATTTAAGGAGTCTTTATTTCCTTTTTTTTACTTGTCCTCTATCTACTACAAATTATTTTTGACAATGTACACACTGAGTCACAAAATGGCAAACACATATCCACATCAACCTCATTTAGGTTGAGTCTTTTTAAAGTAGCCAACAACCATTATCGACTGTTTGACGAAGCCTAGAAGAGGATGGACGAATATAGGGCACATGCTCAATGCAAAGTTGTTGAGTATTGGATTGATTGAAAATGATAGAAGAGAAATCCACAATCTCTCTCCAACAACATGAGGCTTTGGCGAAGCACCTCACTAATTTTGAAGAGAAAAAGATTCATTATGTGATATGTTTTGATGGACCAACTTGGTGACTATCGATATGGCGACATCCAAAAACACTTGTATAGACACCACCTCCAATGGTTGCAAGGTATAGTCATGATAATCCAACTACTCACTATCACCATTTCTCTAGTTCAAGAGCATTAGGACCAAGTTTGGGAACATGTGGGCACTTTCCACCTTGAACTTGCCACTCGGGTGTCTATCCTTATCCACAAGCTATGGTCTCTGTTGGGTGGTGGAAACTACAAACCTACACATTCTTTGGAAATACATTGAAACATAAATGCAAGAAGAAAATGTCACCTACACTGAGGATATGGTCGAAGTTCAAAAGACCTCGAAGAAAGATATGTCAACCTAGTGGTTGCCACCCTCGAGAGAATGCAATGTCTACTTGCTCAATGGCTAAACAATTATGCCACATTGGCAGCCCCGCTCACGATAGCAAGGAATTCTCCAACCAATGTCAACAAGGAGCCTCCAACTACCCTCCATGTTGAATCCCAAGCCACCAATTTGGTTTCGGGTTCATGCATGTAAATATTTTATCTCATGGGCATGCCATAATGTTGGTTCGGTGGGAAGTTGTAATTCCAATAGGCCAATACCAGTCTTGTAAATCAATTGTAAATAGTGCACATCAATATCTCGACTACTTAATATATTTTATGCTCAAGATAGAAATATATTCTAGCTCAAGAATAGAAAGGGGCCCTCAATTAAGGAGGCGTCCAATGACTAAGATGTAAAAGGTATCGACGAGAAGTAAATTCATGTAGCTCAAGTGTACTTCAATTTGTATTAAACATGAACCATGTAGAAAAGCACACTCAGACATAAGAAAGAAAGAAAGAAAGAAAGAAATATTAACGTCTTCTAAGGCCAAAATTGGCCCATGAGACAAATGTTTTACAACAAAAAATGGGATATTTACCCATTCATCAAAAGTAAGAAAGCAAGCGACACAATTGAATATAATAGTTGTATTTTTCGCCTTCTCTTCTCTTCCACCTCCCTTATTGTCCTTTTGCCTAGTAAGCTCCAAGAGAGCAGATACATGATGTGTTTGAAGGGTTGAGTTTGACGATGATGTTTCCCTTCACATTACGATTAATATAGAGATCCCACCATGTGTGATGTGTCGAGAAATCGATGCGGAATAGATCACAATAAACGAACTACGTGCTAAAATACGATTTACAGAAATGCTAGAAAGACAAGATAAACAAGAGTGCATAGAGATTTACGTGGAAACCCTAAAACGGGGAAAACCACGGGTGAACAAAAATCTTCACTATACAAAGTGGATATACAACACCAAGAGGAATACAACACTCTGTCGAGTGTATCAGCCGCACAGGGCTCTTCGCGTCTGCTGTTACTCACACAGCTATGGCGCGGCTCACACACACACACACTCTCTCTCTCTCGCTCTCCTGCACACTACAACTTCTGTACCTCTCTCACAAAAGTTTGCCCTAGTTACATATATACTTACGCAACTTTCTGGCTATTTACATACCTAGCCCACATGGGGTGCACATCTAGACTATTTACAATTATAGTCTCCCGAGTTGGCTATGTACACGATTCCGGTTTCGGCCTTGGCCTCGGCTCCTCTCTGTCCCCATCCGGAGAAACCTGTTTCCTAACATCATCATTATTATTACCATAATAATAATAGTCGAATTCTCAAACAATCGACTCCCTGTTTTCGACTGTCGGCTTTCCGAACAGTCAGCTCTTCCTTCCACTGGAGGGACATATTCCCAACATGATGGGCGAACAACAAGGGCCCCATGAGGACACCGTCAAGTATCCATTAAATGAGAGTATCATGCCGCAAAGAAAGCATAGCCAGATCTCTCACCCGCCGCCCTTGCATTCCCAAATCTAGCTAGAAGGCGCTTGCTGTTATGCCCTTTACCATACCATAATTATAAGACAGATTTGTACAAGCCGCCAATTGTGCCATTTTCTCTCGTAAGATGGGCCATGCCCCGTGGAAACTCTCCCTGAAACCCACAAGCGGGCAACATAGAGGTAGTCAAGACACGACACATATAGGTAGATTATCTCGCAGTGTACCTAGGTGAAACAAAGGATTAAGTAAGGGCAGGGGTAGGGGTATTTGTTGGAATAATGAAAACTCAGGGGCATTCCGGGAAATAGAGGAAATGGTTATCCGAAGGCAAAGAATACAAAAAAATATACAGCCTTTCTCTTTCATAAAAGGAAGGAGAGAGAGAGAGAGAGAGAGAGAGAGAGAGAGATGGCAGGTGGTTCCCCTGAAGATGGAGCTGGAGGTTCCACTGCAGAGAATGGTGGGAAATCTCTGAGAAACCTGGTTTTCTCAGCCCTAGGTCTACTCGGTGGCGCCCTTATCATCCGTAAGCTCACCAAGGACACCAAACTATGGGACGATCATACTCGTAAGGTTGCCGATTCTCTCTCCGGTGAAAAAGTAAGACTTTGATCCTCATCTCTAAAACAAGAATTTAGTGTATATTCGCAGACTCTCATATGTTGTGAATGAGCGTGTCCAATGCTCTGTTTTCCATTGGTTTTTAAGAGAGCTTTGTGTTTTGAGATGGAGTATATGGAACTGTAGGTGTGCAATTTCTGGTTTCATCTTTCATCATCGACAATGCTCACAGTTATCATGGGAGGATAGTTTGAAAGGAAATATAATGTTATTTTTAGAAGAGTTTCATCCTCATAATTTGTATGTGTAGGAATGTGTGTTCATATTTTATTTTCGGAGACTTTCACTGATTTTCTTAAGAGTTTTGCGATGGATAGTAATCCACTCTGGAGATATGTGCCATGCAATTTTCTTGCATCTTTTGATTTGGAGAATCGTGTATATCCAACCCGACACATGCATAGGTGATGTGGAACCATGTGCATGTGTAAACTTCTGGCATTTTTTTAATAATTCTAAAAGCATTTTGTGATGTGCAGTGATATGAAAGCATTTGCATGGGAAAATTTCTGGCATATTTTAATATGAAAGTTCGTTTGTATGTGTAGGAGTGATTGTTTACACTTGTTTTCCAATGACTCAAATGATTTTAAGACATTTTATTGATATGAGATGGAATAGAAATACTTTTAACATAGAAAAATTATCAATATGCAAGGAGTACGAGTTATTTTCAATGATGTAAGAGAGCTCTGTGATGCATGGTATAGTACTGTCACAGTGTGCAATTTAGTTGCATCCTCTAACGTAGATGTCATTAGATAGTGTTCATCCTTTATGACCGGAAGTTGTCAGATAACGTGTATCCAGAAAAACCTTACGGCAGAAATTACAGATAAAAGAAGCATCAGCTTGAGTTAGAGGTTGATTAATACCAGTCTATGCTAGCATTGGAATAAAATGCTCTTTACAAGGTCGGTCTATGTGGTTTTTTTTTGTATTGTGAGACTATAGCCAATGAATGCTAACATTGGACCAATTTGCCTTTTTTTATGTAGAGCTCCGGGACTTTTTTAGCCAAGAACTATAACTGTGTCCTTTTCATCCTCTAAAGAACACTAGTACCATTGGTCTTTCATCATTAAGAGTAGCCAATGTTTGTAGATTTACTTGGATGTCTTTTGTACGAGGCAGAGATTGTATATATAGTGAGTAGTAGAAACAAAGTTCAGACAGAGCATATAAAGCTGGCAAAGACAAGAAACAAATGAAAAAATGCAATAGATATAAAAAGGCGAAGGAGCTATTGACTATGAACTTTTCAGAGTTCCCACTACTGCTCATTTGCTTTCCATTCAACATCAATGTATGTATTATTGCCTACATCACAAGACTAGATTTTGCCTGATTGTGCACATTTAACAACTTAATATTCTAGCATGTAGAATTTCAAATAGAACAGTTCGTGCACATTTCATAACTTGATTTTCTTGCATTTAGAATTTCAGAGAAAACAAGTAATTGCTGTTTATTATATTGGTCTAGTTCCAAGCAATCTTATCTTTCTCCAATCTATGAGGCATGTGGATTCTTTGAGTAAATAATAGATCTAAGTTTAGCTGTCTACACATATTTTATATGTAGAGCACCATTAAGTTATGAAGTGAAAACACACAATCTGAATTGAAGTTGATATATTTTCAGTTCTCTTCTGAACAAGCAGCCCAAGATCCACAAACTTATTTCAATCTAAGGTATTGGGTCAGTTACATTCAAGAAGTTTGACTTGTGTGGAAGTCTGATCTGGATGTATTTTATATCTAGGTATCATGCATGTCCAGCGACAGATCTTCCAGATGGCTCAAAGGTTCTATACGCAGAGCAGGTAAAGGATAAACCAAAAAGCGATGACATTTTTAGTGCATTCATGCTAGAGAATTTATCAAAAAGGAGCACAATTTATTTTCAAGAAGTTTTAACAATCATAAACATCCCTTTAGAAGGCTTGGTTTTTCTACAATCAAAATATGAAGAATCTGAAGGCATTGGTTACTAGGCCAACTAAGTAATTGGTTAAAGTTTATAAAATAAAGATCAGGTTTGGAACTCTTTTGATTCCATACCATTTAATTTCTGGGATATCCCTTGTGCAGGCCTTTTGGAGGACACCAGAAAAACCTTATCGACAAGTAAGAGTCCTTAGAAATGTGCATGAAATGCCCGTTCTTTATATTGGTTTGTTTATGATCGTATACTTTGTTTCTAATATGTCGTGTTCACCATATAGGTATTTCATTTGTTAAAATATTTTTGAAATATTGTTTTCTTGTCAGAGATTTCTCAAGCTGAAGCCATGTTCAAAAGAACTCAAGTGTGATGTAGAGGTAAGGTTATCTAGCACGTTTTTGTTGTTACATGCACTACAATTTTTTGTGTTTACATGTGTTATAGACACTGTTCTTATCGTATGCATTAGAAATTTGGGTAATATTTCTGGGCCTAGGTCTCTGCATTTGCTGTAAGAGATATTGAGGAGTATAGGAACTTTTGTGATCGACCAAAGAACCAGCGACCACAGCCAGAAGAAATTATTGGGGTATGTACTCACATCTTTTTGGACTGGTGTGAAGTAACTTAAAAATTGTTCATGCTATCTTTTGCAAGAACTGGGCACTGTCTTTTTTATATGGAATGAATTGGGTAATGAATGTTCATATCAATCCATTCATGTGCGTATGTGAAGCACTTGTTGAATGTTTGTCAACATATTCAATCATCTAAAATGCATGTTAAGAAACCTTGATAACCCATACATAAAAGGAACTAGGAGTTGGGTAATGAATGTTTATATGGATCCATTCATGTGCATATATGAAGCACTTGTTGCATTTTTGTCTATATACTCAATCGTCCAAAATGGAGTTTGGACCTTTATATGCCTAGCGATAGTAGCAGGCATATGCAATAGAACGAAAAGGACACATTATCAGGTTGTCAACAGGCTACTAGGAAGCAGAAAGTTCTTTGGCCAAAACTATGTTCCCAAAATGTAGTTTTGTATGTCAAGTGTAAGGAAGCAGTGGTTTCATAGACTTGATCTGATATATCCTTTTTTAAGGAACGACTGAACAATAGGGTCATAAGCTTAAAGCCAGCATCTACTCAGGTTTGAAGATATGAGAATAACATTCTTCTGTTAACACTACATAACAGAGAGGATTGACACAAAACTAGAGTAGGCTAGAATGTAACTTTCCACCATTAAATTGAAAAGAACTTCTGAATTCATACTTTTGCGCCAATGCTTTGTCTATTATTAATACATAAGATCTGAAGGCATATTACAGCATATTTCCTCAACATTATGCGTTGAAATTTGGATGCAATATCTCATACATCCCTCTTAGTTTCAACTTCCCAAGTTCCCAGCTAATTTTGAATTATTTAAAAGTGAATATTTGAATTGAACATTTGGGTATAATCATGTTTGGGGGCACTTGATTTGATTTTAGGATATTGCTGAGCATCTGACAACAGTTCACCTTTCACGATGTGAACAAGGAGAGCAATGTACATACAAAGGTTCCACTCCACCAGGGGGTTACCCTAATTCTTGGGTATCAATTTAGTCTAATCAAGAACTCTCTTTTGTCCATCACTATGTGATACTTTGAAGGTATTTATTTTATCTGACGGTTATATAATCTTATTCGACAGAATGGTGCAGCAAGTTGTACATCAGAGCTCACCACATATAGAAATGGGGAAATGCTTTGCTGGGATCGTGGTTATAATGAGGAAGGAGTCCAGGTATGAAATTTTTATCGATCTGTTACATATCGGAAACAGTCTGTGTTATCAGTCTATGTTATATATCACCTGCGAAAATTTGATTTTTTCATGCATAAAATAATGGGAAATTTCGAGAAAATATCTTCAAATGCACATATGAAATTTCTTCCAAATCCATATATTGTGCCAGATTTGTTCCTGCTATACTCAAATTTCCAACCAGAAAACATTCAATGGGCGTTTTGAATATCAATTTAAATAAGCATGTCTGACAGTTCACTCTCACACAAGACAAAATCATTAATCTTTCTATGTTTTGTAGGTCTGGGGTGTGGAGAAGGGACCATACCAATTCAAACCAGTAATATAAAGAAATGTTTCACTTGAGGAAAATTTTGTCTCACAGGGCAATTGGTTCTATTAATTGTTATTATCCAGGGAACATGATTTTCAAGATGCATCTTGATTTTGCTTGTATCATACACTCTTTAGGTACATGGTAGCTCATAGCAAAAGTTTTTTACCTGGTGAGAAGCTCATGACAGTAATTATAATCAAGGATTTTTTTGGAATTCGTGGAATTCTTGTGAAGAAGGTTTAAGATGTTTCATAATAAACTTACTTGTTCATTTACTAACTCTATATTTATGAATATGAACAATAGCTTCAGAACATGGAACTAATCGAACATTCCTCTTAAGGTTGGTAGTCCAAGTCTTGGATGGCCTAGTGTTAAGAAAACAATAAGTTCCACGGATTTTTCTTTTCTTGGAATTTTATTACCTATTCAATTCATGGTTCAAATTTCTTTTATGGAAAGATTTTTTATTTTTTAGGAAGAGCTCAAAATTCTAATTACATACTGAATGCAAAATTGTCTCTCAATGCTGCTGGTTCTTCATCCACTCAAATTCAGCTTCAATATTTTGCTTATTTATTGACGTATTCGTGCAACTCAACTTGATAGGAGGATGTCCTCAATCATGTAAATGTCAATTCAACATCCAAAAAGTACTAGCTTATTGCTATCTATTATTGAGCATGTGTTTTGGAAGAGGACTAGATTCCACTTGACAATTTTGTAGAGAGCCCAAGTATTATGATCAATTGATTATTAATAACTCATCAATCTAGAGGTATTCATCACCTTATCCTAAACATTAAAACACACCATACCATCTTCTAACATTGCAAGAATATGACAATGATAGTTGTGCCAAATTTGGAAATGACAGCATGCATAATTTGGGCATTAAGTTGTTCAATTATAAATGTAATATGTTATGAATGATAATCAATAATGTGTATAGATAACCCATTCCTTGTCAATGCAGATTGTTTGTCATGTCATAGATGGGAGTTAGTTTTATTCTATTATTAAACTTTTTTTCTTCATTTTACAATTTCATAACTCTTTGATAACATACCACGTGATTGGCACAAAGGCAAATTGGTAGAAGAGAAATTGGTGCCAATTAGAATTATCTTTGTATATCAGAAACAGAGGATTTTTACTGAATGAAATTTATTCTGTATGTGATTTCCTAAATTACAAAAGACGGATATGTAATATACATTCTGATCACCCTGTATATTATTCCCAGCTATAAAAATAAGGTCATGTATCACATGATACAAAAGAAGTGAATAAAATAACACCATCTGACTTAAGTAACGGATTCATATACACATTTCATAATTGAATGAGATATCATCATTCTTTAGTATCAAATATAAGGTTGTACACATTTATAGATTGGAAAATCACTTCATCAAACCATCAAGATATTGAGTCATCCATTGAATCCTTTGGTGAATCGTCTTGTTCCCTTTCTTGAGCCTTTGAATTTACTCAGTCATCTATCGGGTCCTTTGGTGCATCTTGTTTATTCCTTTTGATTACAAGAACCGGGCAATTCGCATGCTTTGAGCAATAGTCACTCACCGTTGCGACAAAAATCCTTAAAAACAAAAAACCTCTCTTGGGAAGGAGTCACATACAAGAAGATGTTTATTCGGATGCATAAGTCAAAATTGGTCTCAAGAACATAACAATCTATTCTACTCTTATTTTGTAAATAGTAATCTATTAATTATGAAAGTTGAATTACAATCGATGGAATATAATATCCTATCAGCTCACTACAAAGTCAATGAAGGTTCCTATTACATCTCCCATCTCTAAGTACATCATTATGGACCTATACCGCCCCATGTGATAAAGGCCAATCCAATTGATAGACATGATCCCTTGCCAACCTAAAATTCCCTAATTCCTCTTGTGTCAACTTCCCTGAAGTCTAACATGGAGAATGTCATGCCAAAGGCAATAAAAAACAAAGGCAGTATGCATATGCCAAATACGCAATAAACCCTAATACCTTAGAAACTGAAAGACAATGTCAAATGTGGAGAGGGCATTCTCAACTCCAAACGATCAAGAGCTTATTGAAAAGGGGATTTTGACATTCCACATAGAGAAGCCCATACTGCAGATATAAATTTCCAAATAGCCGTTGCCACTGGACAACTAATAAATCGATGTTGATTATGTTCTACTCTCTCTCTCTCTCTCTCTCTCTCTCTCTCTCTCTCTCTCTATGACAATCATAGTCGGTTCTCTTATGGCGAAGCTATTTGACGTATAATAGAAGTTGTGTTAAGTGTGTGGGTGATAAGAGGGCTTATAGACAAGCTAGTTTTCAAAAACGCCATAGCACAATCCATCACATAGTCACTTTTGAGTGACAATGGAAGAAAGCCATTTGAAAGGTAATGGACTATATTGTTGTTTCATAGACTTAAGCTTTTAATATGGTGCCCCATGAGCATCTTTGGAGACAGATGCAATAACTCAAGATACCAAGGGTATATGCTTGCAATATTCTCAAATCTATGAGAACATGATATGCCATGTGCATATGGGAAATGGAATTTTCAGATTTTTTCTATACCAGCATTGGTGTTAAGGATGTCCATTGTCACCCACTCTCTTTGGTTTATGCATTGATGAATTGGAACAAATGGTCAACGAGCTTGTAAAGCACAAAGCATTGAAGAAGTTACCATTGGAATGTCGTTATCATGTTTTTTGTCATATGCAAAGGATATGGTGTTTTCTGAAAATACTTCAGAAGATGCCGAACAGCTTATGACTAATGGAAAACTTTTATATGCATAGCACATTGTGTGGCAAAAGCTTCAAAACAAAGATTATGCTTGTGAAGGCCCAAAATAAGGATAAACAATGCAATCTATACAATAATGAACCCCTGGGTGATGAAATATTCCTAGAGTTACTCCATGTGCACTAATTTCCATTGACCTCCTTTTATCTAGTGTTCACATCCTACTTTCCTTTTCATCAATTCTCACCAACTTGGTGAAACATGACACTATTGTATCCAACCTAGTCCAAGGAATAGCAACAACACAATTCACTCTGAATTGGCTGCCTGAAATTTGAATTTTCACCAGTGTCTTCAGTTTCTGATGTCACTGCCTCCTCTCTTTCTACTCAGTTTCTGATGTCATTACTTCCTCTCTTTCTACCCTTTCTTTATGGGTCAAAATTGGCCTCTTTATGGACGATAAAAAATTCTAATTCTTGAATCTAGTCATGTGCACATGAACATGCTTTTAGTATCAACAATAGCCCTACCCATCTTTTAGGTAGGCAGGCAGCATGCAGTGGGTTCTCATGTTTAATGATGGGATGTAGCATAATGGCCTAATATTATAGCATGCACACAATTACCACTTGACTAAAAACATAGTAGGCCAGCAACTGCAGTTAGCACAACAGATAAATTGAAGAACCCTTCACACAACAAGAATCAAGAACACAAAAATAGTGTCATATCCTAACTGTATTCCCAGAGTTGGTAACAAAAGCTAGGCCTTGGCCCATATGATATTTGAGGGTAAATATGACATCTATCTATGTTTTAGGCAGCGATATCAATGAGATTACGACTTCAGAATTTCACTTCCCCCTTTCACTAACTCATAATCAAATACTGAATTTAAAAAAGATAGTTCCTATTAGCAGATAAATTGAACATCAAAGAATTGACACCATTTAATTTTAATAAGACATAGAAAGCTTATGATAATTGGTATCAAAGTGCCATTTCTTTACAAATTTGTTCATAAGCATACCTGTCAATAGTTTTCAAACCACGGCTGCCCAAAACTAAGATGTCTGGATGTATCCGCTTCACTTCTTTGCAAATAACATCTCTGGGATCTCCTACCTTAATCCATGCTTTACATGACACCTAGAAATATATACCCATAGCATAATAAGATACAAGCCAAACCCAAATGTAGTATTCCATTACTTTTGTAAATTATTTAAGGTTTAATTTTTCATGCAAGATGACAAATTCAATGGACTATATTAGAACTTCAAATCTAGTGTGCCAAAACAGATCTCTATAATGAAGCTCCCAAATCCGCAAATGGGTTTTTAAGATTATTTATGCTAGTTGAGATATTATTTATCTAGGTTACTAAATGAATTTTGTTATTGGGCATTTAAAAACAGAAATGAAAGGATTCAAAATAAGAAATATAATGGCAAATCAAATGCCATTCCCAAATAAAAAGCCAAATAAGAAATATAATAATGTATTAAAATAATAATTAAATGTGCACGTGATGGATAGTATAGCTGACTTCAATGACATGCCAGTCTTTCAAATCTTCTTAACAACACCTGTCAATAGCAACATCTGAACAATCTCGTTTGTTAAAGGCTGGTACCATATAATTATGTATCAAAACCAAGGAATAGTGTCCATCATTCAAAAATCTTATAACTCCATACAATTACTGGTCACCTTCCGGCCATTATATTTCTATAATTTGTGCAAACCAGATGTTCAAAGAAAACTGACCCCGTCACCTATTCAGTAAGGATAAAAAGTTTTCATTTATCCAGATGCAAGCACAAGCAGTATGTTTGAGTTTCCTTTTTTTTAAACGGCCTTGCAAACAAAGCTCTGTTTGGGAAATGTAATGACGAGTTAACTACATTGAAATCATTTACACTCGTAAAAGAATTCTATAAAGTCATGATTCAAACCTCCAAATCATTGCAATGATTTATAAAATGTTGTAGCAAATGAACTCCTCGAGCTTTATCTTCTTGTTGCAAATGCTTGAAATCTTCATTAGTAGCATAGAGGCTATCAGTTTCATCAAAACCTGCATGAGAGATTCCAAACCCGGAAAAGATATTAACTTTCCAAGAAAATAGTCTTCAGATAATTTACATTCATAATGGATGAAATTGTGGTAAATTGTGATGGTAATTCATATCCACACAAAAAACATGCTACATATAATCCACCTGTACATGTTCGATACAAATTTATCAAATACGAAGAAGAGCTATTTAAAAGGCTGGAAATGATCAGAACCCACAAGTACTTATATGGCCTCAAACTTATCAATATGTACGTTTTATATGAGCATATATACATATATATGTTTAAACATTACACAATTTGCATAGGTATATATACACACAATCGCATATATAAACTTACGAACCCATAGAGATGCACAGGTGCCCAATTATTTCCCAAAACACTGCATGTATGTGTGCACAGAGACATGCATTGAAAATTAATATAAATTGGCATTAATTTACTAGCTTCATGAAAATGAGGACAAGTTTTTCCAAACCAATGCATGTGTGTAACATTCATATACACAAATTTACATGCATTCAGACATACACACATATTCATTTGCATATATATACATAGATGCATACATACATATATGTATGTATGTATGTATGTATGTATGTATGTATGTATGTGTTATGCACATAAATGCATAGATGAACGTGCACATAAACAATTTCGATATAAAAGAGGTGAATAGAAAATCCCCCCTTCTGGCATTTAAACAAATTAACCTTTATTTCACCAGCAAGAAAATCAACGACAGAAGATGCAACGCAAATAGTGAATCAGGTATTCCACGTATATACGTACCGTCTTCATCAGAAACTTGAACGTGCAAGATGAGAAGTTTGAATCTGTGCTTTGTTTCGGGGTGGATAAGCTTGTTGAGAATCCAGTGAAATGCGGAGAGGCTACTAATGGAAGGATTGGGGTAACCTTCAGAAGACTGATTCACTGCAAACAGGACGCGAGTAACATCGCCAGTAGCAGAGGCCGAGGGAGCAGCAGGGTGTAATTCTTCTGCCATAGCTTCCATCTCCAAGCTCCTCCTCCTTCTTCTTTGACCTGTAATTATATATATGATTATATATATCTATATATATATATATATATATTTATAGCCATTGGCATAGTATGAACCATACGTGCCATACGTGCAATCGAGTATGGTAAACACCCTCAGAGAATGGTAATACCACAACTATTTATTATGAGATAAATAAACCTAAAAAAAACTTTTAAAAAGGGGAAAAAAAAACACAATAATGTTTGAATACCATTCGCATTCGTTTTCCAACGTAGGAAAACGAATGTTATGCTAGACGAACACGAATTCTAGTATAACAACTTATCATTAGGCTAAGCAATTACCGTAAAAAAAAAAACAAAGAGAGAGTTTTTCTTTTTATTTCTGAAAGATGCCCTCTATGATTTCAGTGATAAACACGTCGAAGGGCACAATGTCTGGGGGTTTTAGTGGGAAGCCCACCTCCCATGCAATCCAAAGTATCACATGTTGGGAATGTAATAACATAACATGTCCTCTCCTGAGCCGATCACCATTGCATGCCAACGGAAACAAGTGCAACGAGATTGATGATTCTATGATCATGGAGTGTCCTTTATCACGTGATTGTTGTGTCGAGACAGTCTTGAGCCCATGACCATTGCATGCCGATGGAGACAAGTGCAGCGAGATTGATGATTTTGTGATCAGGGAGTGCCCTTATCACGTGATTTTTGTGCCGAGACTATCATGCATCGATCACCATTGCATGCCGATGGGAGACAAGTGTAGTGAGTTTGATGCTTCTATGATCAAGGAGTGTCCTTATCATGCGATTATTGTGCATCTTAGTGTCATGCCATTGGGGCCCGAGTTAAAGATCACATTGCCTCATCATCAAACATAGTCTCTTCCATGATGCCGATAAGATATGACCACCCCATGCTTGCTTGTACTGATCGGATATGATCAAACATACATACAAGAAGATTGAGAAAAGCAATGATTGATAGAGAGAGAGAGAGAGAGAGAGAGAGAGAGAGAGAGAGAGTGTGTGTGCTTATCATGTGATTATTGTGCATCTCGTGTCATGCCATTCGAAGGGACGGGTGTCGGAAATATACTGTGAGGATCGGTGCTTTGCTATTTAATACATGTAGAGCATTAGAAGTTTAACGAAAGCATGGAGTAATCTCAACAACTTGGGCAACTTGGATATGTTATGTGGTTTTGGGATTGAGTGAGGGGGCATTTTGAGAGTTATGATAAACCAAGGGCATTTTGGGAAATACAGGTTTTAGCTTAACCACGGTTAAAGTCCTGCGTTAGCTAAACCATGGTTAAAAGACCTGAGTTAGCTGAACCATGGTTAAAGCCCTGAGCTAGCTTAACCACAGTTAAATCCCAGAGTTATTTAAACCACGGTTAAAGCCCTGAATTAGCTTAACCTGGGTTAAAACCTGATCAGGGTTTAACCCGTCGTTAAGCTAATTGTATCCAAAGGAAATGGCGATGGCGATGGCGATGGAGCTCCGAATCAAAAGAAAGAAAGGAAGCCATGAACTCAGTGGACTTCCTTGATGGAGTAACCACCACGAAACCTGCAAGTCATTTCTCATATCGAAGCGCAGTTCCTTTTTTCAGCACTTAGATTTTTACAATACTGCGAATAAAGATAACCAGATTATGACTGGGCTGTGGAATTCTTAGGATTTGATGGTTCTGTAGAAGGTGCTCTCGAATTGTATAGGTTTTCTCGATAACATTCTCAAAGAAAGACGATCAGATTTAGAAGAATGTGGAGTGTCAGGCTTTGATAAGTATACATTACGTTTGCGTCAGAATTGATCAAGATAGCGAAGCATTTCTCCACTTTCTGATATTTGAACAGCTATGTCAGAGCCAGACCTTCAAGGTGTGTAATGATTCTATCCGAAGAAAGATACTGTATACGTTGTTTTTTCTCTTGTATCTTAAAGAAAGATGTGGTATGCATTGATTATATCTCAAGACAGATGTGGTACGTATCGTTTTTCTCTTGTAGCTTAAGGAAGTCGCGGTATGCATTGCTCTTTCGCTTCTATTTTAAGAAAGTTGTGTTTTGCACTGATCTTTGCCTCCTAACTTAAGAAAAATCTTCTGTTTAAGTTCATTCTTTTCAACACACTCGTCTCTGCGAATCATTCTGCTCTCTTCTGAACTTTGCACGCCTATGGCAGAGCTAGTCTTCAAAAGAATGAGTTAAGCTTTCGCTTCTAGATTGAGAAAGGCGTGTTATGTTTTGATATATTTCTTCTATCTTAAATAAGGGGTGTTACTGCTCTTTTCCTTCTATCGTAGAAGTAAGATTAGGTAATTAATACTAATCTTTTGCTTATAAATCTTAGAAAGTCCTGCCTTATTTCTGAATTTACTCTCTTCATCTCATCCATGTCTGAGTTTTAGTGTTTCATGATTCTATAGGTTTGATTAAGCTATGCAGGCATTAATCAGAGATTGCAATCTCCTTATGTTGGAACTAAGCATGGCTATGGCAGGTCCAGACCTTCAATCTGTGTATTAATCTTGTGCTTCTATCTTAATAAAGGTGTAGCGTGAAGTAATATTTGCCATTTATTGTAGAAAAGTATCTCAACAGGAATGTCACTGTGGTTTGGGCTTCGGTAAATTTAATTTTTTTAAAATGATGCAAGATTCGATCCAGATCAAGCATCATCTCTCCATTTGCTGATCTTTGAACGGCTATAGCTGAGCTAGACCTCGAAAGTATATATTAATCTTAATCTTCTATATCAGAAAGGTGTGGTCTCATTAATCCTTTTCTTCTATCTTAAGAAATGTGTGGGATGTATCCTTCTCTTCTTGCATGTAATAAACCTTTGTATTTCATCTTTGAAGTGCGTGGGGTGTATCAATCTCTTTCTTCTATCATCGAAAGGTGTGGCATGTATTAGTCTATTGTCTTAAAAAGTTCGCAATGCCTTTCTGTTATATGCATATGCATAAGTTGTAACAAGTTAAGAATTTTTTGCTATTAAAGATATAATATTTGGACAGGCATACAGAGGAGTTAGAGGTAGTCCATTTTGGCATATGATCTGGCTGAACTATAGTCTATATGAACCATAGGATTGGATTTATAAAGGAAAGGCCTCTCTTTGTAATAATTTTGCGTTCCACCCTCATTTAGATATGTAATACTCTGGTGGAAGGTATGGTTCCTCATGTGCATATTTGATTCCTATAGAAGCGCTCACCTTTGGGTATTGTCTGGGATGCAGAGAGTGCCCTTAGCTCAAGCGTTATGATTAGGTTGGTGATTAATTGCTCAGGCGTCTATTTGTAGCACATGCTGATTACATCACTAATCATTTGATTAGAAGTAACTCTATAGCAATTGGTAACATTAGTTGATTTTCAACTGTGGATTTATATGGTTTTATAATTCTGTAGGGTTTTTTGAATTATGCCAGCATTGATTCAGATTGCATCTCTGTATCTAGCGACCTTCGCACGGCGATAACTGAGTTAGACCTTGAAGGTTTGCGTTATTTTTTGAATTCATGTTAAGAAACTCGTGGTTCTTATCTGATTTCCCTCTCATTGTTCTCTTCAACACAGCCATAAGTGAACTCGAAGTAGAAGGTATTCTTCCAATGTTGAAAGGCTGGAGACTTTTCCAACACTTGATATCATTCAGTATGGGCAACAGATTTACAAGATGCAGACCTGTGGTAGAGGATAAATATACTCAACCTCAGGGATTGTATGAGCACATAGGCTTGGACACTCGAAAATTAAAGCGGCTCATCATCAAAGGCCGATTGGCACCTTGCTTTCCTGGTGTTGAGGATCCTTCTGCAGATCTTGATGAGTGTCCAATTTGCTTCCTGGTATTGTCTCTTTCAGTTCTTGAAACTTTATTCTATATTTTGTTTTTATCTTTCTGAATGTCCTAAGCTTTGGAACTTAATCAGTCCTATCCAAGCTTAAACAGGTCAAAATGCTGTACCAAAGCCATATGTACAGGTAAATTTCTTTTGTTTTCTTTTTGTCAGTTCTCATTTCTATGCAGGGGTAATTAATGGCTGAAAAATTTCAGAATGCTTTTTGCAAATCAAGACTTTGCACCCAGCTCGATCCGTACAGTATCCTTCACAGTTTTTCTCATGAATCTACATACTATCTATCTCTGTTTGGTATTTCTTATTGTGTATAGATGCCCATTTTGCAAGATAACAAATTATGGGGTCGAATATCCAGGATTGAAGTCTTTGGAGGAAAAGAGCATGGAACAAGCGGTATTGTGCAATTCTTCTTTTTGAAGAATATATTTTGATTTCTCAGGTACTTGATAATATTATGTACATTCGTTTCAGGAAGAGCAGAAGGTTATAGAGGCAAAAATAAGGATCCGACAGAGGGAGCTACACGAAGATGAGGAATGGATGCTCAGGCGAGACAACAGTCAGCAAAGTGGTTGTGCCCTTACTACATCTTTTCCAAATCTAAATGCTTCTGGTGTCCTTGTTTTTTTAATAATTTTGATTGTTCTCAGGTGATGGAGAAGATATGGAAGCTAGAACTATTGGAGACCGTCAGGATTCTTTTGTTCCTACTCAGCCAAATTGGGTGTCTCAATCCCACGATTTCTTAATTGAAAGAGAAAATGGATCTGATCATGACGGTGAAGCAACGATCCCTAGTCATGCAGCAGAGTCTCATGGATCTTCCATTTACCAGTTAAATAGGTATATTCTGGCCCCCTATCTAAAATGTGCTCTCTAAAATATCGTGTTGCTTATGGATGTCTACAATCTCTAGTGACAGGGAAAATTTTGATTTTGATTTGGAAGACATCATGCTCATGGAAGCCATTTGGCTCTCTATTCAGGTAATTGCTATTTTTCTTATTAAAGAAGATAGAGAATAAATATGAATGTTTGGCCATTACAAGTGCATCTACCATAATCCGAGTGCAAGTCAATCTCATGAAGACACCAAGGCAAATATGATAATTTTGTGGTAGGTCAGTCAGGTGTAAAGCTTAAATGAGAGAAATGTAAATAAGTAAAAGAGATGGCAACATAAGTGAAGGATAGAAGAACAAGCACAGCGACATGGCAAAAGAAAATTAAATAGTCTAATTTTGACAGATCATGCATTGAGGAAAGGAAAGCATTCAGATGCCCAGATAGATAGAAATAGCATTACTGAATAACTGATTACAAGGGTGACTTTCAAGCTGGATAATGTGCATGCACCATCATCACATGCAAACCCCACCTGAGCCACAGCTTCACATCTGACAGTGCGTGCTGTTTCGTACTCTCTTCCAAACTCATGATTGGTTCTTTGTTGATGATGCAATAAAATAATATGAGACAATGGTCTGAGATCGGCTTTCTTGAGTCTGGATCTCTGATCCAAATCAAACCACAATATTCAAACATAGTGATCTACCCCTGCATCTGTGATATCCTACCTGATCATTTCACAAAAATTCTGATGCACTGGCAAGCAGAATACGCTGTAGGGAAAGAAGGAAGAACAGGATCTTGATGTGTCTTGGGTACTTGTCCATGCTGCCTCTCACCCTCTGCCAATATTATTTTCTTACTAATGGACATTTTTGGGAATTGTGTGACTTGTCATGTAATCCTTAAGACATTCAGTGGCTTCGTTAAATTCATTCCACAGGTTCAATTAAAAGTTGATTTTAGGACCCATGGATACATGCTTTTGGTCATTCCGTCAGTGGATGATTAAGATACTTTCCTTTTGAGTAATAGAGATTCTGGTGGATTAGATTAATAGGATTTCACTTATACTTGATTGAAATTTGTGTGATACTATTACAAGTGGAACATACAAAAAATACGTTTGAGAGATATACACTCCTTGTGTTAAAGAGTCACTGTAAGATGGGATAATTCTCTCCTAGAGATGCCACGTGAAATTGGAATTCACTATACCCTCGTTGGAAGTCTTGGTGTAGATGGGAGTAGTTGCTCACATCTACGCCACAATTATGTTCACATCTGGCAGTGATATGTCTGCGTTGAGTATCTCTGGCGTGAGGACATTCTTGCCTCGTGATGAGAATGCTCACAATGCAATCTCTGGCAGGCTTTGTGTGAAGCCTCAATGCAATCGGCACTGAAATAAGAACAGTTGGCAACTCTAGACTAAAATCTATGATAAAATCTCGGATTTCAGCTTGTAACTGAGGGTAGAACATGGCTTTAGACGAGGAGATTTTCTCCCTTGGATCCATCATTTGCAACAATCATTCCTAGCCCTACGGTTTTTTGATTTGCGAACCTTTCTTCACCAGGAATGTATTGATGTTATCCCCATCGCAAAGGTCTGTCTTTCCTTTGACTAAGATGGAGTTTGATTCCTGGTGACATACATTGAGTGCGTAAACCAGAAGAACTTGATTGGCAGGGGCTTCATCCCTCATACTCCCATGGCATCATGGTAGGTCTTGTTATTGCCCAACATGATTTGAGCTGGGAAATCTCGATTGATGGTTAGTTCTGACATTGAAGTTTCAAGTGGCAAAGTTAACTGCACTAGCTACGAAGGGGTCCAACTTTTCGTGGAGCATGTTGCGAGGATACCGTTTTCTGAGGTTGAAAAGGAGCCGACAGGTGAAAAAATACTATCGTCATATACAGTCCTGTTAAAGAGTAACTGTAAGAATCATTTTCTCTCCTAGTGATGCTATGTGAATTGGGATTCACTTTACCACTAGAGAAAGCTAAACAAAATGACAGAAGGTATTCCTTTATTTCTTACCTCTAGAAAGTTTTTTATGCACAGAAAATACAGTATGACATTCTTATGTTATGAGAAGGATAAATTGCTAATTCATGTGATACATTCCAATATTATCTGTAGTCAGCACCTTTTACTTGAATCTCAACATTGTACCCAGCATAAGTGGATACAGTAGTACCTCTTTGAATATCCGCATCCCATCTATTTCAAACTAAACTATCTGGATGGTTATAAATTTTCATCACCTTTTAGGACCAAGATCAATCACAACAGGGAGCTGTATTAGATTGGAAGATCAGAGGATCTGGAAACCCAAGTAGTAGAAGTGCAAATTTTACTATTGATGGAACTATGAGATCTACACCTGAAAGAACAAACATGGGTGTAACGGGAAGTTTAGCAGGAGCAATTGCTGTCTTGGCAGAAAGGCAAGCTAACAGGTTTGAGAGAAATCTGGGTATCTCTCAGGTATCTGAGACAACTAATATCTCCATATGTGGTCCAGTAAATTCTGTTATTGCTGCACAAAAATCCGTTGAGATAAGGAAGTGCTCCAGAAATGCTCTACTGAATTCTGTTATTGCTAATGAAGCTACTGCCGGATCCCCACCAAACAGTGTGACTAGGAGTAGAACAATGAAGATGAAAAAGGAAGGTCATATACAGTGTAATGTAGATAGTGTAAATGAATATGAAGAAAGAGAGAATGACCAAGCAAAGCTAGAGACTGCTAAAGTATTGAATAATTGGACAAGGTTAACAGTTGGAAGAGAAGATAGTAAGGGTTCTATATCTGGTTGGTCAAGAACTCTTTTACCTTTGCTACGAAGAGATAGTAAGGTTTCTACATCAGAATGTCCTAATTCTGAAGCTGTACAGGTGGGAACGATTGATCAGCCCTCATCAAGTACATCGCTTTCTCCTATGGTTCCAGATAGCTTTGAAGAACAGATAATGCTTGCTTTGGCTTTGTCACTGGCAGATGCCCAAAAGCACAGATGAGATATGCTTGGATGATTATAAATAAATATGGTAAAAAAAGAACATTTGACGCTGGATGAAATGATAAAGGAGCAATCAGCAAACACAACCATTGGTTCAAATGTTATAGGAATAAAGTCCATTGTATGTTCCCCATCAAGGAGTCATTTTCACATCATTCCAGAGAAAAGCATATATAATCTTTTGCTTCTTGAGTGTATATTCATAAATCCAGTTTTAAAACTCTTTGTTTTTTTGCCAAGAATACATATATTATTGGAGTTTGGAAAAAGACAGGAAAGTTCAAGCCCTGTACATATATGTCACAGAAAGCTTCCTAAACAGTGTATTGAAAATACTGAAGAGCTTCGAAGTGACACTACAGTATTTTATTGAATTAATGAAGTGTCTAGCTATTTATTGCTTTGATTTCTTCATCTCAATATCAAATCTGAAATAAAAGTATCTGGATAAATTTTTTGCCAGTTTCTTCTATCTAAAATGATCTTCTGAAATATGTAAAATTAATTACACGAGCATGTGGGGAATTACTGTCCTTTTTATTGTATCTTAGACTATAAAATAAATCTCGAGTTTGCGATTTAACCGTAGATAGATGTCCTCCAGAATTTGAACTATTTCTAGGTTCATTGCAAGTTTGCCAGACTGGAAACTGGTAAAGATCACCAACAACCAAGGTTAAATGTAATATTACAAGACAAAATTTAATCAAAGAGAAATGAGGCATTTTTTAAATGTCGAGGTTTATAAAGCTGCATAACTAAGAGGTCAACTTTGATAACTTTATTGCCAATATGTGTGTACATGTATTAATTTGTTAGGATGTCAAAAGTTTGCTTTATGAGGCAAACTATGCTTTAGCATGTAATCTCTTGTCGTGGAATTCGAGTTGACTGTATAAGCTTGTGTTAGTTTGTATTCAAACATGCATATTGATTTCTCGAGTAAGTAATCGACATAGAGCTTATAATATTATCAAGAAAAAAGAGAAACAAGTCATTAATGATTCCAAGTATTGAAAATTGGTAAGAAGACATGAATTATTAGGAGAGTTGATTCAAAGAAAGCTCATGGTTGCGCTTTACAAAGCAATGTTCTTTTTTCTTTCACACCATCTAGAAAACTTGTGGAACACCACAAAAGATTTTTAGGTACATGCTCATAATAGCAAAGGCAATGAATGATCTAGATAATGGGCGTTTATCAAAGTACAAGGTCATTGTGTCCTAGAGTTTGTTCTCTACGATTAAAACGGTTGTTAGAATGTTATTTCACTAAAATGACAAGTTCTCAAAGTTGAGAGAATTTAGTTGCAATACAACAATGAATGATCAAGATAATGGGCATTTATAAATGTACGAGGTCATCCTGTCAAACAGTTCTTTCTCTAAGACTAAAAAAAGGTTGTGAGAATGTTATTTCACAAAAAAAAAAAAGTTATCAAAGTTGACAGAATTAAATTGCAATATAGCATTTGCAACCAAGCTTTCAAAATGGAAATGTCCCTTGCTCACTTTCATAACATGTGAAGGGTGTTCAACCTCTACCTTGGGTTAGATTTGTAGCTAAGTGAACCTTTCTAAGGGCTTAGATTGTTGGATTCAGCAAATCCATAAGACAATTGTGGGCCACATCATCGAGGTTCATCCACAAAGATTTGTGCTTCTCAACTTTGATTATTACATTTCTTCACGTTAATCATTCTGGAGCTCAAAGACATTCATGCTATATTTGTGTCATACAATATGTGACCACAATCATGAAGATGTTGTGGGACTAGTATGACGTAAATTTGCACTTATATTTAAATATTTAGGAAATATGTTGATATAAAGATTTTGGAGCCAATGTCATCCTTACAAACATTTAGAATTATTTGAAGTGCAAATCCTTTGAAATCTTTAGTTGTTTCCTTTGTATGTGTTTTGATCATCTCAAAGGAGAAAAATGATTTGAGAGAAAATTGTAAGTTACACAATGGATATGGCAAGTTAAGATATCTATGTGTTCTTTTGTGCAAACACAATGAAGGAAATTGGACTAGTGACATCGTGATAAAAATTGGTCCAAGTGAGGGAGCCAAATGAGTAAGATTCCTTGATGATTGAGGAAGTTGATGTTGTAAAGATGATGGAATAAGAGAGCTTTTGGTGAGGTTAGTGGAAATACAAGGTTGATGTTCCACCCTCGTGGTAAAACACAGGTTGGATACTTAATCACTAAATGTCCTGTGGTTGGAGGTATGGAAATTACAACAAGAGATTAATAAACAAATAGATTATTCACTAACTCTTTGGCTGATGGGGTTATGTTTGATTGGCAATTTGGCTCTATGCTCTGTACCTTAAAACTTAGAACTAAAAATAAAATAACATAGTCTATAGATATAGTAGACACTATATACTCCAAAGATATTTCTATATTAAAATTTCTCCAGCACCCCATACAATACACATGCCACTTTTATATAGGAAAGCATAGAGCAGTTATATTGCCGTTGGGCAAACCGTTCCTAACTAACAATTATAACATCCTACTATTTACATTTTCTACTTTATACATATTAATAATATTTTCAGCATATTAATATTTTTTGCTTTCACACAATCAACTATTCGGCTTCGACAATTTTTCACACTTTGTCCGGCTACATGTTCCGGCCATCCGGTCACCAAAACTTCTTCTTATACTTCTTTCGGCCTTTCGGCCCTTTCACACTCTAAATCGATCTCTATAGATAACAATTGAAGGCTCCACAACAACATAGAAAAGATGGCGCCTATAATTGTAATGGGGACCACTAGTAACAACACTAAGATCAACATAGAGGATAAAGGAGGGATAATAAAGGGTCAACAAGGCGAGGACTATTGGTGCAAAAGTGCGACAAAGAGAAAAGGTTAAAGGGTTGATTGAGGGTAATTTAATGCACAAAGGAAGTCAAAAGCAGTCTTGATGACACATGTTTACATGAGACCACAGTCAAGAATTGAGTTGGAACCCCAACCATATAGCTCATATGACCCACACAAGTACCCTACTAGTAGAATATCCTATAGTCCAAAAGCCAACTTGTCACCTAAGAATGCCAAAAGCACAACTTCGAATCTTTGTAATACTTTCTTATAATTGGCAACGTGATTTGCCACAAAATGTATGAACCTATCATTATCTAAGGTCTCATCTCTATCTTCTTCAACCTTTATCAAAATGTCATTGAGGAAGGCTTGGTGATCTCAAAGATGCAATCTATTAGTACTTCGGTCATTGCATTTACCACCTATTTTTCCTCACAGTAGACACAAACTCAAAACAATCTAGGTTTGAGCGACAACAAGGACATTATCTCTGAATAATAGCTAGTTACCATTGAGCGAGCTCAAGGAATGGAAATAACTAACGTCAAAGGGGAAGTAGATTAGCTAAATATAGAAAAGGGATGGATGATTGTTTCGGATTCTTAAAAGCTACTCTATGGAAATGCATTTCTCTGAATAAAGATTAGGGTGCATTGACTCATAAGTAATCAATATGAAATTTAGTGTGTTTATGAAAATTATGAATATCATCATCCAACATAAATGCTGGAAATTACACATCTTAAACATCTTGGAAGCAATTGGCTTGAAGTTTTGACTTGGATTAGGATTTTGGGATATACATCAACAAATAACATGCAAAAAATAGTTTCCGAATATTGCAAAATGTGAGTCAATCTGAAGAAAGATGTAAGTCATAGATGAAGCATGAGGAGTTAAGTATAATATGCCCTCTTTTTTGAAAACAAAAATTGTTTTTGAATATTCTCGGAACAAAATGCATTACACAATTTTGGGTACTTAACATGCCCTCGCTATTGTTGCCTTGTGATTTAATACCCATATTAAAATTTATCTTTCCTCTCACCTCTGAGGAAATTGCACTCATGGTTAGGCATAACCGTCTATAACTAAATCAAACTCTTGTGTAATTTAAAACAATGTACCATCAATGTTACAACTTACCAGTGAAATTTTCATTCTCCTGTTTCATGTTAAAGAAAGAATGTTCAAGTGCATTTACATGAGTACGAAGCTCATTATACATATAAACAGCTTCACGAACATTCACCCAATGCTGGGAACACAATTAAATAATATTGGGATTTCCAATGAATCGATCATGGTACAATCGATGTAGAAGGATACTGAGAAAAACAATGAAAAAAACATCCTTGATGTGATACACAGGAAGCAATGTCGCAATGGCAATGATGGTGGTTGGAATAGTTTTAGTAGTGTTTAGGAAAATTTTCGCCTACCAACTACATGTTATTTATTAGTATTGGTGGTCAGTCCAAAACCGTATGGGAAAAGAGGATAATAATGCCGGTCATTCACATTCATGGGTAATTGATCAACTCTCTTAAACCATGTCCGCGACGATTTTCCTTGAAATGGATAATCTCCAAATATAACATCGGTGACACCTTTCCCTTCCGTCCCCGGAAGCCACGCAGCTACAAATGCATCAACCAGTGGCAAGTATGGTTCAATCACAAGAGGCCTTCCTGATATAAGTACCACCACACACTTTAAAGAGGTGCAAACATTCTTTATAGTTTGTATGCCTTCATTTGGAATTGTTAATGTTGTACTGTCACCCAAGAACTCTGCATATGGTTCCTCTCCCACCACGACAATAGCATATGAGTATCCCTTGTTTTTCACAAAGTCTGTGTCTGGTGATTGTTTATAGACAACTTGGGTAGATTTATCAACAATGTTGTTAACAGCATCAAGGATAGTCGTGCCTGTAGTGGGGAAACCTTTAGTGAACATGGGCATAAAAAAAAAAACAATCCATTGAAACATGCACATTAGATTCATTTGTTAGTGTTCGATTTGTCTAGTGCCACAGCGTGATTACATGTGGCTATATTGATCAAATGTGAGCTATTTGTAGTAATATGTATCAGATGTGAGCTACTTGTAGCTATATTCATCAAAGGTGTGTTGTGCTCTACATATCAAATGTGAGTGAACTGCATGATCAATCTAGAAACCTTGAGAGGTAACACGAATCATCCCACCTATGGTAATGTTGCCGCTCGAGCCTTGCCAAGAGCTTGTCCACCCTCCACATTGGTATCCAATGTCATTCGCATGACTACCGGCTACAAGGATCTTTGATGCCTTCTTCTTTAAAGGAAGGAATGGTGCATCGCCTGATTTCCCATTCTTCAATAAAACAAGAGACTTTCTCACAGCTTCTCTAGCCAGATTCCTATGTTTCTAAATTATAAAACACATCACAAATCTTCAGAGAAATTGAACGGTGAAAAGCAAATATATGTATAAATGTACCAATGATAGCTTACCTGTGCACCGACCATGCTGGTAAGACTTCGATCACCAAGTGGATTTTCAAATAAACCCATTGTAAACTTTACTCTGAGGATTCTACTTACTGCATCATTTATCCTCTTCATCGGAATGTAACCAGACTTAACCAATTGATGCACGTCATTGGCGAAAGATGTATAGTCAAACGGTACCATAATCTGTATAAGACCATCTCACAAACATTATGCCGTATACAACCACTTCACATATAGTGTGTTACTGTGAAGTATAGATAATGACAATTTATGAATGGTGGATCTATTTTACCATATCTAGCCCAGCATTAATACCCTTTTCAACTGAGAATGTATAATTGATTCCTGGAGGATCAGTGACTCTGTCAATCCCTTGCCAATCAGAGATCACAAAGCCCTGCATATCACAAATCTGATCAGATAAAAATGAAGTCTATTCACAAAGTATAGCAAACGAGTAATGTAGGTAAGGAATCAACCAACCAGGAGCCACACAAGTGCATCTCTCCTATTAACTTAGAGGATACTTTACTAGATTAACGAACCACAAAAGTATGCAGCAAATGTTAGAATTGTTACCATGTATGCAGCATATGATCCAAATGTTTAGTACACAGCAAAGGGGAGAGTACGACAATTACCATGAATATAACAATGTATGAATTCAATGTGAATATATATTGCAAAGGAGTATTAACGATCATGTATATGTATGGCAGTTTCCATCTATGCAGCATGTGAACTCAATGTTGAGTACAGATAGCATTAGGGAATATATATGATCGTAAACGTGTTCTCATAAGTCTTTTTGTATACAGCATATCAATTCCAGGTAAAGAATGATTCTGTACCTTGAATCCAAGCTGTTTCTTAAGCACATGTGAAATAAGGAATCTGTTGTCGTGCATCTTTTGCCCATTCCAGCTACTGTAAGATGTCATTATGGTAGATACACCCTTTGAAATGGCATCAAAATAGGACACCATATGTATATTAACCAAACTCTTGAAACTAGTCACGGTGTTGTTCTCATCAATGCCATTCACAGTGCCGCCATCACCAACAAAATGTTTGGCTGTAGCTGCCACATTACGCCTGAGAACAATAACGCCACCAAATCAAGGTTAGCGTGTATAAATGACACCATATCAAGGATTGCCTACAGACATGATTCCAAATCATGGGCTGTCATCATGCTGACATTGTAATCAAGGATTGTTTAAGGGGAAAAAACTAACGGATTGTTACAGTAATGACATTATGATTTTCTTATGATGGACGATGACGATGTTGTGTATCTTTGACCATCTTTGAGCTAGCTAAAGAGATGATATAATAAACAGGACCATGAGATGATAGAAACTTACTGTCCAGCAACATAAGGAACACCTGGTTTTGGAGGAGCTCCTTGCAAACCCACTATGATTTCAGTCATATTTCGAACAATTTGAGGATCCTCGCTGTAACTTTCATAACAGCGTCCCCACCTAGGATTCCTACAAACCTGCGAAAAAGGTTCTGCTTATTACATGGTCTATCACAAAGATATCTCAAAAGCATTCAGGTCTTTCTTAGTGTTTAGGGTGTAGCACAAATGCAACACTTGATACAGCTTTAATTTATAGGCATAACCCAAAATTTACACAAAACAAAATCTATTTGGGTGCTTACAGCGATACAAGGTGCAAATACATATTGGATGCCAGTGCCTCGGACCTCAAGGGCAGTGGCTTCTCCAATCCTCCTTACCAAATCTGGGTCCCTGCACAGAGATGAAATGTGTGCATAAGATTGTGATGACATAGTTAATAGGGAAAGACACATACATACACGAATTCTTGTGGTCATTTTTTGCACATGCACATGCACGTACACATTCTCATCCTCAAGGCACATATCATACATGCAATCTAGCACATGCAGTCTGAAACACATACAAATATCAAACCAAGTGATCATGCACATATGTTACAAAACACATTTCCTTGCACATACACGCATACAGTCTCAAACACATAGAAATGCACACACATATATGCATACAAATACAATGCAATCGTAGTTGAGATAATCTCTCACTCGCCTGGAAGAGCCCAAACCCACATTGTGGGGGAAGATGGTTGCTCCATAGACATTGTTATGGCCATGCACAGCATCTATTCCATACATGAGGGGGATCCCCAGCCTTGTACTTAATGCTGCCTTCTGGAATCCATCCACCATATCCATCCAAGCAGTTGGTGATGCGTGAGGACTTGGAGCACTCCCAGGCCCACTAAGAATACTTCCTATTACATGTTGAAAGCACACAATACATTCAACATTAAGTTACCCATCTCAGATAAAGCATCACTTATGGAATCATCAAGCCATTAAGCTCTGTAGTAACTTATGCATGTCAATCTCACTTTGGGGGGGGGGGGGGGGGGGGGGGTTACATTGGATAATCTCATTGAAAGAGAACAATGTGTAGTTAGACAGATTTGTGCACATGAATAGACAAAGAGAGGATGACATCACATTATGAAAATCAAAATATTTAAAATACTACAATATTAGAAAAGTTTGTTAAACTTCGACATTGCTAGTAAAGATCAGCAAAACAAAGCTCTCTAATAAGATTTTTGATATCATAACATGAGACAACGACTTGATATCATAACAAGGCACACGTCCATGTTCATTCCTGTCTTACTTTCTTTTTTCTTTGCTTTCATTTCGTTATCTTGAATTAGTGGAAGTATATAATTTGCTAAAAGGTAATGAAGACAATGCAAGAACAGAGAGTTCTTCTTCTCCTTCCATATTTCTTCAGTAACAATGGGAGGGCACGAATGCTGAAAATTAAATGTATGCTTTTATGAATTACGTACTTTTAATTTTGGATAATATACTGGAATTATGCGTGTCTTCACCACAAGGAGAATACAAGCACTTCTTCTTCTTTTCTCTTTTCATTTGTTTGTTTTCTTTTTGAAGAATATCAATGCTGAATGGATGGATGGATCAGCTCAGTACTGATTTATCTACTTATTTAAGTAACACTGTAAATTATCTTCTTTACCTCGATTTTGTTTCTGTAGTTCATTTGGAGGAGTGTAATTGAAATGAAAATTAATTCAAAAATTAAGTGTATATGCATTCATTCGCATATGTATTTGATTCTGTATTCGTTCGTAATTGAATTTCTAATTTTAATAGTATATTACGTATATTTGTATACATATGTATGTGTGTGTATATGCATATTATGAACTTGTATTGGTATAATACATATTTGTGTAGCAATGTAATCGTATTTGTATTTACCCACAAAGAAGGCGGATATGCTGGACGCATTTGCAACAGAGCGCTCGATCTGAGTCATCTGTCCGATCTTCTCCATGAGTGTCATTCGCGCAAGAAGGTCTTTTACCCTCTCCTCCACACCTGCAGATGGGTTCTTGTACAAGGCCGCCTTCTTGGGAGGAAGAGGAGTCGTCTTTGCATAACTTGATACAGGCAGGGCTGAGAAAAGGCACGGGAGGAGAAGAAGGAAGAAGAAGAGGAAGGTAGTAGTGGTAGAAGACGAAGAAGAAGAGGGCGATGGTGAGAGAGAAGCCATTTCTATTCTGTCTGACCTAAAACAATCAGTGGGAAAAACACAAGAAATAAGAGCAGAGCAGGGCAGCAGTTGGGGGATGGAAGAAAGAAATGGAAGAGGAGAGGGGTTTTAAAAGCAGAGAAGAGAAGAGACAAGGATTGAATGATTGATGAATGATGATTAAGAGAGAGAGAGAGAGAGAGATTGATGATTGATGAATGATGATTAAGAGAGAGAGAGAGAGCGATTGATGATTGATGATTGATGATTGATGATTAAGAGAGAGAGAGAGAGAGATTGATGATTGATGATTGATGATTGATTATTGAGTTTAGGGTTTAGGGTTTAGAGTTTAGGGTTTGTGTCCTCCCTTCTTGGATATCATTTCTGTTTAAGGTGAATGATGAATGATGATTGATTGTTGAGTTTAGAGTTTAGAGTTTAGGGTTTAGGGTTTAGGGTTTAGAGTTTGTGTCCTCCCTTCTTGGATTTCATTTCTGTTTAGGGTGAATGATGAATGATGAATGATTATTGAGTTTAGGGTTTAGGGTTTAGAGTTTAGGGTTTGTGTCCTCCCTTCTTGGATTTCATTCCTGTTTGAATTCTTTCCTATATATATGTATTTGTAACCTAAACTTGGGCATGTGGTCATAAGAGAATGAAAAATGATCCACTTTGGGATCTTGGGTTCAAACCCCACCAAAAAAACAATAAGAAATAAAAAGACCAAGACTCCTAAAATTTGGTTTGTTTTGGTTTTCTTTCACTTTTTTGAGCCAAGCTATCTTTAATAATGAAGTTTAGAAGAAGCCAAGAAGCCTTCATTCGTGCATTGCCACTAATCTAAGAAAGCCGAAGAGTCTTCATTTTAAGTTATTAGGTGTTTGTCTCTATACATACTTTTGCAACATAGATTGACAATTTCTCTTTATCTTGTTAAGTCTATGATCAACCATTTGTGAATTTGCTCTCCCTCCTTTTTCACAATTTATAAGCAATTTGTTCATCTATTGAAACTAAATGAAGTGATTAATTAAGTGTTCATCCAAGCATAGTTGCAACCTGGTAGGTTTATGTACCATCAATGTTATTGAGGTTAAGATTACCATAATACGTGCATGAAGCCACAAAGACCTAGTCAACATCAATATATGAGAATAGTTCCATATTATTGTTCCTCATTCAATTATTTTCAACCACTATTGTGACATATCAACAATGAACCGTCAAATTAAAGACATGTGGATAATTATACAAATCTCCCCCCTTCTCTATCCCTCTATGTGCCCATCACTAAAGGATACATGTCGTGAAGAATTCGAGTATGTATGTTTGTCTTTATCCATCATGCAAGAATCTACGTGGAAAGTTAGTCATCTTTAGACTAAATGATTGATATGCATATATCTTCTCTTCTCTCTTTTCTTTTTGGTGGAATCACATAATTATATTAGGGTGAAAGCATGTGAATAGAAACACTATTATAGCCAACATATAACTAAAAAGACCATAGCTAATTAGCTATTTTTTTAGTTAATATTTAGTGGGCAAGTCTTAAATATGCATATAATTTATTATGGGGAGGGAAATATGGGAATACTCAAATTTTTGAATTTGAGCACACACAGAGTGGAACATGCAGTTTTGTGCTCTCATGTTATTACCTTTAATTTCACCATACTCCTCCCCATCTTGGGTTTTGCACCAACATTCAAATAGATGGAGCATTGTGATCACGAGTGCAGTAGAAGCCCTCGCAACAACAGGAAATCTCAAAAATTAATAAATGCTTGATTATGACCACCAACACACAACCAGTTCCCTCAAAATCTAGGTATGTATCAATTAAAAAACATATACTTATATATAGGAATGGGCCCCCCCCCCCCCCCAAAAAAAAAAAAGAAATAAAAAACTTTTTGGCCCCCTAAAAAAGAGAAAAACTTTTTGGCCCCCCTATTTTGGCTAAACCCCCCCACCTCCCCCCCAAAAAAAGGCGTAGTTACTCTTCCTTCTTTCTCTTTCTTCTTCTTCTTCTTCCTCACGTTTCCAATCAATACTGTGGATTCCAATCAATCACGTTTTACATGATGTCTTAGGCGATGGGGAGGGTCGGTGGTGGCTGCTGGGTGCCACCACTGGAGGAGGAGGAGGACTTGAAAGTGACTTTTCTATTGTCACTATGCTTATCCACCACAATAGCCAAAATAGCCAAAATAGAGGGGCCAAAAAGTTATTTTTTTAGGGGGCCAAAAAGTTTTTTTTTTAGTGGGCCAAAAAGGTTTTTTTGTTTTCGGGGGGGGGGGGGGGGGGGGGCAAATAGCCCATTCCTATATATATATATATATATATATATATTTCTTCTTTTTTCTTTTAGGAATATCATATAATAGCTTTTTTATGGTTATGGTTTAGGGCAAAGCCGTTGGAGTCGTTAACAATCGGCGAATTGAACCGCGAAACCGCGGTTTAACGGTTTCATCGGTTCGGTTTAGGTTTAGGTATTTTAAAACGGTTTGGTTCAGTTTCGGTGTGGTTTCAACAATCAGAAATCACAGTTTAAATAGTTTACCGGTTTATTATTATTTTTAAAAAGATTAAAAAGATTGTTTTAAAACAATCTTTTCATTGTTAGACCTTATTCTCACATTTTAGGAATATCTTTAAAATTTAAAAAAAAATTTAAAATGAAATATTATAAATTTAAAAAATTAAAAATTAAACCTAAGTTGAAAACCGAAACCGAAACTGAGCCACGAAACCACGATTTTTACGTTTTAAATGGTTTGAAAAAGTTTAACGATTCGACTTAACAGTTTCATGGTTTGGTTCAAGTTTCAAAATTGTTAAACGGTTTGGTTTTGACCCTCTTGAATCTAACCGAATCGAACTGTTACCGATTGTTAGGAGTTGTAGACTGTTAAGGACATAAGAAGAATGAAACTACAAGGACACGATTGGCAAGCGCAAAAGAGCAAATATCATTAACTGGTGTTGTTCACCTTGAATTCATTCAAGGTGAACTCAATTATTTATACTAACCGGCATGCATACTTGTTGCACACATGTGATATAATAGAGCATGTATACGCATGCATGTGCCAAGTGTAAAATTATAATACGAGGGAGTGATTATGCACATGATGCTAGCTTAAAACTACAAGGAGGAATTATACACATGATTGTATATTAGATATTGTCGAGCGGCAAGCTCAACCGGAGCCGGATCGACTGAATAAGCCGGAGCCGGTAAGCGAGACGGATCGAGCGAAACGGATCGAGCGAAACGGATCGGTATGACGGTGAGCAACCGAACCGGCAAGCAGTGGAGGCCGGGTGCAATCCGTAACCGAAAGTCCAATCGGAAGCCTAGTATAGGATAGACTACTAGGTAGCTATAGTCTCGTAGTAAGTGTCAGATGCTCGTGTGAGCATTGAAGTACATGGTACGTCAGTCAGTCCCAAGAGGACTTGTATAAATAGTGCTACTTAGCACAGTGTGTAGATACAAAGTCTTGATATAATTTTGAAATTGTGTTCTGCTCTCTCTGTCTCTCTCGCTCGCTCTCTCTCTCTCTCTGTTGTTCTCTGTTTTACGCTTCCGCAAACACTTACGCTTACATGGTATCAGAGCGCGAGGGTTGAGAACTTCTGCTGCAGACATTTACTCTTGAGAAGAAAACCCTAACAGGTCGAAAACAGACACAATAGAAGACATGGATAGAGGCATGGCTACGTCGCTCCCGGTGGAGAAGCTCGACAGGAGCAACTACGCATCCTGGTCTTACAAGATGCACCAGTACCTGCTTGGACACGGGTACTGGAGTTATGTCGAAGGAGCGAATGATGCGGCGCTAGACTCGGCATACAAGGACTTCCTGGTATGGGAACAGGCGGCAAGCAGGGTGATGTACTGCTTCGCGTCCAGTGTCGGCGATCAGCTGCTCAGCCACATCCGTGATGCCAAGACACCGAAGGATGCTTGGGGGAACCTGAAAAAGGTTTTCGCCGCAAGCACCACTGCCCGGAAGCTGCAACTCAGACAGGAGTTGAGCAATGTTCGACAGAAGAACATGTCCGTGGCAGACTACACGGGCCGGATAAAGGAGATCTGCGACTCGCTCGCCTCTATCAATGTTACCGTAGAGGAAGACGAGATGGTGCAGGTATGTCTCGGAGGCCTGGTGTCCAAGTTCGGAGCGTTCTGGACTGCGGTGTGTACAAGGGAGAATACCCCCTCATTCTTCGACTTACAGTCGATGCTCCTTGTAGAGGAGAACCACGCCGGTGCATCTAACAGTGCATCCCCGGACAACCAAATGTTGTACACGGGAACGGATCGGCTCCGTGGGCGTGGTGGAAGAGGTGGGTCGGCACGCAATGGAGGCGGCCGGCAAGAGCAGGAACGGAGGCACTATGAGCGTGCCGACAACAGTTCCGGGACTTCCACAAGTAGGGGGAGTCAAGGCGGTGCCGGAGGCCGGCAAGACAAATCCGCTACGGAATGCTGGTACTGTGGCAAAAAAGGCCACAGGGAAAGCGAGTGCTGGAGAAAGCGTGCCGATTCAGACAAATCCGGATCCGGCAAGACCGGTAAGGATGGCCGGCAAAACTTGCACTACGCAAACGGATCAGGAGGATCCGGAACCGGAAAGGCCGGTAAGGGGCCAGCCTTGGTGATGAATCACAAGGCAAACTCAATGAAGAAGACCACTTCCAAAACGGAGGAAGTGTGGTATGTTGATTCTAGCGCGTCGAACCACATGACGAGCCACAAAGAGTGGTTCTCCTTTCTGGAGAAACCGGATCAACCAGGAGTAGTCGAAACCGGAGATGACACTCCTCACCCAATCGTGCACGTCGGAGAAGTCCCTCTAAGCCACGTCGGACAAAAAGGGAAGCTGATGAACGTATTACACGTTCCGACAATAACGAAGAACCTAGTGTCCGTCGGTTAGATTGTCGACCAGGGGATGCAGGTGCGGTTTACGCACCTCGGGTGCTTCATTGAGGATGAGGGCGAAGTCATTGCGCAAGGGCGCAGAGACGGGGGGATGTTTATCCTCAACACCAATGACTTTGGCACCGCTCTGTTCGCGGAATGACAGAAGGTCGAGTCGGACATCGACCTGTGGCACAAGCGGATAAGCCACATCAACTACCGGAGGCTTCAAGACTTGCAAACGAAACAAGTCGTTTTTGGTTTGCCAAAGTTCAGAGGCCGGAGAGCCGAAATTTGTGAAGCTTGCCAACTTGGGAAGCAACACCGGCTTCCATTCCCCACCGAACGGAACCGGAGCCGTAACAAGCTCGATCTCATCCATTTGGATGTGTGGGGACCGGCACAAAGTGTAAGCCTTGGCGGGAGCCGATACTTCGTCTCCTTCATCGATGACTATACTCGACATACTTGGATCTACCTCATTGAGCGGAAGAGCGAAGTCTTCGACTGTTTCCAGAGCCTCCAGAAGATGGTGGAACGGGAATCGGAGAGGAAGATCAAATGCCTTCGGTCGGATGGCGGAAAGGAATATTTTTCTGGCCAATTCACTAGTTATCTGCAGCAGAAGGGAATTCGGCGAGAGTTCAGTTGCAGATACACACCGGAGCAAAACGGTGTGGCCGAAAGGAAGAACCGGACACTCGTCGAAGCGGCAAGGGCAATGCTGGAGGAGAAGAGCATGCCCCGGTTCTACTGGGCGGAGGCGGTCCAGACGGCCATCTACATACAAAACCGCATTGGTGACAAGGTGTCAGCTCATGAGCTGTATTTCGGGCGCAAGCCGAACTTAAGACACCTTTGGATATTTGGCAGCATAGCGTATGTGCATGTGCCGGATCAGAAGCGGAGAAAGCTGGATGCAAAATCGGAAAAATGCATCCTAGTCGGCTATGCTCAAGAGCAAAAGGGGTATACGTGCTATAACCCCCGGACGAAGGAAGTCCAAGTTAGCCGGGATGTCGAGTTCGATGAATCGGCATCTTGGTACTCCGTACCGACTCCGACTTCCGATCCCGACCCAATGCCGGAAGATCAGGCCAGTGAGCCTGAATCAGCCCTGGCAGAGGATGATGAAGCCGGGACTCAAGATGAGAGTCTGGAATCGTTACGGTTGAGTGGACCGAACGAGCGACTGAGTCGGTTGGACCAGTCGGATGAAGAGACAGCAAGTGGTGGAGACTCTGCCGTGCTCTCCCCGTGCAAGGCACCGAGGAAACGGTTCACGCGCAAAGAGAAGGGGAAGAGGAAGATGCCGGAATTCGAAACCGGCAACGATGAGTCGGATCGGTGCGTATCCGACTCCGGAAAGGAGAAAGGCGAATCTTCGGCAACGAAGACCGAACTGGCCAAGAAGGGCCTCAAATCAGGTGACGGTGCGTTGCGCCGATCAACCCGCCAGAAGGATCCCGTCATGCGGTACGGGTACAATGAATACATGGCGCATCATTATGCATACATGACTAAGGTAACATAAGTGCGTGAGCCGGAGAGCTACGCAGAAGCGGCAAAGGACGCAAATTGGCGTGCCGCTATGGACGAAGAAATGCGGGCACTCGATGCCAACGAAACTTGGGACCTAGTTGATCCTCCCTGTCACTGTAAACCGATCGGATGCAAGTGGGTGTACAAGGTCAAGTACAACGCCGACGGTTCTGTTAACCGGTACAAAGCCTGGTTAGTGGCGAAGGGATACGAGCAGACCCACGGAATCGACTACGACGAGACCTTCGCTCCTGTGGCAAAGATGACGACGGTTCGTGTGGTACTGGCGGTTGCTGCGGCAAGGGGGTGGCATCTTCACCAGATGGATGTGAAGAACGCCTTCCTTCAAGGAGAGCTTGAAGAAGAAGTCTTTATGACTCAGCCCCCTGGATTTCAATCGGAGATGAACAAGTCGGCGGTATGCCGACTGAAGAAGTCGCTTTACGGCTTGAAGCAAGCCCCCCGAGCTTGGAACGCGAAGATCACACACCGGTTGCGTAAGCTAGGGTTTGCTGTCTCTAAGTCGGACTCTTCGTTGTTCATCCGGCAAGGCTCTGACGGTTCGGTATGTATACTCTTGTATGTGGATGATTTAGTCATCACCGGACCGGGTCTTCCCGAAATCAACCGCGTCAAGTCCCAGTTGTCGGACGCATTCGAAATGAAGGACCTGGGGGACCTTCATTATTTTCTTGGGATCGAAGTGATTCGGACCCCCAACGGCATATTTCTCTCACAACGACATTACGTGTTGAATATGATGTATAAGTTCGGCATGACGGATTGCCGACCTATCTCCACACCCCTGGACCGGAACCAGAAGCTCCGTCCCAACTCTGGACCAACCTGCAATGAGAAACGGTTCCGACAGGTTGTCGGAAGCCTGATCTACTTAACCATCACCCGACCCGACATCAGCTATCCGGTCGGCATGGTAAGTCAGTTCATGCAGAAGCCGACCGTGGAGCACCTTCAGTGCGCGCAACGAATATTACGGTATGTCAGCGGCACTAAGGACCGGGGACTGTTATACCGGCGAGGTATACCCGAAGAGCTTGTCGGTTACACAGATGCTGACTGGGTCGGCGATGCGTCTGATCGCCGCTCCACTTCCGGATACATGTTCTCCATAGGTAGCGCGGCCGTTGCATGGAGTAGTAAGAAGCAGCCCACAGTGGCATTGTCAAGCACTGAGGCTGAGTACTGGGCCGCTACCGTTGCCACTTGTGAAGCCATCTGGCTTCGGCGACTTCTGCGAGACTTGCGGATCGAGGTACCGACCCCGATCCCGATTTACTGCGATAACATGAGTAGCCTGCAGCTCGCCAAGAACCCTGTGTTCCATGCTCGCACAAAGCACATCGAGGTGCACTACCACTTCGTGCGTGAGCGGGTCCTGAGCGGTGAAGTTGACCTACGGTATGTTCATATGGATCGGCAAGTTGCCGACATCTTCACCAAGCCGCTTGGATTGGACAAGTTGCAGCACTTTACCGACATGCTTGGTATTCAGCATCTCGACGTGCCGCACTTGAGGGGGAGAAGCAAGGGCAAAGTCTCTACCGAAACGGGCAAAGGCCAAAAAATTGTTGAACCCGTCGGTAAGAGGAGAGCCGGAAGAAGAGGAGACAAGAAGATGAAGGAAGCCGAGTCGACGAAGGAAGTCGAGACATTCGAACAGGTCGGAGCAAGCGGTTGTGAAGAAGAGTTGTGCACTCAGGAAGAGAAGTGCATGCTGTGCGGAGGTCATCACGACGGTACTGACCATGATGCGGAGTCAAATGAAGAATTCGATTTCGGTTCACCGGCTGAAGAAGCTGAGGGAAGCATGGAGAAGGCCAAGACTCGGATGTGGTCCGATGTGGTGAGAGGCCTGAAGCCGGAAGTCGAATCGGAGTGTACCGATTCGGACAAGAGCTGGAACGAGTCGGAGACAGCTGACTCGGACCAACAGATGGATCTGGATGAGTCGGATTGACTGAAGGCCAAGGGGACATGGACACAACGGAAGTCGATGCCATCGTGGGAGAACCGATGGATCGGCAAGCGCCGGAGTCACAACAACGTGAGTGCTGAGATGGGCCTATTGAGCAGACATGCCGACCGAGAGGGTCGAGGCGCGCAGAACCAAAGGGGTCACGGCAAACGGGACCGGACCGGACGAGGAGCGCGAGCAAGGCGGAGTGATGCCAGGAGAAGTCGGTTGGAAGAACCGACTGCCACAGAGGTCGACACTACGACCCCACCTCAGGTTGAGCTTGAGGGGGAGTGCTGAGCGGCAAGCTCAACCGGAGCCGGATCGACTGAATAAGCCGGAGCCGGTAAGCGAGACGGATCGGGCGAAACGGATCGGTATGACGGTGAGCAACCGAACCGGCAAGCAGTGGAGGCCGGGTGCAATCCGTAACCGGAAGTCCAATCGGAAGCCTAGTATAGGATAGACTACTAGGTAGCTATAGTCTCGTAGTAAGTGTCAGATGCTCGTGTGAGCATTGAAGAACATGGTACGTCAGTCAGTCCCAAGAGGACTTGTATAAATAGTGCTACTTAGCACAGTGTGTAGATACAGAGTCTTGATATAATTTTGAAATTGTGTTCTGCTCTCTCTCTCTCTCTCGCTCTCTCTCTCTCTCTCTCTCTCTCTCTCTCTCTCTCTCTGTTGTTCTCTGTTTTACGCTTCCGCAAACACTTACGTTTACAGATATGTTGGTTAACACATAACACTCGATTATAACACGATCATGTTAAGAGTTTGAATCTTGACATGATCGTGACATTATCCCCCATGTTTAGCGCCGACTTCTATGCGGCGCAGGCTTGTGTGTGTAGCGGAGGTGAAAAGCACGAACTACCTCGGTTGCAATTTTTTTTTCTTTTTTTCCATAAAAATATACTCCATTGGTATTAATAAAAAGCCAAAGGCAATATACAAATAGTACATAATATTGTTTCCTTTGCACAAATACATATTATCAAAAAACTACATTGTTGCCAATAACACTTTTGCTAGCAGAGCACATATAAACCTTGAGAAAATTCCATTGCTACGTCGAGCTATAAGACCACATATACACCTTGGAAAGGCCTCCACCATATTATCAAAAAACTACATTGTTGCCAATAACACCTTTGCTAGCGGAGCACATATAAACCTTGAGAAAATTCCATTGCTACGTCGAGCTATAAGACCACATATAAACCTTGGAAAGGCCTCCACTTTAGCACGAATAAGCCTCTTTATCACCTCATTTCCATTCACCTTTGCTTGAACATGTGGGACATTGTCCAACCAGAACCATTCTCTGCCATTTAACTTCTTTGCCACTACCATTGATTTATATTCCATGGGATCATATGCTGAAAATGTACGATGTTTTGGAGACATCTCGATGATGCAGCCATGGAACAAATCAAACAGCCATAGAACAAATCAAAACCCATAACGAAAGACACATAATACATCCACCTCCTTTTCCTTGAAAAAAATTGGCTATTCATCACAGACTCAACTAGTTTCTCTTTGGCATCCCATCTGCTTTTCTTCAATCTCCTACAGAAAATTGCTCAATCTCATACAGAATAAGACAGATTCAAATGGCTCAATCTCATACAGAACTACCTTGGTTGCATTCTTCAAATGGTGTTGAGGTTCCCAAGTAGCATCAGATATCGGGTATCCTTTCTAGTGTACTAGATAATAGAGTTTTCGACGTAGAAACTTGGAGTCAAGGATTTCTTCAACTTCATACTCATCGCCAGACACCAACTTGATGGGCGGTGGTCGAGCGGGTTGCCACCCGAGAAGTACAGAGGGGTGGTAAACTTCCAAAAGGGATACATGAAAAACGTCATGGATGCGATAGTGGGGTGGAAGGTCGAGCCGGTAGGCCACGTGATTGATACACTTGGAGATATGGAAAGGACACAATTTTGTGTAATCTAGTTTTGAACAGGGACGAGTGGTTGTGATATTGCGCCGTAGTAGCCAAACCATGTCGCCTACTTGAAAGTTGGGCGCCGCCGCCCCTAGATTGTTGGCCATTGACTTTAGTCGATCTTGGGCATTAATGAGCTCAAGAGTTACATCTTGGTGGATTTCTTTTAGACGGCGCACCCGCTCTTGAACCGAGGGGTTCACCGAACCAGAGGGAAGGCATATGTTGAATCGAGGTTGGAAACCAAAGTTGGCAAAGAATGGAGAGGTTCCGATGGATGAATGACGGGTGTTATTATAAGCGAATTCAGCCATGGGGAGGAACATAGTCCAATCGTCTTGTTGGTAACCCACCGCACATCGAAGATATTGCTCGAGTACTTGATTTACGTGTTCCGTCTGCTCGTCTATTTGTGGATGGAATGTCATTGATAACTTGGTGGTGTTGCTGAGAATATAGAAGAGACTTTTCCAAAAATGGGAAATAAATGGGGCACCACAATCGGAGACGATATCATCAAGTAACCCATGGAGGTGCGCAACATTTGTTAAGATTAAATTTGTTGTCTCTGGGCCCGAGATGGCTTTGGAACATGGTATAAAATGTGCCATTTTGGTAAATCGGTCCACGATTACCAAGATGGAGTCATGTCCCTTAGATGGTGGCAAGTCGGTGATGAAGTCCATAGATATGTATGACCATGGCGGATGCGGGAGCGGGAGAGGTTGAACCAGTCCATACGGGCAATGATGTGTTGTTTTGGACCGAGCACAAATGTCACAAGGCTTGATGAAGTCTTTGACTAGCTTCCATTGTTCAGATATCCATCTTCAAAGATGATGTTACAGTGCTTCTAGTTTGATTATTGATATTAGAAGAATTTCTTGTGTATCAGAATGCAGATGATGTGAAAAACATGTTAGCATTGAATATCATTACTCTAATAATGGAGAATGCATATTGGTTCGATGTCCATTTTGTACCTCCAGATTTACATGTATTCGAAATTCGGGTGAGGGAAGGTTATGGAGCAATGTTAGAAGCTCCAATGGAAAGAGCACAATGTTACCGGTTATGGTAACACGGTGCCGAATCCTCGGGGCCAACAATATGTTTGAGAGATCAGTTCTAAAGTTTTGGAGACCCCAAAGTGGCCCGCAAGCAAACCATCATGGCATTCAGTTATGATGCAAACTCGGCACGGCCCTTCCGAGATGTAGACTAGATTGTTCCCAAGGAATACTCCATCTTGAAAGGAAATTTTTTCAAGGTCATCTCGATATGATCGATGAGTTGGGTCATCGAACCATGCTTTGATTTCCTGAGTGAAACAATCGGTTGCAGTGGGTGGTGATTTCAGCAAGGAGTACATATGTTGCAAAGATTTGAACTGGGTCAAGTGTCAAGAGACATTGGGACTGTTGGTCTTATGCCTTATCCCTAGGGTAGGATGCTAGCTCTGACCGCCTAGAAAGAGCATCGGCTTTGCTATGCCGGTGTCCTAGACGAAACATGATTTCGAAGTCATAGTCGGCAAGGAAAATTGACCATTGCGCTTGTCGACGATTCAAGGTGTGGGTAGAAGTAAAATAGAGAAGGTTTTTGTGGTCGGTTATGACCTGAACACAGTGTTGGGCCCCAACTAGGTAAGGCCTCTATTCCTCGAAAGCAGAGATAATGGCTGCAAGTTCCTCGTCATAGATCAGGTAGTTGATCTCAGGAGTTGTGAATTTACGTGAGTAGTAAGTAAGCTACCAGATGGTGTACCCCATCGTTGCCGGGTTGTGAGAGGATAGCGCTGATAGCAAAGTTTGATGCATTTGTTTCCACTATGAATGACAATGTTGGGTCGGGCCGAAGGAGCATTGGGGTGGTCATAAAGGCAGATTTAAGCACCATGAATGCAATTTGTTTTGCCAACGTCTAGCAGAAGGGTCGGTCCTTATGGGTGAGTGCAACCAATGGTTGCACAATATTGGAGAACCCTTTAATAAACTGATGGTGGAAATTTGCAAAGCCAAGGAAGGGTTGAACGTCTCTTACCCGGGTCAGAGGTTGCCATTCTTGAATTGCGGCCACTTTCTGTTGATCCATGAAATTACCATTGGGAGAGATGATGTAGCCCAGGAATTTTACAGAATACTGCTTGAATGCGCACTTTTCATATTTGGCGTAAAGATTGTGTTCCCGAAGTCTTGACAACACCATGCGAACATGCTGCTCATGGGTATTGAGATCCGGAGAGTAGATGAGAATGCCATCCAAATAGGCCACCATGAATTGGTCAAGATATTCTTAGAAGATATCATTCATCATGGGTTGGAATACGACAGGGACGTTGGTTAGCCCAAATGGCATGACACGATACTCGAACAACCTGTATCGGGTTCAAAACACTATCTTCCATTCGTCTCCTGGACGGATACGCATGAAGTTGTAAGCCCCTCGTAGATCGATTTTCAAGAACACTCATCTGAGCCGAAGGCGGTCCAAGAGCTTTGGAATCAAAGGTAGTGGGTAGCGATTGTGGATTGTTACTGTCATGATATGGCAAGACTCGAACCCATGACCTTATGCTACATGGGTCGAGCTCTTACCATTAGACTATGAATTGTAATTTGTAGGATATTATTTTCATTTATGCTTTATCATAGAAAATTGATGTATATTCTAGATCTCTCTAGAACATTCTAGAAGCTTCAGGATTATTCCTAAAAACACTATAAAAGGAGGCATTGTTTTGAACCAAATTGGTTCAACGCCAGTCTTAAGCCTCTTAGCCGATTTGTACTTATCTTTTCACATAATATAAGAGTTGTTGTCATCATCCTTCTCTCTCTCTCTCATTCTCGTTATCTCTCTCTCTCTCTCTCTCTCTCTCTCTCTCTCCTCTTCTCACTTCCTCTCTCGGGAATATTACGCAGTCCCGTCCCCTTAGTACTAATAGTACTGCTCTTCTTTAGTACTAATTCCATCTCTGCTTTAGTATTATTCATGACAGTTTGAACCAATTTGCCTCCTCCTACCCTTTTCCCTATACTATGGCTACTATTAGCGCCCAAGAATATCAATCCGTTTTCTCCGAGCTACAGTGCTTAAAAGAAAAATTTGTTGCCTTGGAACAAGAAAACCAACGGCTGATAGGGGATCTGCAACAAATCGCTCTAGAAAAGCAACAAACGCAGCAACAACATGGGGAGTTAGCGTTACGGGTGCAACAACTCGAAGCGGCATTGCAACAACAAGGATCAAGTCCCCAAGGATTTCATAAAGAGCCGAAGATTGGACTTCCTGTGAAATTTGATGGAACGCGATCGCAATTCAGGGGATTCCTTAATCAGGTATGATTAGTCCTCGAAATGCATCCTTCCCAATACCCCATTGATGCATCCCGAGTCGGCTTAATAGGCACATTGCTTAGCGGCTCAGCCTTAGCATGGTTCGCTCCGCTTCTAGAAAAACAATCGCCCTTGCTTAATAAATTTGAAGATTTTATTAGCGAGTTCAAAGCCTGCTTTAGAGACACCGACAACATCAGGACGGCGATCAACAAGATCCGGCGATTGTGTCAAGGCGATCGTCCAGCCTCTGCCTACGCGGCGGATTTCCGCCTACTCGCTTCAGACATACCCTGGGATGATCAAGCACTAATGGAGCAGTTTCGCTATGGCCTGCGAAACGATGTCAAAGATCTACTTCTAACTTTCCCCGAAGAACCAAAGTCTCTTACGGAGGCAATCAGTCGAGCGGTCCGATGTGACAACCGCCTTTTCGAACGACGTTCGGAATGTCAATTACAGATACCACGCGCTAGGCCGAAGCCCACTTACGCCGCAATCACGGCTAAACCGTTTGCACGAGACATACCTCAAGCAAATACTTCGACACCGATGGAGATCGATACCATGTGTCGACGCGGCCCGTTATCGGAAGAAGAAAAGCAACGACGACGTGCAAATCAATTATGTCTTTATTGCAGTGGACCAGGGCATATCGCAATCAATTGTCCCCATAGGCCAAGAAGACAGGTAAATCAAATTGTAGGTTGTACTAAACCTGAGTCAATTCTTCCCTTAGGAGTGTTTGATAGTATTAATAGTACTAATAGAGTGTTTGATAGTATTCATAGTACTAATAGCCCAAGTATCTCAAATAAATTTGAAATCCTTAGTCAATTAGATGAAGAGTTAAACGATTGAGTCCAGCCAAAATAGGAGCCGTTTGGTTGGACAACAGCCCTAGATCTGTACAACCCATTAGTGGTTCCATTCCTTCCAAGCAAGTTAGCAATGTGTTCCTAGCCCAAGTCATTGTTAGTACTAAAAGTACTCCCCCAGTACCCGTCCTAGCACTTTTAGATTCCAGAGCTAATTCCTGTTTCATGGATCGAAATTTTGCCCAAGCTTCTCAGATATCCTTAAGAAAACTTCCTTGTCCTGCATCTGTAGTAGTCATTGATGGTCGTCCCATTGCTTCCGGGAATATTGTAGAAGAATCAGAACCCATTCAAGTTGTCCTAGGTAGTTTTGTGTGTGTAATATCATTTAATATAATTAGTAGTCCAGAGCATCCCATTGTCCTAGGATTACCTTGGTTTGAATTACATAATCCAGCCATAGATTGGAGAACAAGAGAAGTCCGATATCGATCACCCCAAGAATCAACTCACCGAGTTTCGACCATTTCACTCCATCAACTACGCGAAGAAGGACCCAAGGAGGCAATGTTCCTATTTGCAATATCAATACATCCTTCCAGCACTATTAAGAAGGACTCCTCAGTACAACTTCCAGCAAAATATCATCCTTATGCTGATGTATTTGACAAGGTAAAAGTCGGTACCCTTCCTCATCACCGTCCCTATGACTGTCCCATCGATTTACAACCAGGAACCGAGCCACCATGGGGACCAATTTACAACTTGTCTGTCACCCACCGAGTTAGAAGTCCTTCGAGCCTACATAGAGGAGAACTTGGCAAGCGGGTTCATCCGTCATTCGAAATCTCAGACCGGTGCACCCATCTTCTTTGTCAAGAAGAAAGATGGCTCACTTCGTCTTGTCGTTGATTACCGCGGATTGAATAAAGTCACCATCCGGAATAGGTAGGCACTTCCTCTTATATCAAGTCTTTTAGAGCGAGTTAATGGTGCCAAGTTTTTTACTAAAATCGACCTACGAGGAGCGTATAACCTCGTGCGGATCCGACCGGGAGATGAATGGAAGACCGCTTTTCGCACGCGGTATGGGCATTTCGAGTATACTGTTATGTCGTTCGGCCTAACCAATGCACCCACAGTCTTCCAACACATGGCAAATGATATATTCAGAGACCTCTTGGATATCTGTTTGATCATTTATCTGGATGATCTATTGATTTATTCGAAGACCCAGGAAGAGCACGATTCTCATGTACTATTAGTACGAAAGCGACTCCGCGAGAATGGTCTTTATGCCAAGCTAGAAAAATGTAGCTTTGACTGCAAGCAAGTGGAATTTCTAGGCTACGTTGTCGTGAAGATTTTCGTCCACGAGCAGAAACCCGAGCAACGAGAGCCAAAGAGCGATGTGCAACGTTGCACACGTACATAATGTATTTGTAATAGTAATAAAGGTATAAAGGTGATGTGGTCGTACGTACATCCACGCGCGAGAGAGAGAGAGGTACTATGCGGTACATAGGTACCTAGTTGTTTGTGAGGAGGTGGGAGTTAAGGGGGCCATCAATCTCACCCTCCCCCAAATCAAGGCAAATATCCCCTTTGAATGAAAGGGGATATTTTAGTCTCGTTTTTGTAAACGGTCTTCCCTCCTTGTGCTATAAAAGAAGAGGGAAGGCACCATTGTGAGGGTTGCCTATTTTGAGTGTGCGAGGTATACCACATAGGTCGAGCATTAGGGTTAGGGTTAGGGTTTCTTTGTCGTTTCTTCATCTTCGTCGGTTAGGGTTTCGAGTAGTCGTTTGGTGTGGCCTACGCGGCCACCGTTTGTAATCGTTCATTTCGTTTTAATATATCTTGTTGATAATCTTGTCTCCATCTTCCTCTTGTTCGATCTAATCTCTTGTTCATTCTTCTTCTTCTTGAGCAAAGCTTCCATTCCATGTATGATTCCTTCTCCTCTACTCCTTAGTCCAAGACCCCCGTGGTCCCGCCCTTCTCCACGCACGCGTGTAGCAACGCGACACCGTAGACAATGTCTTGAATTGTAAGGTAAACGTAGAAATACCTTCTATCCATGGTTGAATACACGAGGTTGCCTATTATGGTCGGCATAAAAACGTGCTCTATCTTGAGTTGTTTTTTATTATCTCGTGCAATATGCAACATATCTTGCATATCCCTTAGAATGTTTTGTGTACTTCACAACTCATTGTGATGTGTATTAACATCAATTGGGGCTCGTGGCCAAAAACCATACACCAACATAAAATGACTATATCCGATCGATGTATGCTTGGAGGTGTTATAAGCCATCTCCAAAATTGGGAGATAACACACTTACCCGTAGATAATGTCTTAGAATTGTGAGGTAAACTTAGAAATACCTTCTGTCCTTGGTTGCATACACGAGGTTGCCTATTATGGTCGGCATAAAAACACACTCTATCTTGACTTGTTTTTTTATTATCTCGTGCAATATGCAACATATCTTGCATATCCCTTAGAAAGTTTTGTGTATTTCGCAACTCATTGTGATGTATATTAACATCAATTGGGCCTCGTGGCTAAAAGTTATACATCAACATAAAAGGACTATATCTGGTCGATGTATGCTTGGAGGTGTTATAAGCCATCTCCAAAATTGGGAGATAGCATTCCGATTTTGTTGACTTCGCAACAACATATGCTCGAAGTAGGTCCTCAATAATTTGATTTACCCATTCTGTCTATCTATCAAATTGAGGCTGCTCAATGTAGTTTCTAACTCCTTAAATACTTGCATCCAAAAGTTTCTAGTGAACTTTGGATCGTGATCATTCGCAATATCCATCGGTAACCCATAAAAATGGAATAACTCATCAACGAGTTAGTCAGCCAATTCAGGAGCTATTGTCTGTGGTTTTAGTAGCAATAAACCTGGCCATTTTAGTTAGTCTATCATTGACAACCCAAATGGCATCATGGCCTTTTTTAGTGCAAGGAAGGCTAACAATAAAATCCATAGATATGTTTTCCCATTTATTGTTGGGAATGTCCAAGGGATGTAAAACTCCAATTGCTTTACGTCGCCCGACTTTGTTAACATGACATTGATGACATTTAGTCATATAGATATGTTTGTCAAGATGTATCTTAGGACAATAGTATTAAGCACGTAATAAATTATTGGGTCCCAATACATTGTGAGGGAAAGAACATTTACAATTACTTAAATGATTTGTATAGACCTCAAGGACATCAAGAATCTGACCTTTATGGTCTGCAACTTTGTTTTTGTTGTTGTGCTCTTTGCATTGTGTGAAATCAGTTTTTGTTCAAAAGAAAAGACTCTTACAAATACGTTGGATGCTAAGATGTCTAAGAATAAAGCTCGATATGAAAGAATCAAGTATTAAAGGAGGAAGGAACTTGAAGGGATATAAAGTTAGAGGCATCTTTCAAAAGTAGAAAAAAGCAGGAAAAAGCAAGGCATGGATATGAAGTTTTAAGTAGAGAAAAAGGCTCATAACTTCTTCATTCGATATCCAAATTTCAAAATAAAAGATTCATAAAAAAGGCTAACAACGAGAGCTTTCCAAAAGTATCTTGTATGAAAATTTTGGGATTATAGAGAAATAGTTATATATAAAAAAAGTGCTTCACATAAACTCGAGGATAATTTAAAAGGAATAGAAGAAAAAGCAAGAATAACACGACCAAAAACCTATAAAGAGGAGGCTATTCTTAGCCATTTGGTTGGGGGGGGGGGGGGGAAGAATAAAGGGTTAAAAGAAGTGAGAGGAGGCATAACAGAAGAAGGAATGACTTTTATGAGTTTGGGTGATTGGAAGTCAAGTAGTTCTTTGGTTTGTGGTTCTATTTGGAGTCCATCCAATTCGCTTATTCTTCTTCTCTTCTCTATCTTTTGTCTATCTCTCTTCATCACATTGGAGCTTACAACATTTCTCTTTTGTATGACCCTTCTTTTTGCAGAACACGCAAAAAGGATTTTGTCACTTGAAATCACAATCTAGGAATTTGATGGGTGTCTTGCGTTTCCTAGCGAATTGTGTCTGCTTGGTCCCGAGCACTTCAGGTTTGTTATAGTCCTTCAAACAACGTTGATAATGAAGGACTATTTCAAGGGCCTCGTCGAAGGATTTTAGATATTGATCGCGCACTATCCAATGATAGGCTGTATTGGGAAGGACATTGGCAAAACAGACAATTAATCAATTATCCCCTTCTAGACCCGCATTTTTAATTTGGGTTCTAGTATGGTGAACATAATCTTGTAGCAAGGAAAATTTCCAAGTAGAGAGGTTCATTAATGCTTGTGTTGCCTTGGTGCGAGATGGAGGTTGTAGAAATTGACCTTTTGACAAATGTACACACATGTTTACTAGCCTCAAGTGGAGGAAGTGTAGTAGAGTATGTATTTATGAACACATGTGATCCACCCATGGTGAATGCATTTAAGATTGGTCCTCTATCCCCAAACTCGAACCATAAGCCCTTGTAATTGGAGCTTATACTCTCACACTCTATCTACAAAAGTAGAAAAGCAAAAGAGGATACATCATTCGACCTTGCTACAATAAAGCTATGATATATGCGAAATAAGTTGATAACCATTTGTCAAAACTCTCTTTAGGAAATGATGTCATTCATGAGGTAGGATATCAACTGTTTCAAATGTATGTCGGTGGACATAAAAGATCTAGTTTCCCATGTAATTCTTGGTTTGATGAGGAATGTGAGATATATCTCAAACTATATAGGTTTGCAAAAGGGGAAAGTGAATGTGTCATGGTGTGACACCAATATAAAAAGGTATCCAAGAGAAAGAAAAGACAATATTTCCAAATGCAAGAAAGGAAAAAGAAAAGGTTGTTTAAGCTCAGACCAAACCTAGAATGGAGACACTTCAATGGTAAGAAGGAATATATCAAAGGTGAATTAAGAGATGTTAGAATATGTACAAAGCCTATATATTCATGAGGGAGTGGTTACTATGGTTTAGAACATCAAAACATCTTGTACATGCATTGATCTTGAAGATGTTAATAAGGGAACAAAGATGATGGCTAATGAGAAACCAGTTAATGTAACTCTCATTACAAGTGATATCTTAAAATGGACAATGCCAAGTGCTAGTCATTGGATATGACTATCATAGATCAAGTTATTAAAGAAGGTTTGCTAAATGATTGGCTCATGAATTGGATTAAGCCAAATTTTAAAGCAAGAGATAAGAATCAATTATCAAATTATCGTACAATCATGGTAAGCTCAACTATTGCTAAATTGTATAGCATTATCATGGAACACAAGTTAGCATGGGTTGAAAGAAAAAAAAACAAGCACTTGGGCAACCAAGTTTTAGACCAAAACACTACATGATAGATCATTGTTACTGGCATGAACATAATTTATCCCATGGTAGTTTGTACGGTAGTATTCTACACATGAGGATAAATTATGTTTATGCCCTTAACAATCATCTAGTTACATTAAGAGTAATTATGGAAGAAAGTTGACTACACGAAACAATGCTCTATTGTTGCTTTGTTGATTTTAAAAAAGTATTTGATATAGTGTCATGGCGTGAGCTTTGGAATGGAGTGGTGGAAATTGGCATACCATTAAAGTATTGAGTTGTTATTGCACAATTATATGAGCAAATTAGATGCCAACTAAAAACTGAGAATGGTTTCTCAGAATACTTTTTAAGAAACATGGGGGTTATGTGGGTATTATATCAAGCACTTCGTTCTCAGATCATGCCCCGATTATGCTCAAATTCTCTATGAACAGCCATACTTCTATTGCTCGATTGTATGTGCCAAGGTTTATTGTTGATGATATGAATTTGCAGAATACAGTTTTGTCACTTTGGAGAATGGTTGTAGGGGATTCTAATTGTCAAAAAATTACAGAATGCTCTTCTCGTAGTTTCCAACTTCGTTATACAACAAGTTAAGCTAAAACAAAGTAGTTACACTAGAACATTGTTGAATGCTAAGAGAGGTTTGGCTTCTCTTCAAATTTTGCAAGAAAAACAACCTCATTCTCAATATATTCATTGTGAATTACAGAATGTTATGATGCTTATTTCTTCTTTGCAGCAAAAACGTGCTCAATCTTTCTTCAAGCATCTGCAGCAAGATGGTGTGCAAAAGGTGACACCATGTCAAAAAAAAAATTCCAACATGTTATGCTTAAAAGAAATAAAATTCAGATTGTACAGCTGAAAAGATCTGATGGCACAGTTACAATGGATAGAGATGAAATGAGGAACATTGTAGCCACTTATTATGAGTCGTTGTTATCAGCAAATACTCCAAGTGTTGAAACTCTACAAATGCGCCAAAAAGTATGGGCCGCTACTGCGGTTAAGGTAACATCTCGGATATCTCTTCAGCTTCTTCGTCCATTTTCATCCTTTGAAATATTACAAGCTATTAAAAGTGTTGGGCCAGATGGGTCCCCGGGAGTAGATGGAATGGGAAGAGATTTTTTCATTACATATTGGGATTTGATTGCCGATGATCTACTGGCAGCATTTCAAGAAATGTTCAATTCAGGTATTATGCCACAAAAGTGGAAAGAGGGATTAATATGCCTCATTCTGAAAGGTGATGTTGTTACGGATGAGGTGAAGGGTTGGCGACCCATTACTTTATTGAATACAATTTACAAAATCTATGCTAAGTTATTGGCTTTGAGATTACAACCTTTTCTTCTAGAGATTGTGCATGAGTCACAAACGAGATTTATGCAAGAACGTAGTATTTTTTACAATATTTTTCTGTTTTGGGAATTGACAGGGATGGCAATGAAAAATAAACAAGATCATGTGGTACTTCTACTAGATTTTCAGAAGGCATATGACATAGTTGATTGGGGGACTTCATGGAAGGTTCGTTTTTGAGATTAGGTTTTCCTACGCAATGAATTAGGGTTGTAGCTTCCTTGTATCGTGAGGCCTTTAGTTCAGTCTTGGTCGTTGGTGGGCAAACTAGAAAATTTTCTATTTCGCGTTCTGTACGTCAAGGTTGTCCATTGGCCCCATTCCTATTTTTGCTAGTAATGGAAACATTCTCAATGTATTTAAACTCCTCTCAAGTTTCTCTGAAGGGTTTGCCTTTGCCTGCCACGCAACATCAAATGTTGGATGCGGAATTTGCAGATGATACTACAATTTATGTTCAAGGTAATGATGAAAATTTAAGTAAATTGCAAGAAGTAGTGGAGGAATTCTGTTTGGCCTCTAGAGCAAAGATAAATTGGCATAAATCTCTTGGCTTTTGGGTGTCACAAAATTCCTTACCTAATTGGATGCCTTCGCAGGAATTCAAGTGGGTTCCTAATGGAACCACTACTCGTTACTTAGGTTGTCAAGTGGGACTTCATGTTACTGCAGATATGTTAGTTTCTCCTCTACTTGTGAAATTAAGGAGAAATTTATTGCTTTGGGATTCGGTTAACTTGTCACTTGCAGGTTGTATACTTGTAGCTAACCAAGTGTTGTTAACTACTATTTGGTATGTTGCTTCAACTACATTGTTTGCTAGATCCTGTATTTTATTGGTGCAACGCCTCATTCGTAACTACATTTGGGGAGGAAAAACAGGTCAAGGTAAAAGGCCTAAAGTAGCTTGGGCAGTATTGATTGCTCCACGACAAAATGGTGGGTTGGGGCTGGTAGATCCAAAAGCACAGTGTAAGGCTTTGCTTTCTAAATTTGTGTGTAGAGCTATGTTGCCAATGCAAGGTGTTTGGAGTCGATTGATGATGCATAGGTTGTCTACTATGTGCCCGACAATAGGAGGAAAGTGGCAACCATCATTAAGATGGGGCTTTATTCAGAATTTTCATTTATTTAAAACAACCTTATTAGAAGATAGGTTTTTTAATGGAATTCTCACAAGTTGGTCAGCTGTTAAAAAATTTCTAGTTCGAAGGTGCCTTCAACAACGGATGACTTGTTGAGACAACCCTTGACCTGGAACTTTCTCTTTTCAGATTCAAGGGGTTTTCTGCTTGGTAGCCGTCCTCGGTTGAATTGGGCTTCTATGGATGCATCAATAGCAGGTAATGTTCAATCATGGGGATGTTATGTTATGAATCAACAGTTACAACCTTTGTCGAGGCCTTCAGTTCGAGGAAGTGCTATTATGTGCGATAATGTGCAAGTGGCATTGGGACAATTTATGGCTTCATGGTCCCCCTCTAGCAATCAGATTTGGTTTGGTTATTTCTCTCCTTTAAAAGTGATTTTAGGAGCTAAAGTAATTAACATTACAGGTGATGTAATATACTTTAATGTGGATGATGATGGTAGGTTGTGGCATGTATTTTCTAAATCAGATGTGTGGATATCCGCCAATGTTTCAACGATTCGAGTAGTTGCAAGATCTGGAAAAAAATGGTTCTTGGATCCACCCTTTCAAGAATGCTTACGGTGTTGTTTGTTGTGGGTTTTTCAAAAAAAGCCGCTTTATAATTTGGATTGGGATCCAGTTGATTATCAATGGAAAAAACCGAATGCTAGTGGAAATGGTAAACACTTGGAGTTTTTTCAGTATTCAGTTAAGCTAGGTAGAAATTTATTATTGCAATCAAAGTATAAATGTCCAGCTGCCATGAAGCATTGGACTGCAAATAATGTGAATGAATTACAACTTTCAAAATTTTGGAAATGTTTGTGGAGTATGCAGTTGCCGAAAAAAGTGATTTGTTTTCGTTGGTTGTTGATGTATTATGCTCTTCCTGTTGGTGATTGGTTGAGGCAAAATCAGCAATATGCTTGTGGAATGCATTGTGGTGCATCTACGGAATCTATTTTGCATTTGTTTTGGTTTGTCCCAAAATCAAGCAATTCTGGAGTAAGTTGTTTTTATTACTGAGACACAATTATGCTCGTTCTACTTTCTCGTGGGGTGCAGTATTATGGGGTGTCCTTCATGGAGATGTTATGAAGTACGAAAGTATGCATGCTTCTCATGTTTTTCACTTTTCCAATGGGTACATCTATCTCACTTCATTTCCATCTTTGATTCCATAGTTTAGAACTGAAAATCTGGTTATTTGGCGTACTATTACGTCACTAGCTCTGTGGACAATATGGGAAATGAGATGTGAGGTTGTTTTTAATAATGCTCACATACATCTCGGTAATATGCTTATTGAATTCTGGTGGTTATTTGTCCAGACCATATGTGGACAATATGATGATTTGCAAGGTTCATCCGATGCTCAAAGGCAACGTCAAGTGGACTTTAAGAAACGGTGGCGAGGGCTTCACATATTTTCAGATATGACTTCTGGTATGAAGTGGAATTATGCCATACCTCCTTTTTTATTGCATAGCTTGTAGATTGTGCTCCATTTGTTCCTTATATGATATCATCTGTTTCATCAGATGTTGGTAGTAGCTTTTGTATTACAATAGAGGTGAGATGAAATGTCTCCTTCTGTTTCTATATGTACATTTCTCAAGTAATATACTAAGGTGTATATTTCTTGAAAAAAAAAAGAAACATGGGGGTTAAGCAAGAACATCCATTTTCACCTATACTCTTTGGTTTATTCATTGATAAATACAAAGAAGTTTCATTGTGTGATGTAGCTCTAGGTGGGATGAGTGGGAGTCTAATTGATCGAGGTTAAGGGCCAATTTGGGGAGAGGGGAAAGTAAGGGATGGGTTGTAGAGACTTTGATGAGAATGTCATCATGCATGAGAATGGATGTTAGGGCTCAAGTGTGAACTAATATGGTTCTAATTGCTTTGGAAAACTCAAGCAACTTAATGCAACAAGGCATACAAATGATAATGGATTATGCACAATAATTGATGTTAGGGCTCAAGTGTGAACTAATATGGTTCAGATTGCGTTGGAAAACTCAAGCAACTTAATGCAACAAGGCATACAACTGATAATGGATCATGCATTGTAATTGATGTTAGGGCTCAAGTGTGAACTAATGTGGCTGGGATTGCTAGAAAAACTCGCTAATGGATCAACAAGAAACCAAAGATTGCATTAATCAATGGAGCACCCAAGGCAAATTATAATGGTGAACTAATAAAGCAAGAATTATAGCTTATGTCCTAAGTGACTAGATACATGTACAAATCATTTGAGCCAAAAGAAACATACATATAGAATCTAGATTAACCCAAGACTTAACTCATCTAATGTATTAGATTCTCCACTTTCTTAGGTGACCATGCATGAGAGGGTTGTCGGCACTTGTTTCACACTAACATATGGGTTACTAAGTTTGAAACCACAACTAAGCTAAAATGGCTCATACGTTCATTCGTCATTACAAATTAGTATAGAGATTAAAAACTTAAAACTTTGACACCTCTGTTGAGATCCTATGAAATTCATCTCTTATGGTACCTATACCATACCTCTCTTTTGTTTTTAATTTTATGCGATTTATTTGCCCAACAATTTATCATTTGAATGGTTTGGTTTTGAACGACTTAGGTTTGAGGATTTCTCAAACTGTTTCGGCTTAAATGATCTCAACTTCAACAGTTTGATCACGGTTTGAGCTTAGACGATTTTCAGGTTTAAGTTCGGTTTGAGCTTCGATATTCTCGTATCGGTTTGGACTGGTTTGAGTCCAAACCGAACTATTGGCGACTACCATGGATGCAATCATGCAGGAGTCATCAACAGCCTTTTGGATCGGAAACTTTTCGGTTAAAATAGAAGCGATTGAGGAGGAAATATGAGAGATGTAAGGGGATTCATTAGACTTTTTATGGCTATTTTGGATCTCTGTTTCTACATATTTTGAAATGTCGAAGTTTTCTTCTCAATGAGGTAGCCATGCATATATATGTGGAAGAAGGCTACCATAATGACTCAATGGAACCTTTAAATTCAGCTTCTCTGAGTTTCCGGTTTGCGCAGGGAAGGCTCCTAAACATCAGGAAATGGACCATATTCAGCTCTTGGGCGATCAGAAATTCACTCAATTCTTGCTACTCATTTCACACATATACCCTACTGAACTAATCACAGAGGAAGTAATTCAATGCAAGACACAACGATGTACAGAAAAAGATGCATTAGAAAATGCTGTCATATATGTCAATAAACTAGAAAAGGGCATCAATATGTAGGTTTGTCTTGAATGTGAAGAAAACACATGATGCATATGAATACTCTAAGAGTAGGGCAAGAAGAATAATTTCATGAAAGCAAAGAAAGAGGTATTAAATCATGGAATTATCCACATTGATCAAACACCCAAATTGTTAGGAATGATTAAATGTTGTGAAAATCCTTCTGACACAGAGAAACGATGTATGACAAAAGACAGTCGACTTAATAAAGCACTATCTCTCCTCTGTGTCACGAATAAAGATGGTCTTCTTCATGTTAAAATGGAGGATTATGCTTGCATCTTAGAGGGATATACAACATTAAGAGACTTGAATATAGGAAAGCTTGTGCATTCTTATATACTTGAAAATGTCATCAAATTATCACTAGTTTTGCACAATTCCCTCATCAATATGTATTGTAAATGCGGTAGCATTGCTGACGCTCAAAATTTGTTCAGTGTTATTCAGGAGAAAGATGTCTTCACTTGGACTACATTAATTGCTGGATATGCAACACATGGACCACAGGAGAATGCATTTAAACTATTTTCAAAAATGGAAGAAGAGAATGTCAAGCCGGATTCAGTTACCTTTCTAAGTGTCATCAAAGCATGTGCTAAGCTTAAGAACTTAGATTGTGGTCAAAGATTGCATGTAATGATAATCGAGAGTGAAATCAGTTATAACATACTTATAAGGAGTAGTTTAGTCGACATGTATGCAAAATGTGGTGTATTAGAATGTGCAAGGAGAGAGTTTGAAGAGATGCCGAGAAGAGATTCGGTGTCTTGGAATGCGATGATCTCAGGTTATGCCCAAAATGGGTACTTCGAGAATGTGTTGAACCTTTTTCCTGTCATGATGGAGCAAGCTTCTAAACCTGATAGGATCACCCTTGCCAATGTACTTAAGGCATGTGCTGGCTTACACATGTACATGCATGGGAAGGAAATTCATGACTATATTATCGAGAGAAAGCTTGAGGCTGATGTGTTTCTAGCTAGTACTCTTGTCGACATGTACGCTAAATGTGGGAGTATGAAGGATGCATGGAAGGTTTTCATTACAATTCCTATTCAAACTGATGTTTGTTTTAATGCAATGATCATCGGCTGTGCACAATTAGGTTGTGCTGAGGATTCTCTTAAACTTTTTTGGGAAATGGAATCCAAACATGTGAATCGGACATTGATAACATATGTTGGTGCTCTTAAAGCATGTTCTGTCCTTGGTAACCTTGAAAAGGGTAAGCAAATCCATGAAAGCTTCTTGAATAGTGGCATGAAGGCAAATTTAATCCTTAGAAATGCGCTTGTTGATATGTTTGCAAAATGTGGCAGTATCAAGAATGCTCGCCGAGTGTTTGATGAGATGCCAGAAAGAGATGTAATTTCATGGAATGTGTTGATTGCTGGCTATGCTCAATTTGGACCTCCAGAGGAAGCCTTTGCGCTTTTTGAGAGGATGGAAAGGGAAACTTTCCGTCCTGATAAGGTAACATTTTTGAGTGTCATTAAGGCATGCATAAAGTTGGGAAACCTTGGACATGGAAAGAAGATTCACAACCATGTCAGGAAAAGGCGATTAGAGAGTGACATTTTCATTGCAAGCACTCTTGTGGATATGTATGCGAAATGTGGTGGCATTGATGAAGCACAATACATGTTTGATAGAATAAAAGAAAAAAATGAGGTGGCCTGGAATTCAATCATTGCTGGATATGTTCAGCACAATAAACTCGATCTAGCATTCAAGCTATTTGGCCAAATGTCAGAGTTTGGTACTAAACCTGTCAAAGTCACCTTTTTAAGCATTTTAAAGGCATGTGCAAACTGTGGAGACCTAGAAGAAGGTAAACACGTGCATAATCTTATTGTCATGAACAATTTTGAAACGGACAGCTTTATTGGAAATAGCATTGTTGATATGTATGCAAAATGTGGGGATGTTGACAGTGGCCATCATGTCTTTGATGGTTTGACTGATCAAAGTCTAGTGTCGTGGAACGCGTTGATTTTTGGATACTTATATCAAGCCCAAACAGAGTTTGTTTTTGAGCTTTTTGTAGAAATGCTATCTGTAAACATTGAGTTGAATGAGGTGACATTCATCACAATGATAAAAGCATGTCTAAGCCCAGAATTTCTCGATGATGGTAGGCAAATACACAGCTACATAATTGAGAGTAAATTGGAATCTTTTTTGTATCTTGGTAACTCTCTCATTGACATGTATTCAAGATGTAGGAGCATAGAGGATGCCCAACAAGTGTTCGAACAAATGCCTAAAAGTGATTTAGTGACATGGAATGTAATGATAGCTGGTTATACTGCATTACAGCTTAATGAGGAGGCTTTGAGACTTTTCCAACAAATGGCTAGTCAATGTCTCAAGCCCGATGAGTTGACATTTTTTAGCTTACTTAAAGCTTGTGCTGGTTTGGGAAGTTTGAAAGAGGCCAATGGGATTCATGCCCTCATAAAAAGGCATGGATTGCCGATGACTGAATTGTTGGGGAATGCTCTTGTGGATATGTATGCAAAATGTGGTAGTTGTGAGGATGCTCGTGAGGTTTTTGACAGTCTTCCTCAACGAAAGATAGTATCATGGAATGCTGTAATGATAGGATACATTCAATGTGGGCAAGCAGAGGAGGCTTTAAACCTCTTCCAAAACATGCAACAAGAGTGTCTCAAGCCAGATAAGATCACGTTTATGAATGTTTTTAAGGCTTGTGGAAGTTTGGGCTACTTGAGCCAAGCCAAAGAAATGCATGCCCTCTCTGAAAAGCATGAATTCGAATTCGATCAATATTTGGAAAACACGCTCATTGATGCCTATGGTAAATGTGGTGATGTCAAGGCGGCGAAGCAAGTGTTCGATGGTATGAAAGAGCATGATGTGATATCTTGGAATGCTTTTATTTCAGCACATGCTCAAAGTGGGCATGTTCAGGAAACCTTTGACTACCTACATAAGATGCTATTGAAGGGGCAAAACCCTAATCACATTACGTATGTAACCATTTTATCAGTATGCAATCATGCCGGACTCGTGGAAGAAGGGTTGCATCATTTTGATAATATAAGTAGAATTCATGGTATTGACTATACACATGAGCACTACGCTTGCATGATAGATATGTTGTGTCGTGTGGGTTTGCTACCAGAGGCATCAGAGCTTACTGAAAATATGCCTTTACAACCAAGTTCCATTGTATGGATGACAATCCTCGGTGGATGTAGAGTATACAACAATTTACTTCTCGCAATACATGCGGCCGAGTATATTTTTGAGCTTCAGCCTGAAAATGCAGCTCTCTATGTGCTTCTATCAAACATTTGTAGCATGTTGCTTGAGTTGGAAGATGATCCTAAGGTTAAAGAAAAGGATTTAAGGGATTCTTCGATATTCATCGGGGATGGAGGAGGTAACTTCTATATGGATAATAAGACTTACTTTGAAGTTGATGCTATTCTTCATGCAAAGTTACGTAGATTGTATGGCAAATTGGAGAGGATCATAGCTCTTTAAGACTTTCATCCCGATCTTGTTACCACGGAAACAGACCTCACCATTCCACGAAACTGTAAAGACTTTTTGAGAAAGAGAGATATTAACATCTACTGGAGGCCAAAATAGGCCTATATGATTGATCACAGGCACAAGCATCAATGTCCTCATTGGTTTCCTTTAGGAAGGAAGAAATGAACGTAAGTCACCAAATTGTAAGTGGAAGAAATGAGGAAATGGTAGGGTCAAATATGTAAAATATGCAGCATCGATGATGCGAAATGAATTATGTACAAACCCGATATGCATAGTAAACTATGTATGTATTCCTAGTGATTAAGACCGGCTAGATGATATGAGGTATTTAGTGGCTCCTTAAATGAGGGTGCTATTGGAATTGAGTCTACAAGCATGATATGCATGGATAAGTGACAATTTGTGTGCATCTAGTGATGAAGTTCAGATGCATGGTGTCAGATATTTGGTAGGTTCTCGAGGGAGGGGTACCGTATGAATTGAGTGTAGCAGCATGATTTGTATGGTTAAGTGATTTTGTATACATCTAGTGATGAAGATCAAGTACCTGATGCCAGGTATCTGGTGGAGTTAAGTTACTACAAGCATGATATGTATGGTTAAGTTACTACATATGGACATCTAGTGATGAAGATCAGGCACCGAACTTGGTGTCAGGTATTTGGGGGGGGGATTTTGCTTGAGTTTTTCTTTATTTTCCTAAATACCGTAGAGTTTTCATTGTTTCATCAAATGCCCTTAAACCCCAAGAAGTGAGAGGGAGAGATCAATTGACCACATAAAAATGAAGAAAAAGGAGGTAGGATCGAAAAGGTAATTTCTCAAATAGTGGGTCAACAAGGACATCTCTAAGGCTGCCTTATTCTAAACACCTTTCATATTCTGGATAAATTTCTCCCTTACTAACCTCTTGTTTATATATCACCTATGCTTTGAATATTGTTCGAAAGCATGAGCAAGTCCTATTCCATGTAGGATGTAAAAGAGAAGCTTAAGATAAAGTGCATTTTAAGAATAAGGGTACCCTTGTGGGAAAACTCGATTTTCCATCACAAACTTGTAAGTAATGTTAGGTGGGGCAAGCCAATGAATAGAAGTTTCATATCATAAGAGGACTCAAGTTCTAAAAATGTTTGATCAAATTTTGAAATTCAAAGCGTGTAAACGAGAGCTCATTAATGGATGCCACTTCCTTCAAGGTATGAATATTTCTCTTGTTTTGAACATCAATTACATATATTCACATCAATTTTGAAAAATCCAAGAATATCACATAATCACGATCACCTTCCATGGTAGCCCTAAACATTGGAATACAGGTCCAATCAAAGCATTTAGGGAATTTTGCTCTTTAACTAACCAAAGTTTTGAAGACGAGATAATCAATCAAAATTTTCAAGTCTATTATGGAAGCAATCAAAGCATGGGTAAGCACCCTCCAAGAAAATTATAAATTGTTACATTGGGAACAAGGTCAAGAACAAAATCAATCGACCATTCAAAATGCATCATCCATCCCTCCTAACCATCAACGTAGATAGTGGCGTTCTCCACGCACCAGGAATGGCACTTACAAGTCTAAAATGTTGTCAATGTCTTCATTGGGGGGCCGACCCGTGGAATTCTTAGCTTTCTCAACAAAATCCTACACTTGACAAATCTTTATGAAAAGACATAAGCAACAATCCATAAGGAAGGCAAATTAGTCTTTCCCTTTTAGAAATGTTATCCTTGTCCTTCAAAAACCCATATCATTGGTCATATAGTGGGTTCTTGAATCTTAACCTCATAGCAGAGAATTCACTAAAGGTTTCTTTGCCTATATTGATGACCAATTTCCCAAGGTAAACCAATGTGTTTTCATTCCATGGAATGAGATAGTGAAAGACCTCATGAGAGTCAATGGCCCAAGATTCGGGTTAGTCAATTAAGTTGGAAAGTTTTGCTACTTGTTTGATTCCTATAATCAATTTAGATCCTTACAATCACATAGTGGTTCATGGATGATGAGAGGAATCACATAGTACTTCATCGAGGTAAGTTTGTGGGAAGTTAGGTTACATGCTAACCATTATAACCATACATACTATAATGAATGTGGAGCATTGAGGATTCATCCCTTATGTATCCAAATCAAGGATCCCTACGAGAATATGGATGACATTTACATGGAGTAGTTTACATCCAAGGATATATGTGATCAATCACATTCAAATGATAAGACTACATAATATGCCTTGGAATTAAATGCTAAATTGCATTAGAATTTTGGCTTCATGTTAGCCACAATTGCCTCTATCTACATACACCTCATTCTCATGTAAAAACATAATGGAATGATGAGCATCAAAGAGGTAAGTGCATGGAATTTTCTAGTAGTCTATGAGATTCTCGATTAGAATTGTGAGCCATGGGCATAGTCCAACCTAATTTATCAAGGTTTATAGGTGTTATGCAAGGAAAAAGAATGTCTTTTGTAATGTGTTGTAGACTTTGAGCTTTCCCTTTTACTTGCAATGGCAAGAATACCAATCTTCTTTCTGTGTCACACAAGTCTTATGAGTAGCCTTGCAACAACTCTCTTTTTTCAAAACAAAATTTCCTTCCATTAGTTTTAAAAAAGTATATCAGCTACAAACTACAAAATAGATAGAAAAGAAACGACTATGTGGCTTGTCTTGTGTAAGACAATGGCTTGCCATGTATCCTTCCTTTAACTGAGATCCATCTCAACATCTAATTTCATTTCAGTATGTCTACCAATTCTCCCATGTTGCCACATGCTTTCAACATACTAGAAAATGTCATCATAGTAGGCAAGAGACCTTGCACAAGCATTCAAGGATAGAGTTGTATAGCATCCTCATTCTTATCATGCTCAATATAGCCCAATAATATGGCAAGCCATTGTACCATATCTCCACCAACAATAAATCATCAAAAAGCTCAGGCTTCAATTATTGCTCCACATTTACAGTGCCAACAAAAGGATATTTTTCCAATCCTTCTTTTGCATTCACCAAAGCATTGTTAAGCACGATATCCTCCTCCATGAAGAGACCTTCATTTATACTCTCATCATGAATCTTTTCCCCTTTTACGCTAAATCCAGTGTTTCCAAAAGCCTTCAGGATGCAAATATATGTGATCCTATCTGGTGAGAGACCCTCACTTTGCATCTTCTGGAAACAATTCATTGCTTTGTAACCCTTTCTGTGTTGAGCATACCTAGTAATGAGTGATTCGAAGAGTATAGAGTCCTAACAAGAAGCTCACCATGCACTTTTTGTGCTTTTTCAAGCATACCACAATTCACATACATATCTACCAATGCCTTGCCCAACATAACATCCTTCTCACAAATCCCCTTCTAACAATCTGATCATGAACTTGAAATAAACAAAGACCTTATCACAATTGTGAAATTCAATATAGCCAGTTCTAGGCTAGCCCAGCGAATAATACATTCCAAGAGACTACAAATCAAGTTGGAACATGGTCCAAAAACCTACTTGAGGAGAGACACATAAGGTGAACTAAATTAATCCATTTTATATCATCATAAGCTTGGCCACATTGAATGTGATGTGAGCATTCCAAGCAACAATAGTCTTCATGGGTAGTTCAATAAATACTTGTTCAACTTTCAGTAGGTCACCACATTTTGCATACATCTATACGAAACTACTTCCAAGATGGGTAATCTTTGCTAGAAAAGCGCTTTGGAGAATATGGGAGCCTTTAAAATGCAAATGAAATAATATCACATCAAGAGAAAGCACTTCACTTTGCATACTTTGAAAACATTTCAGTGCTTCAAAACCATCTCTTGAAATCAAAAAAACCTCCCAAGGCCAAAATCACTATATTTTTCACATCCATGTATCTCTAAATCGAAGCTTTGAAAATATTTCTTGTGCCTCACCAAGTAAACCACAAAAAATCTCTGTTGGGCCATGCTCAACATATCCTGTACCTGTTTGCAAGAGTATCAAATACATCTTGTGCATCTAACAGATATCAACACCTAGCATACATCCCTATCACACTATTCGGAATACAAATATCACTTTTAAGACCATCCCATACAATCTCTGCCTCCAAACTTCCTACTTTCTCAACGTCTCCTACTATTCCACATGCTTGAAAGCCTTGCAACAACTTTATAATGATATGATGTAAAGAAAGCACATAGAGCTTTTCTGCGATAGATTTGTCAAAATATTTAAAGTTTTTTTAACCGTAAATAAAGTAGCTCTATTAGCATTGTAATGGTTTACTTTATAGTAAGACTTTATTGTTCTCGGAAACTCAAATCAACGTTTTTTGAATTGAAGGGTCATTGCATCTTGGTGGCTTGTTTCAAGATTGTTAAATATGGAATATTCCCATGTTACTTTGAGATACATATGTGTGCAACATATTAAAACAATTTTGGAATGCATTGCACTAAACTCTATAGAAACAAACATTATGTTCATTGATAATTATGGTTGTATCAACTAACTCACTTTTTGAAAGGTAGATATTGCATAAAGTTATCAAGAAAGCTAACAAATTATGAACATAGAAAAACAATAAAATAATAGATTCAATCATTTGTGACGCACGATAATGCTTCCTACGAGCTACAAATTTATACATTATTAGTATGGGGAACAAAACTTCGTAAATTTAAGAAATGGGAGTGGAAACCATGATGAAAATCAGCAATGATCCTCTATGTTGATCATGGTACTATGATTGGTCAATATAAGGTAAGGCTATAGTTTTAGCACATTGTTTTATGCACACAATGATATGTGTGACTTTATATTATATAAACATCTTTTAAATAATGTTCTAGTTTATTCTGAAAACAAGGTATATATTATATCATTTGAAGAAATTCATAGGTTAACACACAGTCAAAGAACTTAACATTTTTAAGTTCCACGTTTTTGTCTTTTATTGCCAATGATCTTAACACATGTAGATTGGTTAATGTAACACAGGGGTTTATGCACACGCAACTACTCAATAACCACTTAGGTTGTTATAGGTTAGCCTAGTTGTTTAAGTATATCCAATAATTCTATCTTTTCGGGGCCTCAAAGCTTTGAGAGTCCAACAACTACTCAGAGAACCACTTAGGTTGTTATAGGTTAGCCTAGTTGTTTAAGTATATCCAATAATTCTATCTTTTCGGGACCTCAAAGCTTTGAGAATCCAACAACTACTCAAGAACCACTTAAGTTGTTATAGGTTAGCCTAGTTGTTTAAGTATATCTAGTAATTCTATCTTTTCAGGGCCTCAAAGCAGCTATTGAATAGGAAGGGTGTCATATAGTCACATATTAGTTGGAACAATATAAATTGTCCTTCTCGATAAGACAAATGCATTGCTTTTGCACCACATGGGTGCTTGAACATGCAATTATTAAACTTGATAAACATCCATTAAAGACGAAACCTTGTTTTAATTTACATTAATTCAAACTATATAAGTGGAACATTACAACTATACGTCTATATGTGATGTATATTCATTAATATTGTGCTAGTGGCATATTGATTCATTATCAAGACCATTCAATGTTTAGTTGATTGATAGTTATTGATTATCATGCTATCACGCTAGTGCATGAGAGATGGTCCTATATGTGTTTATTTATGGTGTGTTGGTGCGTCAATGTCCAAGTGTATGTTAAGAAAGTATTAGGCATTGACCAAACAATGTAGCATTGGTCATATATGTATTTATGGTGTATTAATGTCTCAATGTCCAAGTCTATGTTTCGAAGTGTAAATCATCGACAAAATAAACCACACACAAATTGATCTAATGCTCCTTCAAAGAATCCAATATATTGTCATATTTCCTCATGCCCTAGGTTTCACGCTTATGGATACTTGATCTGAACGTTGAAATTTATATATCATATTGGGACTACCTTAGTCTATGTACAAAGACAATATCAAAGTTACCAATTTTAATCGATGCAAAAGTATAAGCACTTATGCTATAAATAAAATATGTGCAAGCTAATACAATGCTCCTTTTCTTGAATCAAATCACAAAATATGCGTGGCTTTCATTATTCAATTACCAAATTCTATATATATTGTATACCTATAGGCTATGCATATGTATGTTAAATCATGTTAGTGGTTCCACTATTTTTTATTCACTTTCCAAATTTGGCTTCTCTAATAATAAGACCAAGAATAAATAACATAGGAGGTGAATCACTCAACTCACAAATATTATTGGTTGGTTGCTAGTTTTACATGCCAAAGACATCCAGAATTGATTTGGAAATTGGTATTTTGGATGCCTTTTCATGGGGCACTTCAAGAATCAATAGGTCATCTTGGTTGGTAGAATCATAAACTTAGCCAAGTTGCCAAACAAGGGTAATCTCTTTTCGTTTCATTGAATAATACCCCATTTAAAAATAAAAAAACATCCAACTTGTGGCTAAAGTGTTTGATTGTAACCTCAAAGGTCGACAACGCAAAATAAAATATGTTGAAGTCATTGTTGAGCTAAATAAGACAAATTGATGACAATGTTATCAATGTGTAGATAATATGCATTTCCTACTTTTTGAAGTCAGTTAGACACCATATGGATGTGATTGTATTTGATGTATATTACCGCTTTCTAGCATTAAAATAACGTATTGTGATTCATTGAACCGGTTAGACATGTAGAAAGTCAAGATGCCTCAACAAATTTTGGTCTAGAGAAACCTCAAAATCACAAATGCAATGTGCTTGTTTGCAATGACCATATTGCTCAACGATCAACCAATGTGTGTACATGGCAATCACATACAGAAAACTTTTAAAGCTTATTTTGAAAAGGGGGGGGGGAGGGAATATATAAAAATATGTGTACATATGTCCTTGTGTCTTTTAAGAGGCATGCATACGAGAACGAACGAGAGATTACACCTTAAAACGATGTCATTAGAGAGAAAGAAGGAAATATCGGCATCTTTTAAGGGAGAAGTTTAAATACTCTACGAGGGTGAATTCGAGAATAAATTTTAAAATGTGGGAACTTGGAGAGAGAGAGAGAGAGATTGTGTGTGTGTTGTGTGTGTGTGTGTGTGTGTGTGTGTGTGTGTGTGTGTGTGTGTGTGTGTGTGTGTGTGTGTGTGTGTGTCCTCCTAGCATGTGGCTTATTGATGATGGGTCAATATTATTATTATGGTGATGGGATGATAATAATCCCCTCAATATGTGGAGTCAAGGTCCACCTTACCCCCACACACTTAAAATATACTTGTTATTGATGACTTTGTCCTTATTGTTGTTTTCCCTTCTAAACTCTAATGCTAGGACTATATATATGCCTTATAAGCCCCATACTTTAGGCTTCATATTGTAGGTGGTGTTAAGATTTCAATCCTTTTTTTATGGTGTGATTGTTCTTCTCATTTGTCATATTCATCATTCTTGCTATGCTCCTAAGATCCATTGTTCTAAATAAAAATCTTTGCCAGATTTGCACGCCATATCTTCACCCCATTGCTATGATGTGTAGAGGTTTCTCTTTCCCTTCATGTTCTCCAAAAATTGATCATATGATTGTGAATTAATGAAGGGAGCAATTATATGTACTTGATGATAATGGTGATGAAAATGGAAGAGAGCTTCAAAATGAATGATGAGGACCCATTAGAAAGAGGTATGGTGCAAGAAGTTGATCAAGTTAAGTGTGAGTGTTGTGAACATATTGAAGAATGCACACCAACATATATTGCCCATGTGAAAAGCCTCTTTTGTGGAAAATGGATATGTGGGCTCTGTGGAGTTGCCGTGAATGAAGAGTATATCAAAGCTAGTGGCAATTATAATGTTAATGAAAGGGGGCATAACTATATATTAGAGAATGCCCTTGAATCCCATATGAATGTATGTAGGCAATTCAATATTAAGGTGGGAACAAAAGGGGCAATCAATGAGAAATACAATAATAGCCCACTCGACGACCTTGTACAAACAATGAAAAGACTATTGCAAAGGAGCAAGTTCTTGCCAACTCAATCCGCCCCGAGTAGCCCTAACCAAGGCCTCGTCTCTATAAATCGGAGCAATAGTTGTCTTAATCCCTTCTCTATAAGTGATTTGTATGAAAGTTCTCCTTAGTGACAACATAAAAAGAGAGTTATTGTATTATGGACCAAGCTAATTGATATTATTCTTCAAGCCGAGAAGCAATTGACTAGTCTTTGTTGTAGACTTGTTATTTTGGCTAACAATACAATTCTTGTGGATGGGTTGTCATTGTCAAGGCCTCGTTTTTTGCTTTCTATGCCTTACCCACCCTAATGATGCTTGATCAATCGTATAATTTCCAATGCCAACTGTTGCAATCACATTGTGATCAATATCGACTATCCAAAGCCATCCTTCCTCGATACATATGTTTCTAACAATCCTCATAATAGATGTTAATAGATTTGACACCTTCTTTGTTTGAAGGCAAGGATGTGGAAGTTATTTTCACTTAATATATCTCCCTTACAAAATTTGTTTGGAAATTATTGAAATTTATTTACTATGTGATCCACAATAAATCAAATCCCCAAATGCAACAAATGGGTTACCGTATGAGCTGATGGCAATCTATATTCGCACTGTCAATCTTCAAAATTCTTGTTTTGAATATTTGCTACGAGGTAGAATCTAACATCATATGGTAAGCTCACCTTTCTTCAAAGTTTTCACTTCGTTATTGGCTACAAGTTTATGGCAACCTCATCGATTTTCAAAGTTCTCATTTCGCTAATTGCTAAGAGGAGTAGTATTGTGTTTGTACCCACATCATCAATCTTAAACATTCTCATGTGTATATTTGCTCACAATATTGCCTACACTACAATAAGTGTCCCACGAGTATCTTACCTTTTCAAATTCAGCCATAATTTAATCATTTTGGTTAAATGCAACTTTGTTTGCCTCCACATATTCGACCATCATGTTTGTTGCTCCAAGACTTGACTTGTTTCTTTCTTTTTGTCTTGGGTATTTGAATCAAATATAGCTACATTTTGTGTGAAAAGAAAACAAGGCATGGTCACAACTACCCAAAGAGAAGCCTTTTTTATTGTTTAGAAAACATATCATTCCATTAGTTTAAAAAAGCATATCAGCTACAAAATACAAAATGATGGAAAGGAGATGATTATCCTTCCCCAACCCGTCTTGTGTAAGACAATAGCTAGCCATGAATTCTTCTTTTGATAGACTTGATTGAACACTTCCTCAATAGTTGAAACATACCATGAATTTGCATATGTTCAAACGAAATTAATCTGCCTCATCATATTCATATTCAACATATCCAGATACCACCTTTGGGTCATCCATCACATGCATCCAATATACCCCCACATTTACAATGACCAAGCCTCCTCTATTTTCCATATTCAACGTAAAACTCAATCAAAGCATTATGGTATAGAGGTCATTTTGTGTGCCTCGATCCATGATTCCAGTATGTATGAACATGCCATCATGTAAAGCCATGTGATCAACACCCACCTTAAGGGATCTCAACCCTTCGACCAGTTTATATGCATATGATAACCTTCCACATGTTGCATGCAATCAACAGTGCTTCATGACACCATCCATCACATAAGAAGAAACAAACTTCTTCCGAATGCATACATAAGAGCACCCCCCTCCACCTATTTCAATTACTCCATTCATCTTATAAGAAGAAATGGGATTCTGCATACATATCATTTAGCATTTTAGTGATTACAAAATCATGTTCCAAACCCTGTTTTCAAATTTCACTTCGTATCCTTTTCCTACTCCTCGAAGGGCAAAATTCCAAATAAGCCATGATGCCATAATTTCTTTTGATATCACCAAACCAAAAAATAAGTCTCGAATGAGATTGCACAAAATCTCAATTATTTCTTTCTTTTCAACTACTCATAGACTGCCATTAACATACATAACTCCTAAGGTAGTACCAATAACAATTAACATATCCCCATGTCTCATATCGGTGGAGGAAATACCCAGAGAGGTGGCGAATACCTCCAATGTATACAACAATTAACCATGTAAAATACATTCATCCTTTCTCATGTCTTCTTAAAAACCTCTTTCTTTTGAAGGACTACATCTAAATCACCCTTGATAGCGTCATACTCTCCTTTTAGTGTATGCACCAAGGTCAACCAAATCTTCTTGACTATATCCACAACATTCCATTGAATTTGCTGAAATATCCTTCGACATCTACTAGTCCACAAAACCCACAATATTATGGAACTAATAGTCTCCCAAACCACCCCATTTTGTATTGAATTACTATGCATACACGACAACACTTCCCCATTTTTGTTTTAGGTCATCAAGAGAAAGGAGCATGTATGCATCAATTATAAGGCAGTACGAGGTGCTTCTAGAGCAACACATTAGGCTATTGACAATGTAAGATTATCGAATTTGGACTATTCCTCAAAGGTAACAATCCTTGTAGGTACGATCTAATTGAAGGGGTTACGTTACGCACAAGCTTATTGCACACTTGCAACATGATCTTCATCATTGGTAGTGGAGAATGAAGCATGGCCATATCTACTTGCAAAGACCAATATTAGAGAATGTGGTTAATGAAGACATAAGTGCATGTGTGTTTTTGTCTCATCTTCGATATGCAACAATTATATGGGGCTATGGCCTACTTTTAAAGCAACAAGCCAAGTTATTGATGGTGCAAGTTGATGTCTCTTCACCAACCTTATAGAGTTCCAAGGTGCCATGTCTAAAGAAACCTAATTAGTTGGACTACAATCAATCAAAGAAGATTTCAAAATTATGAACTTTGTTTTGGAATGTTAGCGAGAGAGAAATTTGGCGTCTCTACTTAACACACAATAAAAGGTATTTTCGGTGTTTAAAAAGTGCCCATCTTTGTCAATAAGAAAGGTTCATAACTACCCAACTTTGTTTGTGTTATTAGAGAAGTGTTTGTTTTCGATGCATGTTTATTAAGCAAAAAAAAAGAAACTTTGATGCCAAGATGGATCATTTAATTGCGTGGAATCTAGTCAAATGTGCACGTAGAGGTTGTGCTGCGTCCTAGGCTCTAGCGTTTGACATGTACAATAAAAATGGGACATATGCAAGTATTTTATGCAACTAATCTTTATTGGCATGTTTTAATGGATATTTTTCAAGAAGTTTAAAAAGTTCGATTATTTCTATGATTTTTACAAGAAAAACAACGAATGGCAATCAACGTTACCTAGAAATTACCAAAATATGGGGAAAATGAAGAGATTAACTAACGTTGCAATAACTTTTAAGTTCCCCTAACCTATGCAACATTCACCAAACCATTCACGAGTCCATGAGGTGCTCGCTTATTTAAAGCAATGACAATGTCGCTAGTGCTTATCTAATAAAGATACTACTTCTATCGATGTACTTGTAATTTGTAATTTTGTTTTTTTGTCAGTGTAACCTCGTTAGAGAGGCAAAATGATGCTCGGCAATTTGAGTTGCAAAAGCTATCATAAATCTTGTGTGTGTTTAGCATATACTAGGATCAAAATTGGAAATTTGTTGTTCCTTTTCAATGTAACCATATGTCTATTCCACATGGTTGTCAAAGGTGGCAGATGAAGAAGTGTTGTGCATGGCTCATGTCTTTTTGTTCGTTGTTATAACCAGCGAAGCTTCAGATTGGTACGACTGCTAAGTAAAAATGTTGCTAAGGAAATGAAAAGATCGCATGGGGGTGACAAAAAAAGGACACAAGAGCGTGATTCCTCGTATTCCGATTGGGGTCCAAAGGTGGAATGGAATGAGGGGGCCCTACAATAAATTTGATCTAGCATTCAAGCTATTTAATGTTAAGAGTTCAATATCGAAAGAGGTTTTTCGGGCAGGGGTCTGCGTTTTCCACATGCCCCTCATCATACAAGGCGATTATTGTTGCATGGTATGCGTTCGTGTTCATGCAAGATGAAAAACCTTGCAGACGTGTGGTGGGGGCAGAGTGAGCCTTTCGCGTGTATGCATTGGCCGGCCGGACAGAAAGGGTCCGGGGGCGGACAAAAAAGCCTGGGGAGGACAGGATTTGTAAGTCGGGCCGTCGGAGCCTATAGGGCTTCAGAGGATATCTTTATCTTATCTATGACACGGGGCCGACACAAGACCTTCCGGAAAACAGCGCTAGGCTATGACACGAGGCCAACACGAGGCCAACACAAGACCTTCCGGAAAACACCGGTAGGCTATGACACGAGGCCGACACGAGACCTTCCGGAAAACACCGGTAGGCGATGGCGACGGCAGGAGGCCATATTTGCTTCATTCAACTATGTACTCTCACTCACTCTCTCTCTCTCTCTCTCTCTCTCTCTCTCTCTATGTTTGTGATCATTCTTATTTCTGTGTCTTGTGTCTCTCTGTTTATAGAGAGAGAGAGAGAGAGAGAGAGAGAGAGAGGAGAGGCGGCTGCTGCTGCTGGAGGAGGCGATCTTCTGTAGCCATGGTGTTGCTCTCCTTGGAGATCAAAGCTGAGCTTGAAAGCCTCACAAATTTGCAGCCTCAAGATGCTTCTGATTTCCCTTACTTCTTCAAGGTAAGCATTGCTCCCTTCTTTCATTTCTTTCTTTCTTTCTTCTTCTTCAGTTTGATTCTGCAGTCCTTCCATATCTTTCTTTCATTTCCCTTCTTTAGTTGATTGGTTTTTTCTCACTCCTCCCATGCCTTTCTCCCTTCCTTAGATCCCTGTTCTTTCGATCTTTTCTCTGAATTATTTTCTTTAAGATCCTAGTTCTATTGATCTCTTTTTGCAGCATTCTTTCGATATCTTTCTTTTCATTGTAAACTTATTCTTCATTTTTCTGACCTCGCAGGTCAAATGTGGCAGCTGCGGTGAGATTTCAGACAAGTTTTCTTGTGTTTCTGCATCTGAAATGGTAGATTTGCCGAAAAGCCGAGGAAAAGCTCATCTGGTGCAAAAGGTAAGCTCATTTCTTTACATTGGAAGCTTTTCATACCATATAATATCTACTCGTGGAAACATTCGTGTATCTGAAATATCTACTCATGGAAATGTTTCCATATGTGAAATCATTGATTTTGCATATAAATGCCGAGGAAAATCTCATCTCATGTGAAAATGTAAGCTTTTTCTGTTCTTTGCATGTGAAGCTTTTTTATTTCCTCCTGTAATATCTGCAATACCTGAAAAGTTGGTTGATTTGCCTAAGAAAGCCAAGGAACAGTTCATCAAAGTGCAAGAGGTAGGCTCAGTTCCTCATGTGTGGAAGCTTTTCATCTCAAATAATATAATTGAACAATTTGAAATTAAACTGGGGAAGAAAATCCTGAACATATTCTGGTTCAGCTAATTTACTAGTGACACTTTTCATCAATAATAATATTTGAACAGCATGAAAGAAAACTTAGTGAGAGAATCCTGAACCTAGTCTTGTGCAAAAGGTAGGTTCATTTATTTTAAGTGGGAAGCTTATCATTTTCTGTAACATTTGAACAACGTTAAATAAAACTTGGTAAGAGAACCCCAAACATAGACTTATGTGAAAGGTAGGTTCATTTATTTTACTTGTCACCAAGAAGTATCATTTCCAATAACATTCTCAGAGTGTAAAAGAACTTGATATGACATTCTGACACCAAGAAGTATCTTCTGCACATTGTGCTGTGGATCTTTTCATGCACAAAATGAGATAGGGCCGCTCGAGAATCTCAAGCGAGCCTTGGTTCAAGGGAGGATGTGCTCAATGTTTTTAGTTTTTTCTTGTCTTAGTGCAAATTCTGTGGCAGAGATGGTTCAATCACTATGGTGGAAGGAAAAGGGAGTCCATATACCCTTGAAGATAGCGAGTCTGGAAAGTATATTGCCATTGCGTGCTTTGATTGTAGAGGAATCGAACCTTGTGAATTTTCCTTCAGAAGTGGATGGGCTGCTGAAGGGGTATGTTTACTACAAGATTTTGATCCTTCTTTTTTATTATGTTGATTGTTTCTTATCATTATGATTTGCATTGAGATGTTTTGACCACTTATTAAGAGACATATAAATGCTGGATTAAGCCATGCTCATGTCATTACCTTTATGGGATTTTGCCAAACAATCTTCCAGCAGGAGGCCTTTGCTGGTTAGAGTGATGGTATTTAAATTCATCTCACAATTCCTCAGTGAGGAGTAGGGTCTTCTTCTGCAGGCTGATAGGGTAGCTTTACACATTCAGAAAACATATGGAGTGATCAAATAGCTTGAATTGAGCACCTGTAGATTCATGTGACTATTCCTCGTGGCAGATAATAGATAATGCTCTTGTTTATATACTTACTTCTGTGTGCTGATGGTATAGCTCTACACATTTGGAAAACATTCACATTGACTCACGAGCTCTGCATCTGCCTGCATTTTTGTGCAAACTCATCTGCTCCAAGAAACAAATGCTTTCAAAATTCACAATCAGATATTCAAATAGACATTAATGACGTGATTTACAAGGATTCATGTGAGCTGACGGTATAGTCGTATACATTTGAAAAAAACATGCGCATTGACTTATGAACTTGCACTCCACACTGGCCTGCATTTTGCTCTAACTCTCTTGCGCCAGGAAACAAACTGCTCACAATCAGATATTAAAAGAAACATTGATGAGATAGTTTACAAGCCTTCACTATCAGTTGCCTGCATAGCTCTACACATTTCAAAGAAAGCATGCACATTGACCTAAGAGCTTATACTCCACATCTGACTGCATTTTCCTTGAGCACTTTTGTTCCTAGAAACAAATTGCTTTCAAACTTCACATTGATGAGATAGTTTACAAGCCATAGCTTTGCACATTTGAAAAAACCATGCACATCAACTTAAGAGCTTGCACTCCTCACCTGCCTGCATTTATTCTCAATGTCTTTTGTTGATAGAAGCAAACTGTTTTCAAAATTCACAATCAGATATTCAAATCGACATTGGTGGCATAGTTTACAAGGCTTCACTGTGAGCTGATGCCATGGCGCTATACATCTGTAAAGCATCCACATTGACTTGAGGCTGTACTCCGCACCTGCCTGCACTTTCCTCAAACTCTTAGATATTGATGAAATAGTTTACAAGGCTTCATTAGGCATGATTTGCATCATCAAACCTGATTAGGATGTATATCTAAAGGTTTGTTGCTATGCAAATATCAGGGTCAAAGTTTATAGACATTAAAACTCTGATATAAAGAGTTCTAAAAGTGCGTCCCACAATGAATTTTAGCTGGAACTGCATGTGGCCATGAAGGTCCCATTGGGGACTGGAGGCTCCCATGTGACATAGGAACCAAATGATGAGTCTTAAAGGTGTAACCACTGCATTAATGTAGAGCCTAAAGAGGCACAATGCTAACTGAACGAGTAGATACTGACATCTATTTGCCAGTTATTGGATTAATTAATACTATCTGAAGTACCTCATAGCTGATACAATCATCCATTCTCAGTGGACATTCGCAACTCGCGAGGTGATTGACCTCACTGATGAGAATGATGCGTTTGTTAATATATGTAGTTACATGAGCAGATGTCATAGCTCTATAGATGTACACATTGACCAAATACCTTGAACTCGGCACTTGCCTTTAATTTTCTCTAACTCTTTTGTCCTGAGAAACAAACTGCGTTCAAAATTCACAATCAGATATTTGAATAAACATTGATGACATAGTTTACAAGGCTTTACTAGGCATGCTTTGCATAATAAAACTTGACTAAGAAGTATATTTAAAGTTTTTGTTGCTATACAGGTATCAGGATCAAAATTTGTAGACATTGACCTATCTGATGAGGAGTTTGCAGAATATGATGAGAAAGCATCGTGTCCAGTAGGGATTAGCAATCTAAATCACAGGTTTTCTATTACAAAATAGTTTTTCACCAAATCTTCAAGGGGGTTGATATAAAAGATAGATTGTTATATACAAAAAGAAGTATGTGTAGTTTAATGCTTGAACTACTTTGACATATCATCAGGAAGTGAAGATGCATTTTTAGCCAAGTAATTTTTTATACCATGAGGTGAAGAACGTAAAAGAGGCACCAAAATAGGGAAAATACCTAAAGAACCTAAAACATATCTTAAATTAAAATAGGGCTCAGAACGCATTGATCAAATATTTCTCCGCAATCCATTATCATCCTAACCCATCTTTATCCTACTCATCCAATATTCCTGAAAATGTTTATGATCTCATCCCAAATCGTGAGAATGTTTCTGTATGGACAAGATTATTTATTCTCTTTGTTGTTGATCTCTCTTCCTTAATTATAGATTATGTAAACATGTTCAAACAAACAGAATATCTTGATGTGCTACTAGAGAAGCACATTCTTTGTTCACTGTGCAGTGATCACATTAAGGTAACATTGTGTATTCTCAATCATGTTCGTAGAAGTTCTAAATCTGCGACAAATGTGTCAAAACTAATTTATGAATGTTTTGTTGCTGTGGATTGTCAAATCCTAGAGTGATGCAAATGATTAATTAATAAAACCGCCAAAAGAAGGCTCCAGAATCAAAATGCCATTTTGTGCAAATAGCTGCATATGTTATTGTGAACAACATGTCTTGATGAGTCACTTACATCCATTTTCTTATCATCAATGCCTTGTATTTTTTATGTTTAAACATAGTAATGTGTTCTTTTGTATTAGATAGGTATCTGGCAGCAGGAAATTAGTTTATTCCTTTTAGCAAGCTGTTTAATATTTGTTTTTGGTGTATATGGAAATCACTCTACAAAGATGCATGAGCATTTATTAATATGCTTGAGTTGTTTTTCTCAAAGTTGGGGTGTATGTTAGCCACACTGGTTTGCAGGCACATATTGAAGCATGCGTTTTCCTCAACCTGAAATGCTTGCAATACTAGCATTGACCAAAGGCTGGCTTCCTCAACCTGAAATACTTACAACACTGTCATTGGCCAAAGGCTGCCTCTCATTTAATTCATCATCTCATCATAAGGGCAATGTCTAGTCATCATGCTATTGTTCAAGGGGTGTTGCAAACCAAGGATCCAACAAACAATGTTATGGGTTATCCCAGGATGCTCTTGGTAGACGATTACTATTGACATGACCCAACATTTCACCTAATGATCCATCAGTGTCTTTAACATTATCCTATTCAAGTAATATGCTTACACGGAGTGATTTTTAATTAATTTGCTTGCTACATAGTTGAATCTATAGAGTTATGATATTACAAAATAATGTCAGATTAGGAAGTTAGAAGTGAGCATACGTTGCATGCACAAACTATCATTTACACACAGGTCCTTGACCACATAGTTGAATCTATAGACTTATTAAATTACATTACAATGTTGGATTCAGAAGTTAGAAGTGAGCACGCATTGCATGCACAAACTATCATTATACACAGATCCTTGACAATTTTGATCCAATTACCTCTGGTCTTTATCAGTTCAGTACTCTAGTGCATATTGGAAAGAAACTAATTGTTTCTCTTAACAATAAGACCACTGCACACAGGTTTTCAGTACTCTGGTGCATGTTAGTGGAAAGAAACTAATTGTTACTAGATAAAAGAACATTGAAGATCACTGAGCATTGCCAGGATAATAAAGATATGTATCATTCAGGTATATGTTAAGTCCTCTGTATTTTATGTGACAATTATGAATCAACAATTCATACATAGATAGTTCAATTCAGATACAGTTGGTGACAACCACTTCAGCATATTAGTCTAATTTGATAACAGTAGGCTAATTTATTATCTTAATCTTGATCTTTCTTGTTTCCCCCAGAGCTTGAGGGAGGAACTTCAATTCCCATCTCTTTGGTCAAATCAACTATGCTCTTTTCTAAATCATCGATTCGGCTTCCCATTTCATCTAGTGACAATGTTAAGGCATGCAAATAGCAGAGAGCATAAAAAGGAAGAGGAAAGTTATGAAATAGCCACAAATTTCTTTATTTCCTCAAACACCCTTGTCAACCCCCCACAGCGAGTAAAAACGGAATGAATTGACCACATGACCACATCATTGCTATACTCAACAAGATCTTACCAATAGAACCTTAGAGAAATCAGCAAGGTCAAGGATATTTTTCGATATGATAGATTCTGACATTGTTTCGAATCTGGATTGCTGCAGAAGTCGGCAAAAAATATTGTTCAGACAATTCATGATGTTAAAACACCCTAAGATAGTAAGGTGAAGGTGAATCAAATTACCATTTGTTGCAAAAGATTTTGGACCTGCAGAATATAGCAAAACATTACATTTCAGTGTGTATATTTTATTTTTTTGAACTTCAGTTGATGTTGCAAGCCATACATATATTATCCTTCTATTATAGTTGGACATCTCGTTCTAATGCAGAGCCTTGCCTTCCGGCAAGTCCCATTTCTCTACAGTTATGAACCATTTCCTCTAAATGGGTACAGATTCCCCAAAAAATCTTAACCACCATTGATGGAAAACAGTAAATTTTTAATCATGAAATAAACAAATTAGAGTAAACACTCAACAAATGTTATTAAATACGGAAGCCAATCATATGCGAGTTGATGGATATGGCACAATAGACATCCAACCCAAACAATATCTAGATTGTTATCAAAAGTCTAGCCTCTACCACTTACATCCCTATAATACTCATATATTGCCGTTGCATGCATTTTCTCGGTCTAGTGCAGGTACCAAGATAACTCCATTGAAACATGGATTACTATTGAGTACTACATAGTATTAACTAGTTGCAACAACATTCCTACTATGTCATCGCTTTACCTGCTACATAGTATTCATGAGAAACGACACCATCTCTACTCGTGGCATTCCTTTACTCCACATAGTAGATGATGTTTACCTTTGCATCATAATCTATGCTGTCATAATGCACGCATATAACTGCTCAAGACAGTTCACTGGGGAAATAGCAAAAAACTTGGGTGTTTTTCAATGATTTTTCCATGCTCATTTTAATACACACTCAGAATCCTAGACACCAAAAACTGCAGATCAAACCCTTAAAATTAGCTTGACTGAGGAAATTGTTCAATTTGTAACTTACAAAGGCTGTGAGATCTGCAGTACTCTGGCCTGTCTCTCCTGATTCTCCATGGCCTCTTCCATCCTGGTCCAATCAAACTCATTAAACAGTAACATTGTGGGAAAGCAATGGAGACATGTAATCGTAAATGTCTGTACATAATGAGAGCATTCCATAGTGTTAATGTTAAGGAATCCATCCTTCACCATTACAGATTGCATCTATCTACCTATCTAAAAACTAAACCAAAAGGTGAAGGAACACATTATGAATTCATAATGATGAAGTTTCAACCTTACGCTGATCTCACAACCATTTTTTAATGAATGCATTCCAACAAATTTATAAATCATAACCATTACCAAGCTTAAAATGAAGCGTTATGATTTCAGTGCCAAAACAAAACACAAGGAAAAGTTATGATGTCTAAATCTGATTGTTAATTCAGAAATTACCTGAATCTTAAACTACATGTGAACATGAAATATTAACCCTATTGACAATAGTGAAAGGTAAACATTAGAAATTCATATCTACAATATGAAAAAACACAAGTGAAACAAAAGTCATGGACAGGAAATAAAGAGAATGTTGATAAACAACAAGTTAATAATCCGGAGAAAAAAACAAATGTGCATTAATAGTGAAAAAAAAAATCAACAAAATAGGGACACAAGGATTTAACGTGGTTCAGCTATAGGGCCTACGTCCACTGCAGGAGAACAGCAGAAAAAATCCACTACGATAAAAGAAGAGTCACAATTCATTATCACAGCCCAAATCTAACCATGTACACCCTAAGATAACTCACCACCCTTGTCATCGACAAATAAAGACTATTATCTCCCATTGTCACAGTTGCTTCCCTTGCTTCAGAGACCTCTCCATTCTGGATCAACCTATTCTAGAGATCTTTTGAAGATGAGAAGTACAATATATCTGACTTGAGAATCTTCCATGCATAGATGACAAGATTCTTTAGTCACTTCATAATTCTATTTCTATTTACTTTTTTACTTAGTTATATTTATTTTGGTTTACTTTCCTCAAAGAGGAGACAACATTTTAAGATGTAATGTCTTGTTTAATCTTATAGGTCATTTTGGCCTCTTAAAATATGTTAATATCTTTCTTTTTTTTCTTTCTTTCTAATATACCTCTCTCTCACACTCACTAAAGATTCTTTATCTTACTAGAAACTAAAGAGGTAATAAGAACGAAACTATGCTTCTTGGTTGTTTGGCCTAGCTGCAAATGTATGGGAGTTATAGCTCTTCATAGCCAGCAAAAGTGAGCTTTATGTATGGCACTTGAGAATTGCGGTAAACTACTATCTTATCCAACAGTTTCCCAACTCCCCAACCAAACCTCAAAGCTAAATAGCTTCTTTCATTGCTTCTATACCTGCAATGTATTCTGCCTTGGCGGCCCATAAAGCAACAACCAATTTCAACATTGCTTTCCAACTGATAATACAACCGAACAGAGTGAAGACACAGCCTGTGAAAGACCTTTTGTCTAAATCTCCAATATAATAAGAATCCACATAGTAGTGTCCACTGTCTATATGTTTTCCATGAACCAAGCCAACATCAGTAGTACCCTTCACATAATGAAAAATCCATTTTACCACTTGCCAATGCACTTTTCCTGGGTTTTGTATCCACTCACAGCGTGCACAATATCAATCTTAGCACACCATGGCATGCCTGAGGCTCCCAACAGCACTGGCATAAAGAACATGGGACATTTGCTCCACCTCCTCCTCAGCTTGTGATGACAACGCCACTGAAATTTTGAAATGTGCTGCCAATGGAGTGCTAACAGGTTTTGAGCTTTGCATACTAAATCGCTCTAACACCTTTACGTTGTATTTTTTCTGTTATAGAAAAAAGTAACAGATTTTCTATCTTTAAGAATCTCCATTCCCAAAATTGTCTTTGGAATGCCCAAATCTTTCATCTCAACCTCCGCATTCAACTGAGATTTTAAATTGTTGATCTCTAGCATGTTCTTACAAGCAATCAACATGTCAACAACATGCAAGGGCAAGTAAATGAAGGACCCACCCATGAGCTTCTTGTAATATGCACAACTATCACATTGACTCCTCAAGTTGCCATTCCCAAGCACAAAAGACCCACCTACGAGCTTTTAAATTGTTGATCTCTAGCATGTCCTTACAAGCAATTCACATGTAAACATACACTGTCTTGGAAATAAACAAATATGATATTCTTTACTATGAGCTTCATGCCCTTCAGGTTGCTTTCATATAAATGATCTCTTCAAGTTCATCTTGCAAGAAAGCTGGCTGGTTTGACATCCAATTGCTCAAGCTCAAGGTTGAGATGAGTTAGTATGGTGAGAAGAGTATGTGTTCACCTATGTTTCAGACCTGGAGAGAATACTTCATTCAATTACTATGTGTAAACCCCAATTTTGGGTGGATTTGCAGCTTATATAGAGGCACAAATTCTATCATTTTATTATTCTCTTTTACATACATTTTATATCAAAAATATATGCACGAAACTGTAAAATCCTGAGCGGAAATATATGCTAGTAATGATTCTACTCTTAGATTTCTGCAATATTTCATATGAAATGTTTTGCACGAATTTTTGTGAAAACATAAGCAGAAGGATGGCCCCATTGACGGAAGAGGATAAACGGGAAAGTATTGACAAATACAGAAAAAAGAATTGCGAATTCAAATGAAAGAATTACGAAATTCAGGCAATCAATCCTCTGTATGAAACTTCCTTTGTTTCTTTCTTCAGCAAAGGATCTAACAAAGCTCGGAGCAAAAAATGCCTTTTACCCATAGTTACCATGGATTGTGCAGCAACTTGTTATTTAAAAACCATTACAGCATTTAATTGCATCGTATAGCTTCAAAACTGTAAGAAAATGCCATAAACAGTTCGCATAAAGAGAGGGTTGGGGGAGGGGAGAGATACTCTTAACAAATTACATACGCAATGAGACAAAGAGAGAGAGAGAGAGAGAGAGAGAGAGAGAGAAACCCTAAACAAAACAAAAAAAACATGCAGGATACAGGGGAAGAGGGAAAGAGAACCCAAAGAAAACAGTCACGAGAAGTAAGTAAAGAGCGAGAAACCGGAAGAGAATGCCAAAACCTGTATGAGAAAGAGAGAGAGGTACCATGGATGTAGACAATGATGGAGAGAGGTCGGCAAAGAAGACTGTGTCTGTGGGATGATGATGATGATGATGATGATGATGACTTTCTATTTCTAGTAGTAGTTGTAGTAGTCCATAAGAATGGAGAGGGGGAGAGAGAGAGAGGAGGGAGATAGATATGTATGTATACATATGTATGTACATAAATATGTATGTACATATGTATGTATAGAAAAGGATGGGGGGTAGCCCACCCATCATCTCATGAGATGAGATGAGATGGCATGGCATGGCATGGCATGGCTCGTCTCTAAGTTCTAACTACTACCAAATCATAAAGATTGGACACTCCAGGACTCGTCCTCGAGGGCGCAAGCGATCTACATAATAGAAAAGTGCGCCATCAAAAGAGCTGATCGGCGACAGACTCTTGCCACTAGGAGGCTCTGACTCACGGTTAGCCTCTATCACCGGGAGCCCGACCAACTTAGGGCTGGAGCTTGACTCAAAAACTGACATCAAAACCTTCCACACAAAAAAAGAGCTAGTAAGTGTAAAATAAAAATTTGCCATCAAAATCTTATATACCGGACGATGTCGAGTAGCGAACGGCTTCGACCGTGTCGTGCTTCGGTCTTTTCCCTCAGCCGAGTCTTCATTCTTCCCCGACCTTTGTTCAATTCCATTGGACGCCTAGTCTCCGTCAAGTGGACCCTGTTGCCCACAAAATAGACTATATTCCTTTGTAAGGCCTCTTGGAAGTCTTCATACTCTCTTCGTAGGTGGTTGGGGTTGCCACACCACATGCAGCTTTTCGTAGTTGCAAGACACCGACCTTGAGGTGGACGACCACCTTCTCTCACCATCTTAAACCTCCAAATGGTGCAAAACCTCCAGATGACCTTGCCACACCACATGCAGCTATCTGGAGGTTTTGCACCATCTTAAATGGTTGATCCTTCCACCACATTTGTTGTAGGCCCTAGCCCCGAGTTATCTAGGATCCTCTTTTCAGGGGATCTAGGGACTCCGGCAAGGTACGTCTCTTTTCTAGTAGGCATTTGCCACTTGTGGAGGTTTCATCGTACCATTGATGTCACTTGTCGAAGCGGTTGCATAACCTTCTTACCATGGATTGGGCCATGGAGAGCCCATCTCCGTTCTCAAGTAGGGAGTCGACTTCCTCCCTGTCTTGCAATTCCACCACATTGAGAAATAATAGGACTTTACTTGTGTCAAGCACTATCATATGAGCGTCGAGAGGTGAGTGAAACACTTCTCAAATTCTTGGAATATCGTTATTGTGTTTCTCCCATTCCCAAGGAACTCAATCCAATCCATTAGGTCTTTTTTGGTCATCCTTAAGGAGTCATCTAGGTCATACTCTTCAAGCGACCCTCTCTCGAAGTCCTCCAAATCGCGGCTCACCACAATCATCTCGAGTATCTCTCCATGGAGACTCAACGTCACCACTCTCGTAAAGCCACACAATTGCTTTGCTTCAAGGATGTCCCTCATCAACATCTCGACTTTATACATCTCTAGGTAGGGCGAGACATCCTTTCCATTGAACCGACCCGTCGTCCTGATGACCATCTCCATGGCTTGGTTTAGGCCGGTCGTGTTCTCCCTTTCTTGCATCATCTTGTCCATGGTCGTAGCCATCATTGTAGCGAGATGCTCTCCTTGCATCTCGATTTTTCCCTTGCCTCTCTTTCACGTCAATTTGTTTGTTTTTTTTAGGGAAAAGTACCAAGATATCCTTGGAAGTTCGTCTATTTACCATAATGCCCCTTGAAGTTTCAAATTTACCAAACTACCCGTATGTCCAAAAAATTACACTTTATAAAGCATGATCCATTCCAATTCCTTAAGAGGTTTTCATCATAATCTAAGTGTTTTCCCCTCATTTTCTCTCTCTTCTTTCCCCCCCCCCCCCCCCCTCTCTCTCTCTCTCTCTCTGTGTTCTTTTCTTTCTATCTATCTCCTTCTTTTCCTACAAAAACATGTAGCTCATATATAGTTCATGAAACATGAGCATGTGAAAAACATAAATTTATTATTTAAATTTTAGAGCATGTACAACCGGTTTCTTTCAAATACGAGGCAATTGCATCATTATCATGTTCCAACAGAATTGATGATGTACAACAAATACAAGTATGAGCAAGCACAAGTAGTCATGCCCATTTGCCAGCACCTGCAACTAGGGCAAGCAATCGGAAGAATGTAAGGGCATATGGCATGATCCTCATGGTTGTTTGTCCTGTGGATGAAGAAATAATCATGTCAAGCGCCTCCACACCCAACCACCATTGCAACAATGCGGCGAGAAGCAACAACCACCGGAAGATGGTGGTAAGCCAATGTCGCCCCACAACGACGATGATGGTGTCCACTTTGCAAACCCATATCACAGCTATTGCTAAGCTTGCCATGTCCATCATTGCACATACCAATGCGACGAGCCCCCACAATGTCCTTCTTTCCGTTGCTACCAACGACGTGAATGTCCACCGATTTTGTTTCGCTAGCTTGTTGATGAATGGAACGGACCACACAAATGCATTAATGCAACTAGCAACTAATGCAAAGCTGCACCCTAATAAGAGAGCCCAGTTTGTTGCGCCGACTAGGTAACTACCACCTGTGGGATGGAACCATGGAACTGCGGCAACTGCACCGAGCCACATGACCACAACCAATGTTTCAGGGAATGCGCCCGTCCAGAACAATGTTCTCCTCGGTTCGCATAGCACAAAATTGTCTTTGCGCTTGAACACGACAAAAGCTCGTCTCTCGCTCTCCACGCCTTGCACATTTGCTTGCTTTACGAAGAATTCGAGTGGCAGCTTGGTGGCTGTGCTGTCGAGGATGTAGGCTCTCATGGTCCGGCGTGCCAAGAGGATGCTCGAGAATGGGTCGGTTCGGAAGAGTAGGACGAGTACGGAGGCGACGAGGAATGAGCCGAGGCGGGAGAGCCAGATAGGGGAGTTGCGCATCGTTTGTGTAGACTCTAGCTCTGAGGGCACCCCTTCAAGAGCTCTCTTGTAACTATGAACGAATGCATTGGTAGTACCGCGGTCACTGGCGTCTCGGGTTACACTCGCTTGTATTAAGGTTTCGGACCATTTTAAGCCCTCGCTAGTGTCGCCCTCGACTAATATGAACCCACTCATGCCGTCTACGTCCACATTGAGATCTGAAACACATTTGATGAGGGCGATCGCACCTGGAGTGTCTGTTTGGGCACGCGATGCACCACTTGTGGCGATCTCCGGATCCGCAATAATTCCCTGCGAGTTGTACAATGTCTTCGGATATCCGTGACATTTGAAAAAACAACACGACTGGGTGATGAGCGCGTCGAGATCATTGTCAAGCCGGATACATGCGCCCTCAGCCACTTTGGAGAGATGCTCGGCGACACCATCAACATGACTGAACACCAAGCATTTGCATCGCATTCCGGTGGATCGGGTAGTTGGGCAGTTGCACCTGCTCATAAGACGCCATCAAACATGATTGAAACACCAAGCATTTACATCCCATTCCGGGTGGATCCACGCATTGGGCAAGTAGACCAAGCATTTTAATTATAGTGTAGTTGGAATGGTTGGGGCTGGTCAGGCCAAACATGCAGCATAGATGTTAAATGTGTTATAAAAACACATTGTGAGTGAGAAAGTTTAGCAAGAATACCTGGTAGAAAAAAAGGGTAAGAGCTATTTGAATCTGTGTTCTTTTACTAGATTGTTTAAATTGAGTGAGCACAAAGTACCTGGATGGCTCTTGTTTGCTAGCACGGTGCAACCAATGAGCCGGGATGATGTCCACCGTCTTCCCGGACACGCCCGAATAGTAGCCGAACATCTGGCGTGCACACACGAGAGACGCCTCCTCCACAATGACCAGCGCTTGGCTGCCCAAATGCAAGCTTGACAAGGTAATTCCTGAAGACGTGTGCCACGTTGATCCCGGTATAATAGAGTCCGGTGTGCTAATGGATGTTGATTTCGGCACTAGTGTCCGGGTGGATAGAACTGAACGGTTGCCCCTTAAGAATGTGAGGAGGTCCCGGGTTCCATTCTCGGCATCGAGCCGGCCCCTCATGATAGTAATGACGAGTGCCGTGAGAAGACCGAGGGCCGTGAGGCCGGCATCCAAGAAGTTTGCGGCATCGGAAAGAGCTAAGTTGTTCTCGGCTTGTGCAGCCACTAGTACCAACCCCTCCAACCATAGCACACTGGTTATGATGGCACATCCTACCATTAATATTTCCTTGCTCCATGTAATGCTACTACTACTAGGTGTCCTCATAATTAACATGTATATTCATTGGTTAGTCACCTTGGCTCAATGTAATACCTATCTTTTAACTTCTCTATATAGTCTAGAGTCTAGACATTGCGAGACACTAATGATTGAACTTAGGACTCGTCTTACTCTATTATATGTGAAGATGGAAATGTCGTTCTCGCATGTGAAGCCAAAGACTTTCCTTAAAGTTGTGTGATGATCGAGGTGCAAGCTGGCCTATCCCTTATAGTGTAAGATATTATGAAGTAATATGATGGCTATATTCATTTGGTGAAGAAGTCATGGGTGAGCTTCTTATCTTGCGAGCTCATAATCTAGTCAAGATTATTTTACGTCAATGAATCATGCATGACTTTAGTTCTTATATAGTCCAAATGGCAAGACACTGTTGAGCTTGGACTCATCTTACTCTATTATATGTGAAGTTGGGGATGTCATTCTCGCGTGTGAAGCCAAAGACTTTGCTTAAAGTTGTGTGATGATCGAGGTGCAAGTTGGCCTATCCCTTGTAGTGTAAGATATAACTTATGCATTTCTTCAGATGATACAATATATCTACCTGTCTTCACCATAAACTAGAACTACATTTAAAAGTCACATAGATGATTGTGTCCATAAACAACGTGCTAAAATTATAGCCTTAGCTTATATTGAGAAATCATAGTACATTATCAACACAAAGGATCATTGTTGATTGTCATCATGGTTTCCAACCCCTTTTATTAAAATTATGATGTTTTGCTCCCCATACTAATAATGGATAAATATGCAGCTCATAGGAAGCATTATCTTACTTCACAAATTATTGAATCTATTATTTTATTGCTCCCCATACTAATAATGTAGAAATAAGTAGCTCACAAGAAGCATTATCCTACCTCACAAATTATTGAATCTATTATTTTATTGCTATTCTATGTTTGTAATTTGTTAATTGTCTTGGTAACTTAAAGCAATATCTACCCTTCAAAAAGTGAGGTAGTTGATACAACCATAATTATCAATGAACATAACGTTTGTTTGTATAGAGTTTATTGCAATGCATTCCAAAATTGTTTTGATGTGTTGGACACATATGTATACATAACGTGAGAATCATAGATTGACACATGCATGATATTCGTGATATTTTCCTTGTGTGATATTTGCAATAGTCGAGAATAAGAAATGGCCCCAAAGAATATTATAAAACCATTCGTTTTGCAAAATAAATATAATTAAAATGAATTCATTCACTAAAAAAAGAACAATCACTTATTAATAGATTATAAAAATATGATTAGTGTTAAGTCTCCTATTTATTGGCGACTAAAAATATCCCCTTTTTATTGTGAAATAAAAATATGATTCGTTTGGGAGGCCCCATGAATGCGAATATCTCAAAATATGTTGGGAATGTTCCATATTTAACAATCTTGAAACAAGCCACCATGACCACCCAATGACCCTTCAACTCAAAAAAAACATTTATTTATGTTTCCTAGAACAATAAAGTCTTACTATAAAGTAAATCATTACAATGCTAATAGAACTACTTTATTTAAGGTTCAAAAAGCTTTAAATATTTTGACAATCCATCGGTCAAAAGCTCAGCGTGTTTTCTTTACATAATATTGTTATAAAGTTGTTGCAAGGCTACTCATAAGACTGATGTGATATAGAAAGAAGATTGGTATTCCTGCCATTGCAAGTAAAAGGGAAGCTCAATGTCTAGAACACATTAAAAAATACATTCTTTTTCCTTGCATAACACCTATAAACCTTAATAAACTAGGTTCGATTATGCCCATGGCTCACAAATCTAATCGAGAATTTCATAGACTACTACCAAATTCTGTGCAATTGTGACTCACATGAAACCAAAATTTTAGCGCAATTTAGCATTTAATACCAAGGCATATTATGTAGTCTTTTCATGAATGTGATTGACTACATATATCCTTGGATGCAAACTACTCCATGTAAATGCCATCCATATTCTCGTAGGGATCCTTGACTTGGATACATAAAGGATGAATCCTCAATGCCCCGTATACGTTATAGTATGTGGTTATAATGGGTAGCATGTAATCTAACTTCTCACAAACTTACCATGATGAAGTACAATGTGATTCCTCTCATCATCCATGAATCATTGTGTGATTGTAAAGATCTAAATTGATTATAGGAATCAAACAAGTAGCAAAACTTTCCTACTTAATCAACTAACCCGAATCTTCGGCCGTTGACTCTCATGAGGTCTTTCACTATCTCATTCCATGGAATGAAAACACATTGGTGTACCTTGGGAAATTGGTCATCAATATATGCAAAGAAACCTTTAGTAATTTCTTTGCTACGAGGTTAAGAACCCACTAAATGACCAATAATATAGGTATTTGAAGGACAAGGATAGCATTTCTGAAAGGGAAAGACTGATGTGCCTACTTTATGGAGTGTCACTTATGTCTTTTCATAAAGATTTGTCAAGTGTACGATTTTGTTGAGAAAGCTAAGAATTCCAAGGGTCGACCCCCCAATGAAGATGTTGACAACATTTTCGACTTGTAAGTGCAATTCATGATGCTTGGAGAATGCCATTACCTATGTTGGTGGCTAGGAGGGATGGATGATGCATTTTGACTAGTTGATTGATTTTGTTCTTGACCTTGTTCCCAATGTAACTATTTCTAATTTTTCCTCGAGGGTACTTACACACGCTTTGATTGCTTCCTTAATAGACATGAAAAATTTGATTGCTTATACCGTCTTCAAAACTTTGGTTAGTTAAAGAACATAATTCCCTAATCACTTTGATTTCATTCTCAATTTTTAGTTGGCATCTAATTTGCTCATATGATCCTGCAATAGCAACTCAATACTCTAATGGTATGCCAATTTCTACCATTCTATTCCAAAGCTCACCTCATGGTCCTATATCAAATGCTTTATTAAAATCAACAAACCAACAATAGAGCCTATTTCCTTATAATCAACTTTCTTCCATAATTACCCTAAATGTAACTAGATGATAGTTAAGGGCATGAACATAATTTATCCTCGTGTGCAGAATGCTACCATACAAACTACCACAGGATAAATTATGTTCATGCTCGTAACAATGATCTACCGTGTAGTGTTTTGGTCTAAAACATGTTTACCCAAGTGCTTGTTTGTTTTGACTTTCAACCCATGCACTTACCTTGTGTTCCATGATAGTGTTATACAATTTAGCAATAGTTGAGCTCACCATGATAGTATGATAATTTGATACTTGATTATTATCACCTTCTTTAAAAATTGACTTACTCCAATTCGTGAGTCAATCATTGAACAAACCTTGTTTAAAAACGAGCCTTACTATGATGAATTACACGTGCGCAATTACACAACAACAGGTCGGCCTATGCATGCGTGAAGAGCCAAGATGGGAGGAATTCCATCCAATTCATCACAGTAAGGCCCACCCATGAGCATAACCAGAACTCCCTCAAAGGCGAAAACCAAGAGGATTTTTTATGTGGTGGAACGGGTCGGCCTATGCATGCGTGAAGAGCCAAGATGGGAGGAATTCCATCCAATTCATCACAGTAAGGCCCACCCATGAGCATAACCGGAACTCCCTCAAAGGTGAAAACCAAGAGGGACCACATAAAAAATCCTCTTGGTTTTCGCGTTTGATGGAGTTCCGGTTATGCTCATGGGTGGGCCTTACTGTGATGAATTGGATGGAATTCCTCCCATCTTGGCTCTTCACGCATGCATAGGCCGACCCGTTGTGTAATTGCGCATGTATGTGTTACTTGAGCAGGAACATGGTTGCCTTGGACTAGGGAGTGTTGAAAAGATGGAGGAGACGAAAGGGGAGTACATAGAAGAAAACGACTCGGAGAAAAAAGATGTTGAATGAGGTTTTTGAAGGATTGACTAGTCGAAGAAACTTGTCAAAGCCGATTGATGGGACAAATGTTGTCGATGTAGAATTTGCTGATGACACAAGTTTGTATCTGGATGGTCAAAATAATAATCTACAGAAAATGTACATAGTAGTGCAAACATTTTGTATGGCTTCAGGTGCATCAATTAATTGGAATAAATCAGTGGGTTTTTGGGTGTCGTCCAATTCCACAACTCCACAATGGAGTCCTCATCCAGATTTCTGATGGATTCCCAAGGGCACTTCAATTAGATATTTGGGATGTCAAGTAGGTTTGAATATTTCTTCAGAAATTCAGGTTGCTTCTTTGTTATTGAAAATCAGGAAAAACTATTGTTTTGGAGTAAAACTAAACTATCATTTGCGGGTAGAGTGATAGTTGTTAATCAAGTTTTGTTGTCTATTCTTTGGTATATTATGTCATGTTGGAGTTTTTCAAGATCATGTATGGGACAATTACAAAGATTGATTCGAAATTATGTGTGGTATGGTAATGATGGAAGTGATGCCGGGGCAAAAGTCTCTTGGTCCACAATTGTTAAGCCATTGGATCAAGGAGGATTAGGGATTGTAGATCCATTACAACAGTCCAAAGCTTTGATTGCAAATTTGGTGATTCGAGGATTGTTGCCAGGATCGGAACCTTGGAAATAATTGTTGTTTTATGAATTGCAAAAGTTTTGTCCCAAAACTGGTGGAGATTGGAGGCCTAGTTTTAGATGGGCTTTTATGGAACATAATAAATTGGTTATGGCCACAAACTGGGAAGAGAGATTTGCTCGATGTGTTCTTAATGCATGGAAAGATATTTCTCTTGATTTAGTTAAGACATTGCCAAAAACAAAATTTGAATTCTGTAGACAACCCCTGATTTGGAATTCATGGTTGATTGACCAGAGAGGGCAGATGTTGGGAATGCGTACTAGATGTGCATGGGCCGAATTAGATTGTGGACCAACAGAGTCTATAGGTGCATGGACAACATTTCTGTCTAAACCTATAGATCAACCAATGATACTAATTAGTAATATAAGGGGTGGGAAGATAATGTATTCTGCAATACAAAATGCCCTTTTTAATACTCAGATGCAAATTGGATTTGCTACACATAAGTGGATGGGTTTATTTACTCCATTGGATGTTTTAATTGGAGTTAAAGCCTATATTGGGGAACAAGAGTGTATGAGTTTTGATGTACAAGATGATGGTTGGCTAATCTTTACACCTAAGGAAAATTATTTGTTTAGGTTTTGTTTGCATAAAGAAGTGAGGATGATTGCAAATGATGGATCAAATTGGGTCTTAGACCTGGATCCTCAAAAGGTGAATTATTTTTGGAGGATTTGGATTATGGAAAGGAGACCAATATCTAGACTAACTTGGGATCCTAGAGAACTGTATTGGAAGGTGTAGGTGCAAGATCACATCAAATACATGCCATTCTTTCAGTATTCTATGACAATTGGTAGGAAAATATTAGGTGCTAGATCATGGAAAGTACCAACTGCAAATGTTGTTTGGAGATGAAATGGACTTTCTCCACAACATCTCAAACAATTTTGGAAATGGCTATTGGGTATAAAGATGAGTAGGAAAATTGTTAATTTGTTTTCGATGGTCGTTGGTTCATAATGCTATACCAATTAATGGGTGGCGAAAAGGAAATGTAGACAATATGTGCCCTTTTTGTATAGATGTAATAGAGACCGCTAAACATTGTTTGTGGAGTTGTGATTTTGCTCTGGACATATGGAAACGAATCATAAAATTATTAACTCTAGTATATCCTACAACAGTGTATACATGGGGTGCGGTATTATGGGCGGTGGTACATGATAAACCTATGGTATATGAACAGGAGGAGGTTGTAGATGCTATTGTGATGAGACATGGTTTGATGGAAAAAAAATTGATCACTCTAAATCCACAAATACAAACTGATAAACCTCAAATATGGCAATTGGTAAGTAGTATTACAATTTGGTATATTTGGAAGGCTCGATGTTTGAAGGTATTTCAAAATGTGACTAAAAGACATGCCCAAATAAATTTAGGAATTTGGATAGAGATTGTGCATAATCTCAGAGGGTTTTTGGATAGTATAAAAGGTAATACGCATCAAGCAGAGCTTAAGCGTTTGGAGTTTCATGCCATTTGGGACATAGGTATATTCTATAGATGGCGTTTTGATAAGGTGAAGTGGTTCACTCAACACCAAAGTATTTATTTAAGCCGATGGTTAGAATTTAGAAAAACATAGGGGATTGATGGTATATCTTGTATGTTTAGCCTTATGGTGTTTTCTAATACTAATGTAGTATCTTTTTTGGGGAAAAAAAAACTTGTCGACTCGACTAGTTGAAGGCTCCTTATTCGAGGAATCGACTAGTCGAAGAACGACTAATCTAAGGCTCCTTAGTTGAATAAACTTGTCGAGGAATCGACTAGTCAAAGAAACCTTCTAGCAGAAGGAAGGTGCAAGTCAAAAGAATTAAAGATGATGAAGGTTAGAGACAAACGGTGAGGAGAGACATGCATGTGGCTTCATGGATCAATGAGAGATGTGCATGTGGTTTAAGGGATCAATGTATAGTCCATATGACATGGTGCCTTGAACTTGTGAGTCACACACAATGGGTGTCTCAAAACCATGTTGTCCCTCCCTCCCGCCCCCCTTGGTCCATACATTTGTCATGGACGTAAATACTCACATACATTTAATGATAGCCGAATTGATGGGACCATTATAACGCATGTCACTGCCAATTAGTGACACTATGTGTATAGCCTGGTTGATAACAAACCATAACAGATAAGAAAAACCCGTGTCTTGTTATCCGGCTCCAATGATGCCTTTACTCACAAAGACTTTGAAGAAGGAGGATACCTCTCAAGGATCACAATCTTTTGAATTCAAGGCCTAAAAACTACAGATAAAGGGGTCACCTTTGCTTGCGAATAAATTGATGTCTCTATACACAACGTTCCGCTCATGGAATTGGAATTGGAATCAAAATCGTCGGAATCGGAATCTAATTTCTAAATATAAACACAAAGGGGCATCTGGGTGAATAAAGAGAAACCCAAGGGTGCCTTGTCAAGATTTGTTTTGTTTCTAGTTCACGGATCGCAATCTTTTGAATTTGAGGCCTAAAAGCAACAAATCAAGGGGTCACATTCGCTTGCGAATAAATCGATGTCTCTGCACACAATGCGCCGCTAATGGAATCGGAATCTAATTTCTAAATATAAATACAAAGGGGCATCTGGGTGAATAAAGAGAAACCCAAGGGTGCCCTGCCAAGATTTGTTTTGTTTCTAGTTCATGGATCGCAATCTTTTGAATTTGAGGCCTAAAAGCGACAGATCAAGGGGTCACATTCGCTTGCGAATAAATCGATGTCTCTGCACACAATGCGCCGCTCATGGCATCGGAATCGCAATCGCAATGAGAATCGGAATCTAATTTCTAAATATAAACTCTAAGGGGCATCTTGGTGAATAAAGAGAAATTCAGGGGTGGCCTCCCAGGATTTGTTTTGTTCTAGTTCATGGATCGTCCCTGAGTAAACTTCTTAAGCTCGAGAATGCAGAGTAGACACGGAGTTCATGCTTCCACAGCTATGGAGAAGAACAGAGCAAATGAAGAGAACTTCATCAAGCTTCTCCTCCCTCTCAGCTCCAGAAACCCATTCCAAAGACGGTATGCGGAGAGAAGATGTAGGGTTTGGCCATGTCATCGAGACTTTGAAACGATATGGACACAACAAATCCTTGCAAGAAGGAAGAGCTATGCACTCTCAAATCATCATAAGGTATGGGCAAAACCCTTCTTCGTTCCTTGCAAATTGCCTTGTCCAAATGTATGGCCTTTGTGGCTCCACTGAAGATGCAAAGAATACATTTGCTCGAATCATAAACCCTAATAACGTATCATGGACTGTGCTCATTAAAGCATACAGTCAGAATGGCGAAGTTTCAAAGGCGAGAGATGTATTTGATAAGATGCCACATCCTGATGTTATTGCATGGAATACTATGATAGCTGCGTATGCTCAAAACGGATGTTGCCAAGATGCCATTGAACACTTTGCTGAAATGCAAATATGTGGATCAAATCCATCAAATGTCACTCTCATTTGTGTCTTAGATGCATGTATAGACATGCAAATTGGGTATAAGATTCATAATTCGATCATCGAATTCCACTTTGAAGATGATATTATAGTTGGGAATGCCCTTATTACTATGTATGGAAGATGTGGCGAGACACATGAAGCTGAAGGTGTTTTCATGAAAATGAAAGCAAAGAATGTTGTCACATGGAGTGCATTGATTGCTGCATATGTTCGTAATGGTCAAGACAAAAAAGCGTTGGAAATGTTTCATGAAATTATGGTCTCAAACCTTCAACCTAACCACATTACTTGTATATCTATAATAGATGCATGTGCAAACTTGAGAGATTTAGTGGAAGGGCAAAAGGTTCACATGGTAATTATAGGATGTGGGTATGAAAAGAATCTCCCTGTAGGTAATGCACTTGTTGATATGTTTGGTAAATGTGCTAGTTTACCCGATGCAAGAAATTTATTCAGTAAGATGGATCGGCCGAATGTGGTAACTTGGAGTGCTTTGATGGGGTCTTGTGCCGAAAATGGAAGCTTTAAAGAGGTTCTATATCTCTTCCATCGAATGCAGGGGTATGGCATAAAGCCGGATAGAATTGTTTTTCTTAGTGTTCTCGATGCATGTGGAAACTTGGGTCTTTTAGAAGTTGGACAGGCTATTCATGCTTCAATTATAGAGAATGGCTATGGCAATGAGCTCATTCTAGGAAACTCCCTTATCAATTTCTATGGGAAATGTGGACATATACTTCATGCAAGATGCGTGTTTTGTAATTTACCAATGACAAACGTAGTGACCTGGAGCACTTTAATTATAGTTTGTGCTCAGAGTGGTAATGAGAAAGAAGCTATCGATCTCTATTGCCAGATGCAAATGAAAGGCATAAATCCTAATGTGGTAACCGTTGTATCTGTTCTGGAAGCATGTAGAAATTTGAATGAAGGCCGAATACTTCATCATGCCATGGTTTGTGATGAACGTGATGAAAATACCTCAGTTGGAACAGCCCTTATCAGTGTGTATGACAAGTTTTACAGTTTTCATGATGCAAAGAAGACTTTCCAGAGAATAACTGAACAAGATGTGGTATCTTGGACCGCTCTATTAGCAACATTTAAACATTTAGAGCATGACAAAGAAGCCTTGGATCTGTTCTATGAAATGCAGCTGGGTGGATTTCATCCAAACAGTGTCACATTCATTTGTGTGCTGGATGCTTGTGGCTGTCTTGCTGCTTATGAAGAAGGTAAAGAGGTTCATAATGCTATATTAAACTGTGGATGCAATGATGATGAGATCGTTATCAATGCTCTTATCAACATGTATGGGAAGTGTGGAAGTGTTACTGATGCAATTAGTCAGTTTTCTTTGATGAATAGGCGAGATTTGGTTTCATGGAATACAGCACTTTCAGCTTGTGCACAAAATGGATGTACAAAAGAAGCTATGAATTTGTTCAAACAGATGGGGCGACAAGAGATTGAGCCCAACGAAGTTACCTTTGTTTGTATTCTTACAGCATGTAGTCACGGGGGTCTAGTAGAGGATGGCCTAAGATACTTCTTCCTTCTAAGCAAATCCTATGGTCCACTTCTAAATGAGGAGCATTTGGCCTGTCTTACTGATCTATATGGCCGGGCAGGTCAGCTAATCGTAGCAGAGCAGCTCTCTAAATCTATGGCATGTGAACAACTTCTATCAGCTCTGTCAAGCCTACTTGGGGCATGCAAAATTCACAATGATATTGAGCGTGGTTTTTCCATAGCGATGAGTATGTTCCACTTGAATCCTGAAAATGCCTCATCCTATGTTGATTTGTCAAATATTTTGGCTGCAGCATGATAGTTGAGACTTGATAAGTGCCTACATTCAATATTCTCCATAAACCAAAGTAGAAATTGTTCCATGGATACTCATGATGGAAAGAGTCGAAAGTTCACATAGCAATGTGTACGTTGAATCCTGAAAATGCCTCATCCTATGTTGATTCGTCAATTATTTTCACTGCAGCATGATAGTCAAAAACTTGATATGTGCCTACATGTGATATTCTCCATAACCAAAGTAGAATTTATACCATGGAAAGTGAGTCTGAAAAGATTCACAAAGTTCACAAACCAATGAGTATGCTCACTTGAATCCTGAAAATGCTCAGCCTATGTTGATTGAGCGAATATTTTGGCTGCAACATGGAAGTTATAAACTTGATATGTGCCAACATGCGATATTCTCCGTAAACCAAAGAAGTTGTACGAAGTTGTACCATGTATATTCATGATGGAAGTTGGTTCGAAAAGAGTTGAAAGTTCACGGTCAGGGTATTATCTATACCCTTAATAACTAGTACAGCCCTGTGGCTTCAGAAAGGGCAGACATAAAAATGACAGTGGTAAACTAATGCAAGAAAATAAAGTTAGCATTCACAAAGAGATGGTAACGAAAATGGTAAACTACGATCAGATCATCATGAGTATTATGTCCTAGTTACTCGTATTTTAAGACCCACATTCAAATACTATGATACAACACTCGGAAGCTAAGGATTGTTTTTTTCTGAACCAATGGGAGGCCACCACACTGAAATGATAAGGCTCCTAACACGCCTTGTGACCTGTCCTAATTGTGAGACCTTTGGTCTATGGTGAAATCATAGCCATGCAAATTGTGTGTAACCCTTGTCATTGTTTAGGAGGAAAGATGGATAGATTGATGAGACCCTAAATGTGTACATCAAAGATGGTCGAACACCCTGTCAAACAAATTACCAGAAGGGATGGTCCATCAGCTGCTATGAAACATGCCTATTGTCCCAAACCATGGACATGACCTCCATGCTCCTATATTGGCATAGCAATAAGCTTTGATAACCTATAAGGATAACTGTTTCACTTATCCTGTCAAGCATGTGTGCACATAAAAATTGTGACACATTATTACCTCTTCTTTGTGAATGTCTTAATGAATTAGTATAGATGCTATAAAGGGAGGATTTAGCAGGTAAAGAAGTTATTGATGAATTTAAATGTGAGGACTGTTATGCAAGTGCCAAAGAATACTCAAAATGGGCACGGAGACCTATGACCATCATGATTCATATAAAACCATTTTTGTAACAATTACCTCTTGAATTTTCCTACAATAAAACATTGGTATATTGAGCTCGGCACCCTCCCATTAGACTTCCTAAAGAGAACACCAATATCTTATTACATATTGAAAAGTCTCATTATAATAACATCGAGTCATAGAAAAGACTCATATCTATTAAGTTTGGTTGATTATGAAATGTGCTTCACTTGCAAATGGGTAAGCCCAAAAACCCAACAACAAGGATATGACATGTTGGCCAACAAAGTAGGCTATTAGGTGTTGAATTGATGTCTCACTTTGAGTTTTTGTAACCATGTTTTTGGTTGTTTAGGGGTCATCATGTAGTAGGTTCATATCCCATCCTATAGCAATATCAACTTTGGCAAACTAGAGTAGGCACCCTAAAAGGATTGCTTTTTCACTACACACAAGCTTTGTGCCCTTCCATTGTGGCCTCTATCAAACGATGCAAATCTTGTTACATCATACATAATTTAAATTCTTAAAACCAATAGTGTGCCTCTCCCCTAAAATATGTTGCTTTTTCTCTACTCAATGTCATAAGAAGGAATCATGTGAATAATCGTGTAGACAAACTTGAGAATACAAAGAACATGACTTTGAGTGCTAAGTTTCTACACATCAAAAACATTTTGCTACAAAACGACAAATCTTTGTTTTCCATAAATGACACCAATTCTCTATGTTTGAATATTGATATAGTAGTTTCCTCATAAGTAGTACGATTTGGATGAAGAAACTTGGCAATTGCTTGCCTCTTTGCTTGTGTGGTGTGGTTTTTGGGTTACAAAGCTAGATGTGCTTTGCATTCATGAAATGAATGCATTGAAATTGGCTCGTACTTTTGTGAAGGTGATTTAGTTAGGGCAATCACATAGTTGAACGAACAAAACTTTATCCACAATTTAAGGTGGCTAATAACTAAACATTTTGCAAAGAGAAGATTAAGGTTTAGACATATTCACACCTTGTAGAATAGCACCATTTTTGTTGAACTCGCCTACTTCTAATACTCTAGGTTACGATTAAGTTTCTTGAACTGAAAGTCATCACATGATTTTATTCTACTGATAATAGTGGACCAAAACAACCATGATCATGGTTATCATCTATGATTTTATGTGTATTGTTGCAAGTGGTAATTCATGTTGAAGCCAAGGGCTCTACACTTGAACAAAGAGGAGAAAAAAAAAAGGGAATAGATAGGTACAAACCTAGAGCACAAAACAAATAATGTTGGCCTAGGTTGAATTCTAAAGAGTACCATGATGGTTTGGTTTCTAAGTAGATAATCAACACAAATGATCAAAGATCAATCAATCTACATGTTGTTAAAAAACAAGCACCTCCCGTAGAAACATCGTATAGAGACATGTATACATTGGTGGAATACAAATATGCGTTAGTAAGATCGTGTGATAATTGAACTAACATAGGGGTATTTTACTACAACTAATTTTGAGAACACAGGGCCATTTTTTCGATGCTTTTCTCCGTGTCAAAGTATCACTTAGGCATTGATACTTCTGGAAATTCGAGTCATATTTTCTTTGAGTTTCACACAATCGATAAGTGTGAGACATATGTAATTGTTTGGTATATTGGGCACCATGGGGTTTTAAGATCATTGGAATATATGTATGTATGTATGATCATTGGAATGTATGTATGTATGTATGTACGTATGATCATTGGAATATATGTATGTATGTATGTGTGTATGTATGTATGTACGTATGATCATTGGAATATACGTATGTATGTATGTATGATCATTAGAATATATGTACTTATGTATGTTAGGGACATAGGTTAGAGATGGCTCTCTATTATGATGGATGTTCCATTCATAGTATGAACCATAAGTTCCATACGTGCATTCTCATTCGAGAATGTTGCAATCGTTCGAGTATGGTAAACACCCTTGAAGTATGGTAAATACCATACTTTTTGTATTCATTACTTATTATATGGCAAAAAAAGAAAATTAAGGTAAGAAAGTTAAAGTAAAAAGTGTAAAAAAAAAACATAAGAATGTTTTGATAACATACGCATTCGTATGGAAAAGAATGGTTTCCAATGCATTCGAGTATATTACGTACTATGGAACTTCCATTACATTATTATTAGCACACTTCTTAAAATTATCAGAAAACATTTGAGTTTTGAATAGGTTCGTCATCATGTGTCATTCATTATTAAGAAATTTGGCTTCTTTGAGTGGTACCTATTTAGTTAGTTAAGTTAATTAAATCGTGGATTCAATTAATTTGGCAGCTTAATTCAATTTGTCGATTCATAAGAACAATAAATTCTTTAATGCTGCAGCCTCCTCCTGCACAGGAGATTATTCGTTAAAAAAAGAACAAAAAACCCTAAAAAAGGATTTAGTTTAGGGTTTAATGGCCATTCTCGTAGATCATTCGTTAAAAAAAACCAAAAACGGAAAAAAAACGAACAAATCTTTTCTGTGTACTGTGCCTGAGCTCGCCATGGCGATCAATTTCGCCATCGCCATCGCCATCTCACCTCATTCCCACATTCTTCTTCTTCTTCTTCTCGTACTTCCTTCTGATCAGAGAGAAGAAGAAGAAGAAGAAGAAGAAGAAATAAAAACGAGGAGCTTCTCCGCCAAGCTTTTTCCAAAAAATCCTCTTCCCTATTCCATTCTTGCTTCTTCTCTTTCAGAATCTACTACTGCAGTTTCTTCATTCACTAATTCTTCTTATCTTCTTAATTCCTGCAGATTTCATACAGTTTGCTCAAACTTTGTAATTCATAAGCGTTGGTAGGAAATTCCTTCCTTCTTCTTGCTTCTTCCGCACGATTTCACGATGATGCGCTGCTGAGTAATCTTACTCCTCTCAGAAAACCTTCTTTTCTTCTTCTTATTCATCTTCTCCATTATCTTCATCGCCATCGCCATCGCCATCGCCATACCCTCTTCTCTCTTCGACATTCCATGATATGCACTGAAGCTTCCTCTCAGAAACGCTTCTTTTTCTCCCTTGGCTTTTCTTCTTCTTCTTCTTCTTCCTTGTTGTTCTTTCACATTCCACATTCCACGATCCCCTGAAGCTTTCCTCTCGGCAAAGCTTCTTCTTCTTCTTCTTCTTCTTCCGTTCGTTCATTCCTTCCTTTGTTTTGTTTTCATTCTTTCCCAGCATATGGCAGTAATCCATGGATTCAGCTCGCTCATATTGGATCGTACGCAGCTATGATTTCAGATTGTGAATATCTTTATCCATCTTCAAGTTAAATCGGAAAAGCTCTTAATTCATCACGACCAAACTTGCATTGAGTTCTGCGTACAAAATTCTTCCATAATTTCATTTCTCCACATTCATCAGATGAAAATGGAGATGATCGATATAGAACCTACGAATTATATGAGGTCATGGTCGATTAAAGGCGTATTCTCTTGCTTTTATAACCGAAACATGGTGGAGAAGCTGACATCTGAGAGGAATGGAGATTTCTACGATGGCTATAAGGACCATTATATTCCTTCCAATGCTACGAGACAGAAGGTGGTTGTGGCAAAGCAAATCATCGAAAATCACTACAAATCCCAGAAACGAATCATGCAGGAACGCAGAGAACGGTATCTCTTATAAGTTTCTTAGCCATCTTTCCTTTTCCTCCTCCGTTTGTCCTCGCTTTTTTTTACACATATGTAGTTCTTCCCTCACACAAATAATCTAGATTTCAGCTTCTGTCCAAGCTTCCGTAACTCATAAATTATAATACACAGACTTAAATTATAACTCATAAATTATAGTACACAGACTTAAATTATAACTCATAAATTATAATACACAGACTTAAGCTGCTCTTTCATCTTCAGTTTTTCTTCTCCCACAAGTCTGATAATATAGATGATATAATCATCTCTTTAAGCTTCCACATCCCAACATTTTCCATCACTGTAATGCTACACATAGATTTGACCGTTTCTTCAATCTTCCATTTTTCTCCCCTTGCACAAATAATGCACTTAGATTTCAGATTCTCTTTGTTTTTCCATAATCCAAAATTCCCCCCTCCACACCATAATATACTTGTCTTCAGACTTCCATCTTACACATTTAATCTCCATTATTATTCTCGTTCTTGTTTTTTTCCTGCCATCGTAATATGCATAGGTGTAAGCTTCTCTTTGCTCTTACAGCTTTCTTCCCTCACACTAATAATATAGATTTAAGTTTTCTCTTTAATCTGCGATAGATTTCTATTCCCATGACATTGCATATAGCTCTAAGCTTCTCTTTAATTTTCCACAATTCTTCTTCTTCTGTTTTACTTCCACCATAATACACATAGACATAAGCTCATCTGCTTGTACTATCAGCGAATTCATGATTTATTAGCCTAACATCATGACCTAAGTCTGCACTGTATATATATCCTGCGTCTTTCATTTCTTCTCTTTCCTAAATTTTCTGGTTAAAATTTCTCTCTTTCGTTGGTCATAGATTTATGCAAAGAAATTCATAATTTTATTCCATTGAGATATCCTTAATTTCTTCTATTTCCTAATGTATACATTTCCTCAAGCGTTTTCTTTGCATAAATCTGTGAGTAATAAACCTCTTTCTTTCACTGCTCATGAGAAAGTTGCACTTTTGTCAGGCGGATTTTGCTGGAACGAAGGCTTGCAGATGCTGATGTTACCGAAGAGGAACAAAATAACATGAGGAAAGCTTTGGAGAGGAAAGAGGCTGAGTATATGCGTATGCAAAGAAGGAAGATGGGGGTCGATGACTTCCATCTTTTGACAATCATTGGGCGAGGTGCTTTTGGAGAGGTAACGTATTTCCTAATCAGACCAAGATAAAGATACTTCTATGAAAAGATTAATGTTTATATTGGGCTGGCTACATGCATTTGGAGAGGATTAAGTTTCATCGTGATCTTTCTCAACATGACCGAGTTTGCCTTGAGAAAAGGATGTTTTCATAAGAGTTGTACTTTGATCCACTGACAAGAGGTGGAATACTGTTTGTATTGTATGCATACATTTCAATAAGATCACATGAGCCCGTGTTTTGTGAAAGGTATAGACCCTGCGAAAATAAAACCATATTCATGTACTCATGATTTCTTATTGTTTACGCTTCTGATACATGAAGTTTATTTATAAGAAGGCAGTTTGATTGATGCACAGGTATGGTTATGTAGAGAGAAGGCAACAGGTCATGTTTATGCAATGAAGAAACTGAAGAAATCTGAAATGCTTCGAAGAGGACAGGTATTATCGAGCATAACTAAAAAAGGCAAAACTCTGAAATACCATTTAGCTTTTCTTTATTTCCCAAAATGCCTTGGATTTTCTGCTATTTCTCTAAAGGTCCTCGGTCAATCCGGAAAGAGAAGCAAGGGATCCATTTAGCACACAATTGCGCGATTAGCAAATATAATTGAGAAAAAGGAGATATGATTTCTCAAATAACACATGGAAATAATTAGCTCTTTTCAGGTCGATCAGTGACATAATACATTGGAGGAAATAATGAGAACTAAAGGGCATTTATGGAAATAGAAAGAAAAGCCAGCGATATATAAGAGGTGCCGAAAAAAACCTGGAAAAAAGAAAAAAAAAACACTTTTCTCTTTCAAACTCTTCTCTCTTGATATTTTGTGCTAGCCCTTTAAACCAAATAATATGTTGTGAGATTTCATGACCAGGTGGAGCACGTGAAATCAGAGAGAAATTTGTTAGCTGAAGTTGATAGCAATTGCATTGTCAAACTATATTATTCATTCCAAGATGAAGATTATCTCTACCTTGTCATGGAATACCTTCAGGGTGGAGACATGATGACATTGCTTATGCGTAAAGATACTCTTACTGAAGATGAAGCTCGGTTTTATGTTGCACAGACAGTGCTGGCAATAGAATCCATACATAAGCATAACTACATTCATAGGTTGAACTTTCTCTTTATGTCTCTCTCCTTTTTATTTTTCTAGTTGATCGAGAAATTTAGTGTGGGGCGATTATGCTCTATAGATTGCTATGAATGCCAACCACTTTTTTAACGATAGACTGTGTCTTAGAGAGACAGATTATTGTTAAAAAAAGCCCCAAAAAAATTCAGAATAAGAAAATAGCTATGCTTATTTATTTATGGAGATGACATGTTGGTTAACATCCACAGATTATAGCCAGGGTGTAATTCATCACTCCATTTGCAAACAAACGGCATGGCATCAAATGTTATTGATTTTGTCATCATTGCAAGGGTTTATAAAGGTTAACTCATCAGGACACATTAGCAAATTAGAGGCAGTGCATTACTTCTTATACATGTTTTATAGATTATTGGTAGGGTTTCTAAAAATTCATTCATCACAACATTCACAAACAACTTGAAGCGCTGCATGACGTTGTGCTTTGCATGTATTATGTGTTCATACGTTATTAATTAGACGTTCTTCCTGCAGAGATATTAAGCCCGATAATTTATTGCTTGATAAGGAAGGACACGTAAAGCTTTCAGACTTTGGATTGTGCAAGCCATTGGACTGTAGCAAGCTGCCAAGATTCCAAGAGAGTGAAGCAATTGCTATAGAGAAGATTAATGATGCAGAAAATGCAGAGGGAAAAACATCATCTATACGGAAACGTACCCAGCAAGAACAGTTACAACATTGGCAAAAGAACAGGCGCATGCTGGTATGAATTATAACGAAAAACTGTGAAATGCTCCCCAATTTTACTTTCCTTCCCCAAAGGCCCCAAAGTTTTCACTATTTCCTGAAATCTCTTTCACAAATTACATGGACTATTCATCCCCGTTTTCTTGCTTTTGAGGCTTAGCCAAGGGAATTTAGAAAAATAACCAAGACTATGAGGCATTTGGGGGAGTAAAGAAAACCTCAAGGTGTTGCAGAGTTTTTCCTGAAATACATGAATCTCTTCCACTTATTATGATCACCTGTCCATCTGCTCAATACTGTATCATATAATGCATGATTATCTAATTCTCTTCATCTGGGAACTTGATTGATCGTGAACATATAACCATAGCTATTTAAATCATTAGCAGTTTCTTGTTTGAAGCTGCCATGTTATTATTTATATGCATGTTAATGAAGTGCATAAACTGTGAATTTGAAGCTGATATGGTTTGAAGATCATAGGAGGGTGGTAATGTTACATCCTTGAGCAGTGCTACATACTTCCACTAGCAATAGTAAATGCCCAATTCACAAGATGAACATTCTATGTCAAAAACTTGGTCATTCTTGGCTGAAGGGCTGAGAATGAAATGCTTAAAACCGTGCAAAATTTTAACAATAAGGACTGTGTGAATAGGTTTTCCGGTAATTGATCTTTAGAGACAACCAACATTTAGTTGTTTATGTTTCTATTAAGACATGTTACGGGCATGACCATATAATATCCTGTGGTAAGATTGTGCCATAGTATTCTATACACGTGGATAAAGTGTGAGGGTTAAACGAGAGTGTAAAAAAGGGAGGATTACTTTGAATCCTAGGAATTGGGATAACCCATAAGGGTGAAGTGTGAACTTGTCTGGGGGGCTTAGGTCAGGCTATGAATATGAGGCCTAGCTACCCTCATTTGACACTTTGCGTAAGTGGTGATCAAACTCTTGTAGCAAGTGTGCCAGTACCAGGTACAACTCGATGTCACAACAGTGGTATGGGACGCCGATCGGGGCTCGAGTCCATCTAGATTCCTTCGCTTGGGGGTGGTCGGGTGGATCAGCACCCTTCTTTCTCTCTCTCCTTTCTTTTCTATCTATCTATCTATTATATCCTTATCATATGCTTACGTTAGGATCTAGCTCTAACAAGACGAGAGGGATTGCTAAATGCTCTATAGCATGTAGGATTCTATATCGGTGGATGTTTACTAATGAGTATAGTTGTACACATTGTATTCAGCTCTTGAGGATATGATTTCTGTCCTAGTCATGATGTATTTAACTTGTTGACATAGGTCTCAACAATACTTGTTCATGTTTTATTTTCGCAGGCATATTCCACTGTTGGTACACCAGATTACATTGCTCCAGAAGTTCTAGTTAAGAGAGGGTATGGCACGGAATGTGATTGGTAAGCTATAGCAAAAGCTATGAATAAACTACTATAGTGTCTTGGAAATTTAAGAAAAGAAAATCCAAACTTTGAAACTTACCAAATCACCATTCCTTTTCCAAAACCTCAATTGATGTCAAATTAGCATAATTCATTGGAAATTTTAAAGTGATATTGCTTCTTACAAAGACTAATTAATAATCAAATAACACAATTAATCACTTAAAATACAACAAAACTAGAATGTGAATATCCTTAACAAGAGGTTGATTTTGATGTTTTGATGGAAATAAATTATGCATTATTGGGATACTAACTTACGTATGTGTATCTCAATAAGTCTTGGCAAGTAGTAATACTTCAACCTCTGCTACTTTAGAATTAATTAATTTGATGAAGAAGGAATGTTGGTTTCGTAATTTTCAAAATTTAGAAATGGTTTTTGGTGAATTCTGAAATTGCCAGTGGTATATTTGTGATAGTTCCTTTCATACAAGTGCAGATATAAAAAATGGTAGGTATTGTAATGATGTTTTATTTTTACGTTTTGTCTTCCATTATTTGTGTTAGGTGGTCCCTAGGAGCCATTATGTATGAAATGCTCATAGGTTATCCACCCTTCTATTCTGATGAGCCAATGGCTACATGTAGGAAGGTAAAAGGTAAATTCCATTATCTGGTAATGAAATGTACATTCTTGTTATAATCATTCTCTTGGATACTTGTAGATAATCAACTGGAAGAGGTACTTGAAGTTTCCGGAGGAGGTGAGGTTATCTACCGATGTTAAAGATTTGATAAGTAGGCTTCTATGTGATGTTGAAGACAGATTGGGCACAAAGGGTGCAGATGAAATCAAGGTAATGCTCTAACTGCATGGGCGTTGGTAAAATTTGGGAAAAGAATACCAGAATACCCCCAACTTGTTGGGTCTTTATGAAAATGCCCCCAAGTTTTTAAAGCTGACCAGATTACCCCTATGTAGTAGTATATTTTTGGAAACTTAGGGGAAAGTGAGTAGTAAAATTTTGAAAAGACCAGAAAACCTAACAAGGTTGGGGCATTTTGGTGTTTTTCACATACAGATTTAATGAAGTAAGTTTTGATAGTATGCATATGTATGTTCAGGAGCATCCATGGTTCAAAAGCCTTCACTGGGAGAGACTTTACCAAATGAAGGCGGCATTTATACCCACAGTCAAGAATGAGCTAGATACACAAAATTTTGAGAAGTTTGAAGAGGTAAGTGTATTAAATCTTTTGATTGTCAATTGGAGTTTCTTCAATTTATTGAGATTCTCTCAATAAATTGTCTAAAAATGATATTCAATCATGACTTCAAGAATAATGCTGATTGTAGTTTTGTTGAATCCATATTTTAATCTTATCCAAGCTTGCCAGTACATCAGTAAAGCCAACTCCAAAAGCTGGTCCTTGGCGGAAGGTACACACAAATACCTGGCTTTGGTTGCCTTTTATGTGAACTAAGTTAAATGTTTCTATTGTTTTTCTTGCAACAATATTTTATAATGCCTCTTGAGTCATTGTAAGGAATTCTTGATTTCCCTCCTATAGAAATTTGGATGTTTTTATTTTCCTTCTTTTACGAAAACATTTCAACAGATGCTTTCATCCAAGGATTTGAACTTTGTTGGCTACACTTACAAGAACTTTGAAGCTGTTCAAGCTGAAGAGGCTGTTGATATTGGTGAGTGTTGCATAGCAGAGAGTTATCTCCTTCTGTTTCTTTTATGCTGATCTAAGTTTTGGAGAAAAAAAATGGAGACTTACATCAAAGTTGTGGGCTTTTTAAACACACAAGCTGAGTTAAGGAAGAAAGGAAAGGCAAAAAGACCTATGAAGTCCCATTTCGGTAAGAATGTTCTCGTATTCATATGATTTGTTTTTAGAGAGGATGATGATGAGTTTTACAACAAATAATACCATGTGGATGTTTCTTTGCAGATAAAAGTTGTAAAAAGGAACCATTTCAAGGGAGCTTTCTGAACTTGATACCGATTAAATATGAGATGTTAGAGTCTCTTGAAGAATCACCACCAGGAAGCATCTCATTTCTCAGTCCTTTTCAGAAGGGAACGGTGCATCCGAGATGATTATAAGATTACAACAATCTTATTACTATAATCCTAGTGCCATAACTGTTAGCTTGGTTTTGTGTTTCACACAAATTTCAGATGTACTGACAGCAAGATAATACCTAGTACTTCTTGTGGTTTATGATACTTCTAATTGTTTCAAAATACTCACCTTTTTTCCTGTAAAGTAGCGCACATATTAAAACACCACGTGAATAAAAAAGTCTTGTTGTTTCCCTAGCCCCACAACAATGAGGATCTTATGGCAAGGTAAACCCTCTAAGATGTTGTAAGACCGGCAAACATAGAGAGCAAACCCATTAGCAAATATATTCATAAATATGGTAGGTTTTTCATTTTTTTGAGTTTTACAAATGTCATTGTCACCACTATTGGTTAGAATCAATGGGAGATTTATGAGTGAAAATGAACAAATTTCAAGGTATAGACTTATTTGGCATCTCGGTGTTTCTAATAGTAGTAGTTATTGGAGATATATAAAATGCAATAGGTGTAGCCCCAACCCCAATTATGGAGAAGTGATGGTGTCACGATGTTATTCTGGATTGAGTTTTAATATGCCACAAAGTGCTTCCATAGCTTTCGGCTAAGTGGCGGACTCAAAGCACAACTAATGAGTAATCCACAACAAAGAGGATCGATAACAAGAGTAGGGAACAGAAAGTCAAGAAAGACAATTGTGGTTTATCCCAACATGTATCTCGGCAGAAAATGTGTATGTGGTCAAGTGTAACAACACTCAAGGTCATTCATTACACGACCAAACGTTGGCACACGAAGGTGCTCGCATGTACAAGAAGGTGAAACCCTTGAAGGTGGGTCTCCCTTCTCTTGATGCATTTGTGTGTGTCTCTATAAGTATGTATAGCGTGGCCGAGAGGAGACAATGCCTGCGAGGCCGTATTGGGGTGAGTGAGTTTTCCCAATTGGAGACATATATTTCTGCTTATGATGATGGGGGAGAGAGGGTGGGAGGGAGGGAGAGTTATGGTTGGAGGTTTACCATTGGGGGATGCATTAAAAAAAAGAAACAATACTCAAGGATCGTGTTTCTTTTGTTCGGTGGAATTGGAACATAGTAGGCATTGATTTATTTCATGCTTGATGGCAAAGATGATTTGGAGGTTTATCAATTTACTATGGATGTCTCTAACGGGAGTAAGCCTATCTTCCTTCAGTTGGGGTTTTGCACATATGGAGAACAATGAACCAATGCCTCGTTTTCAAATTATTTTTGAGTTCTCTGAGGTATTGGGGACTATGGTTCAATTGGAATATGCAGAATGCCATCACTTTTGATTTGCAAGTTGGGGTGAGAAAATACGTTCTAAAGTTAAAAGAATTTATTCTGTGGCAATTGACAGTGCTAGAGAAGTCACGAAATCTCAACCAGGAAGAGAGAGAACTTTGCAAGGTCACATATCATCATACTCGCCATTTGAATTGCTGTGTAGGGTGGCATTGAGTTTGGAGTTGTAGTAGTCTTTAGATCCCATAGATAGAAGGGGTTCTTTACTTTGTAGTAAGTTAGTCATGGTGGTGTTTTTTTCTTTCGTAATGAAAGCCATTATTTACGAGAGAGAGAGAGAGAGAGAGAGAGAGAGAGAGAGAGAGAGAGAGAGAGAGCAAAATTAAAAATAAAAACAAAATAAAAATATAGAAGTTAAAAAACCATATTCACCATAAATAAATAAGAGTTAAAAATGAAAATAAATACATAAATAAATAATAAAGAAGAGTCCTTCATTTTTCTTTGTGAGGGGGGAGACCCTTGTCTTGTAGAAAGGAACAGCAAAAACCTTCACAAAAAGGAAAGAAAAGGTCCTTCTCACTCACACATACATACACAGACTATATGTAGTCATATTGACTGACTTACTCAGAGAAAGGAGCTTCCAAAGGGAATCTTCATTACTCAGAAACAAGAATCCTTCTCCACAGCTCCAGCACCAGCAATCAGAACAGAAGGCCAAGGGTTTTAGATGAAAGGAATGATGGTTCTCATGTCTTCCTTCTTCCTCTTCTTCTTCCTTCTTCTTCTTCCTCATTTCTCGCCATTGTTGCAAGCTTCAGCGGAAGTCTTCTTTGAAGAACGATTCGATGATGGTAGATACTTCCCTCTCTCTCTCTCTCTCCATATATATATATATATATGTTTTACTTTTCAAACCTGGTATAGCTAGATTTTCTATAACGAAATAATCCATTTTTGTATATATATATATATATATAAAGAGGATAGATATATTCTCTTCTCATTCTCATTCTCTGTATATGTATATGTATATATATAATTTCATCTCTCTCTTTCTGTCTGTTGCTGCCTTTTATGCTGACCAATTACGAGTTTTGCAGATGAGTGGGAGAATAGATGGGTCAAATCTACCTATAAATCTGCTGAAGGACTCGCTGGAAATTGGAAACATTCTGCTGGAACTTGGTTTGCTGATCCGGATGATAAAGGTACGTGTGCAATCTATGTAATGCAATGTATGTAAGTGTATTTTTAAATACACATTCTTTGATTTTGAAATGTATACTTTTCATTGAAGCGAATATTTAAAACTTGCCTCCTTATGTAGACACAAATGTCAGTTGTTAGTCTTGAAGATAAATGTGGTCCGTAACCAAACATGGATCTTTCAATCCATTTGGTTTTCTTTACCACTCCTCCTTCCATCCTCAGATGGGAGAAGAATATTCAGCAATATATTTTTTAGGGCATTCTCTGAAACAGTATTCGATGTTCTGCAATGCCATGTTGGTTGAGTGTAGTTATCATGTTAGTATCTTTTGCGTGGAATTCTTCAGACTGAAATTGAATATTCTGCCATCTTCATGTTTAAGCGCTCATTCTCTATCTCAGTAAAGCAACTCATGGAAATGTTTTAATTCGACTGTCCTACTTGCAGGCATTCAAACCTATCCAGATGCCCGTTTCTTTGCAATTTCAGCCAAATTTCCTCCATTTAGTAACAAGAACAGGACCTTGGTGCTTCAATATACTGTGAAAAATGAACAGAGAAAGATTGAATGTGGGGGTGCATACGTGAAGCTCATGAGCGGATATGTGAATCAGAATAGATTCAGCCGTGATACACCGTATAGGTAGAGGATTATAGTACCTAATCCTTATAGCATTATTTTGAAGAGAAAACCCTGAAATACCCCTTATCCTTCTTTATTTCTCCAAGTGCTCATAAGTTTCTGTTATTTCTTTAAATGTGTTCCCTAGGAAACACATGTATTATTTGAGCAACCTTGTGATTATCCTTTTTATCTCATTCGTGGGTTAACCAGGGTCATTTCGGGAAATAATGAAACTTGAGAGCATTTAGAGAAATAAAGAAAAACTTGGGAGTATCTTGGAGTTTGCGTCCTTACTTGAAATGGATCAACATTGATACTGTGGTTATAATTGTGGGTGTAGCATCATGTTTGGGCCTGATTTATGCGGTACAGATATAAAAAAGTTGCATGTAATTCTAGCCTACAATGGCCAGACATATCCTATGAAGAAAGATCTGAAATGTGAAACCGACCAGCTCACACATGTATACACATTGATCATCAAACCTGATGCCACTTATAGTGTCTTAGTTGATAATAAAGAACGTGAAACGGGCAGTCTGTACACAGATTGGGATATGTTGCCTCCTCGTAAGATCAAGGATATTAATGCCAAAAAGGTAACACAACATCTTTTGATAGAAGTCTTGTTCTTTATTTTGCATTTGTAAGCTTATTTCAGAGTTCCTGAAAATCTTGTTGATATATGCAGCCAGATGACTGGGATGATGAAAAGGAATACATTTTTGATCCTAATGCAGGGAAGCCAGAGGTATTACCACTTTTGCTCATATCGATCGCTAATGTTGTGTGTAAATCTTTACAATTAGGTTGCTTGTTGCCCTTGGTGTGATTCATGATCACAAGGGATTGATTGATGTGCTTCTTTAATTTTTGCTAGATTATATGCTCCAAATGTTAAAGGAGATTCTAGGAAATCTTCCAAATTCTGATTATTTTAAAGCCTAGAAATTTTTGGAACATCTACAACATTCGAGAAAGATCAAGAAATTTCTTGATAATCCAGAGGTCTATGAAACATCGAAGAGGAGTCTATGTTCTTGAAACATGATCTTATATAATAATCTGGATATATCTATCCACAATGAACCAAAAGTTTTCAAGTATCTTTGACCTTTGACCTTCAGGTTCTAACCGTCTTTGATGTCCACTATTGTGAAACAACAAAATTTGAGATGCCCTACCATAGTAGTCTGTCAATCTAAACCTTGTTCGTGACACAATGAAGAAGAATCCAACAAAGTAAGCTTAACAGGCTGTAGGATCATTAAAACCAATACAACAACTGATATCATTTCATAGGATTGTCTATAAATAAGGCATGTATCTACTTATTGAAGAGATGATAATTAATTCTCTGTAAAATATCAAACTAACAAGACTCCAGTCATCTACTCATGGCATTGCAGCCCAAAATTTTAATTTACTTTGCCAACGATGCCCTAATCACAGATTGGGTGATTCCAAAAAAATAAATGACCTAGAATCTTTTCAAGTGAAGAGTCCAGATTTGCTCTCCTAAAAAGTAGCCTTACAAAATGGAAGTCTTAGCAAGTGGCGCAAGTCTAAACACAATGGAAGGAGATGGACTACTAAGTGGTGTTCCTTCAATCCACACGCCTTGAAATTATGCACGTGTGTATATGGCAGTGGATCATGTGACTGTCAAGTTCTCATTACTGAATGAACACCCCATGGAGGAGGTTTTTGGAACAGCCACTGAATAATGAGGTGCTCCGTGCAGAAGAGGTTCATTGGCTTCGGAAGTTATTGTACAGGCTTAAGCAACTACTAAGAGCTCAACCTGGACAATTTTGTAGGTTCTTGACAAATTGAATACCCAAATTCTTTAGCTGATGAGAACTTTTATCTCAGGGATGAAGAATGATGTGAGTTGTAATGATTCCCTTTGTCAATAATAAGATCTTGACATGAGATCATTGGGGTTTTTTGCAAGAGGTGAAGGAGAGATAAATCTCAAATTTCAGGATTGTTGCTCTAAAATTAGTCAGACTTCGAGATGGTGGTCATTCTGATGGAATGGTGGGAATAAACCTGAAGTTGAGGACAGGGAGGGATCGGAAGATCCAAATGTGTATAATTTTCGTTCATTGGTGTGAGGTGGGTAGCTGGTTGCATTCAAGTTGTTTACATGATGCTATGTATGTGTCTCAACTGGACCAAAACCATTGGAAGGTGGGGTTGTAACTGCCCCTGCTATTGGGAGAATATTACCAACTGAAGTATTGTCTTTTTCTTATGACAGAAAATAGTGGGAGTGCTCTGATTTTGACCAGGTAGAGGATGTAGACAATTACATCATCTCTCTAGGATCTGGAATGCCTTCTGGATCTGTGAAAAGTAACCATGTTCACTGCAGAAAGTATATTATAAAGCAGCATATTTCGTGCTTTTAGGATTTTGGGGCAGTCCGACTTTGACGGGCTCCCTTAGAGAGAAGTCTGAGGATTAGGATGTTTCAATTAGAATTGTATGATAGGGAAGAATCTGGTGTTCCATGGGCAGAAATGTAAGCAGTTTCCGTGCTCCAGAGTTGGGTGGAGGGGGAGTTTAGGATTGATGGGCTGCCAAAATAAGTCCAAAGCACAACCATGAACAATAAATCATTAAATAAGGAGAGCATTTCATCCACTTATCTCCTCTTTCCAAGTTTATGCTGTTTCTTCATCATATATGATTACGGTTTCTGCATTTCAGTCTTTTGACGATCATAGACATTTCCATTATCCCCTCTTTCCAAATTTACTGCCATTTCTTCATCATACATGATCATATTTTCTGCATTTCTGATCGTACACGTTTCCATTTCCTAACACACCTCGGTAGATGTATGATTAGACGTCATATGACATCCAAGTTGGGATCCAGCTTATGTCTTGACTTCTCATAACAGGGGCTTACAACTTTGAGATTTATGCAGCTCAAAGACGGGGATTTGTACATATGTGATATGTCCCCTTAGTCTCATAATGATGTTAAAACGTCATTATGATCACCATATTTTATTTTCTTAGAACCATCTTGACCCTCGAGGGTTTGGAAAAATAACAAGAAATACCAATAGTGAATGCTTGATTATAAGGATGTTTGATTGCTATATTGTTAGGCTAAACACTTATGAGAATTGATTGTTTCGTGATGTGTGGGTTGCATTTTTTTGCCACAGGGTTATGATTTGATCCCGCGAGAAATACCAGATCCGAAAGCAAAGAAGGTTTACCTTATTCTTAGGTTTATTTATTTATGTTATTGACTAGCAATTCTCAGGAGTTTCATTTGTCTTTTTTTGCAGCCTGATGACTGGGATGATGAGATTGACGGAGAATGGAAAGCTTCCAAAATTCGAAACCCTGAGTATAAGGGTCCATGGAAGGGAAAAGTAACATAATGATTTATGTTATATTTCTACAACTCTGAATCAGCTTTTTTCTTCCACTTTATCATCTGATTCTGGTGAAATAATGATTGATATACAGAGAGTTAAAAACCCAAATTACAAAGGGAAGTGGAGGACTCCGTGGATTGATAATCCAGGTTGTCTAGAGTCTATCATTCAATGAACATAAGGCTTCATTATGTGGCATAATCTGATACACTTATAATGTGTTTTCTCATGTTGTTGGACTTAGAAGATGCTTCTGGGAATGAATCTAGTTCAGTAAATATGCTTCTCTTGCAGAATTGAAAGGATGTTTCCTGGGTAAAATTTGAAGGCTGAGTCTGCATCTAAATTTGGAATCAATTCTAGAGCCTGAGTCCCATATATTCGTTGAATCCCAGAGCTGAAATAAAGAATAAGATATGTAGGAGTTGTGTCTACAAGGGGAGGAGACATTACTGTTCTCCCTCAGAAATGAAGGATGGTATGATTTGCAAATCCTGCCATGTCCATGTATCCATGAATTCACTTTAGATTATGTACTTAACAGCCATAATCATGGAATGGATTAATGATACTGTAGGATATGGCATGTCCTTCCAACAACTCTAAATGACAAAAACCAAACTTCAATCAAGTAGTCTGTGTGGTAAAGCCTATCAATGTGATCCATCCCAGAAATTGTAATCATCTAATGTTCTGGTAAATTGTGCAATTTGTTCTTGCTGATAAAGTTGGATGAAATAGATTTGTAGTTACGATAGCAGACTTATGGGTCTCATATGCATTTACACATTTACACTTGGCCAGTGTTGAAAGGATGTTTGATATTCTCAAGAACGTGGATTATTTTATTTCTCTCTTACATTGCTTCATTCTCAGCCCAAGCGTCATTTCTATAGCTCTTCCTTTTCCAGACTACTGCTGTCTCTTTTGTGTTGCGACAGTTTCTGTGATTTTATGAGTGTATCAGAGATTTCTCTTGATTCCTTGTCTTTTCAGACTCCTTACCCTTTCCAAAGAGCACATGATTCCTACTTGAAACAAAAGGGTTCATCACATTGAATAGAAAAAGTAGTAGTTTGTAGTTGGTATTTGTCATCTTACATATTTCTACTTCGCATATTTTAACATTTATATGTTACTTGTATTATACTAACCCTTGTTATTTTGAACAGATTTTGTGGATGACCCAGATCTATATGTGTTTCAGTCTTTGAAATATTTTGGGATTGAGGTTTGGCAGGTTGGAGATTCTGTTCTCTTCCATAGTGTTTGCATACCTAGGATATGGTATATCATACAAAATTTGAATCTTTTGATTTTTTCTTTGTACTTTTTGATCAGGTGAAAGCAGGTTCAGTATTTGATAACATCTTAGTTTGTGATGACCCAGAATATGCAAGGAAGGTTGCGCAAGAAACATGGGGTCAGAATAAAGAGGTACATGGTGTCATAAAAAGTTTTACATACCCTCACGTTCATTTGAGTTCCCACGACTGTATTGTTTACTCTCATTTGTAATCCCACAGGCAGAAAAGGATGCATTTGCAGAGGCACAAAAGATTATTCAAGCACAAGAGGCAGAGGCATGATCTCGACTCTAGGCTTTGTAATTAAAACATCTTCTTTATTACACATCTATATTTTTTTGTGCACTTGCAGAATGTTTTAGGAGAAATCACATGCATATGAAAATGCTCGCATTTTTCAACTTCTTTCATATCTTAACTGCAAATATTTCATGCACGAACCATTTATCGACATCTCTCTTCATTGTAGATGTTAGGTTGTTGACCAGAACATGCAAATTGAAATTTAGCTTAATTTTTATCCAAGAGATAATCATTTTATGGCACAATATCTGAGATCGGGGATTAATGAGATGAAACCCAAGATTCGGGCATTGCACTTACATTTCACCTTAGAAGTTAAGTGCTTCGCATATTTCATGTTTTATTTAGCCCTTAGCCCTGCTGAAACGAAATGTGCTAAATTTTATAATATGCATATTACAAAATGTGGGATATTTTGCATATTTTTGTAAACTGGGTCATAATCTTAACTGTGTAACTCATAAGAATGTTTTGAGTACGATTTACTGTTGAAACATAAGTAGATTCTTATTGATACTTCATCAAATCTATCGCTGAACTTTTCAAAAGTTGAGTTAGCATGATATGAATGCTGTTATGTTTCGGTATGCTTCTGCATACCTGTTATGCTTTTGCATTGTGCTTTCAAACATAATGCCTTGTTTGTATCCAAGTTCTTGTCTGATTTCTCAAATTAAGTGTGAACCATGGTGTACTTGTTCTGCTTTGTTCAAAATAATTGGGCTTTTGCAGGAAAAGAAGAAAGAAGATCGACCTCCAAAATATAGGAGAGATAATGACTATGCAAGGAGAAAGCATCGGCCCAACCCTCGAGTATAACTAAAATAACTCTTTCCATCCTTGATACATAATACTGTGTTCCTAATCTAATACTTGTTTCACATTGAAATTCTGCAGATTCGCGACCATGACTATCATGTAAGTTGACCAAATTTAGATGGTTTTCTTCCTTTTAATCTATTTTATTCGATTAGTATTAGGAGGCCATTGTAGACATCCTCACAGCTTTGGAAAAGTCCAGAAAATTGTTCATAAGGTAAAACAGAACCAGAAATTTTATATGTGAACCTAGACACAGCTTCAAGAATTTCATTTGCTTCTAGTATATCAGTTTACTTGTTTGATAGAAATTGTTCATAAGGTAAAACAGAACCAGAAAATTTGTATGTGAACTTAGATCCAGCTTCAAGAATTTCGTGATGCTTCTAGTTTATCAGTTTACTTGTTTGATAGAGATTTTAGACTTGCAATTCATCAATCATATAGGGGCTGGGGTTACACCTTTCCCAAAAACTAGTGTCTGGAAAATAAATTATATATGATTCAGTTTATCAACTGCATTGAGGGACTGGGTTATGTAAATGTGTGTTAATAGGGATTTATGTGTTGAATTTCTGAAAATAACTTAAAGAAAGTCGAGAGTATCATGTCATGGTGTTACAGGATGAATTCTAGTACAGATGCTTTCGGAGTTTTACTGCATCCAAAAGGTACCTACTTTTCAGGAGCTTTCTATGTGCCAAAATTTCGGAAATTTTTGAGAACATTGTAACATTAACTTATAAATGTCTTTTTGAAAATCCTCTATAGCTGTGGGGGGTTATTGCAAATGTTATGTCAAAATGAGGGGAAAATCTATGCCCGAGCATATATTTTGCGTATTGCTATTGCAATTCCATATAAAAATCCTGGAAACTGAGAGACAATCTTCCCTTCCACTACTCTTTTCATTGGATTAAATATAAAACTTTTGAGTTTAACACTCATGTCATTTTATGTATGTACTTGTTTTCCTCACTGATGACATGAAAGTATCCGGATATTTAAAAATAAAGCTTGTTTGTGTGCTAGTTAAGGTTATTGATGGGTTTTATTGTTGTTTGTCTTGCATGAGAACACACAGTACAAAACATGATTCATAGTTGGATCTGATCAACCAAGCACAGATCACTAAGAGTTGCAAGATGGAGCATGCTGAAATGTAAAATGTGGTTGGAAAAGTGTCTAAAAATGTCTGAAGAAGCCATTTACATCCTAATTGAAGCCCCTAACAGTATAACAATTGTTCGACATCATGATTATGAACTTGTGTAGTGCTAAAATTTCTCACTAGTGACCAAGTATCATGTTGATACGTTTATTTATTCACGTTTCATTCAAGTATTTTATTCTACATAATCTTCGACTTGTGTTTTATGTTATGCCTTACACCATTATTCACCCTCATCAAACATGATCAACGAGATCTCTCATTGAACATAACGTTATGCATGGTCTTGTTACCTTACCACAAACGTAGCCATTAGGATCTTGCAATTGGTCATACCGTGAATGACTCATGTTGTGCACTATCTGTATCATTCTTACCACGCAAATGGCCATTGGGATCTTCCAATTGGTTTTAACGTGAATGAGCTGAGTCATATAAGATATAATGGTCATCATTGGCTGCAACTTTTCACGAATTTAAGACTTGTCTTTGTCTGCTGACCCTCTGCCCAATGATTTAACGGTAAAGGAAAAAAGAGCAAAGATGCTAGCAAGGATTCAACGGTTCTCATAATCGAATTAGGGATAAATCTATCTCCCTAATCATTTATTTACAAGATTTCTAATGTTCATCAAATAAATGGACCAACACAAGTCTTATTTGTTTAGTGTTGGGTGGTTTGAGCACTACTAGTGTTTCTATTCGCATCATACCAAATGAAAGAAATCGGGCTCCTAACAACGTGATGTTGATCATCATACCAATGAAGCGAGCCAAAAGAGAATGCGAATCCTTGGGGCAGAGAGGAAAGGTAAGGAGCTGCGAAAGTGATGGAATAGGACAGCTTTTGATACGATGAGTTGAAGCGAAGGGTAGAAGGAGAGATGGACACATTAACCAAAGGAGGAGGCTCGACATTAACAGAGTAAGTCGAGCTCGGGAGCCCAACATTCGTAACAGTACGAATGAAGGTCGAAGAATAGGCTGACCTTTCGCTTCCAACAACATTACCACGTTGAGGGAAGACCGCGGTTATTGAAGGGTAGTTGAGGTCACCTAGATGAGGGTGTGATCGGTTACACACAAACACGCTACTGAAGGCCGCAATCATCGATTCGTTGTAATTGAGAGCACAAAGGAAGTTTAGGTAGTCTTGGGGGTTGATGTCGTAGATGAGGCCAGGATCAAGCGCGGCATTAGGGTTAACGTGGCCAGCCCCGAACCCAAGAGGAGTGGCATCGGCGCCACCAGCAGCACTATCAGTGATCGGCCGGTCTGTGTCATCCACCACCTTGGCAGTGGTCATCAGTGCTGACTTGATAGCTGCTGGGCTCCAGGTAGGATGAGCAGATTTCAATAGGGCTGCCAAGCCTGCCACATGTGGGCAAGACATGGATGTCCCTGAGATGATGTTGAAGAGCACTCGCCTCTTATCTTCATCTATGCCCGAGGCGCTCGAAGCCGCAGTCCATGCTGCAAGTATGTTCACACCAGGCGCGGTGAAGTCGGGCTTGAGGACATCGAGCGAGAGAGGATTAGGGCCGCGAGCTGAGAATGCGGCCATGACAGGCGCTCGAGTATAGCCCACTCGGGTTCCGTTGAAGTAGATGCTAGCCGTGGGTGATGCCGATGCAGCAGCTTCTCCGCCAAATGTAGAAGAATATCTTTGAATCTCCTCCATTGCTGAAAACCCCACCTGAGTCGCAGGCACCAAGTGAGCCTGCGCCGTGAGCTCCTCCCGATATACTATTCCATTGCCTATGATCATTCCGATCCCGCCTGCCTGTTTCACCACCAATCCTTTGAGAACTCGGTTCACACCACCGCCTCGCTCGCACACCACGATTTTCCCCTCAACTAGTGTAGAATTCAACAAGCTAACAGAGCCACAGACACTTGCATTCGCAACGTTGCCACCTGTCACCACCGCATCCCGTGCCTGGATGAGCTCTGCGGGCCCTATGGAATTATTCCCCACATAGAGTGATGCCCCTTCGTAGATTTTTCCGTTGCCTAGAACCACCGGAGCTGGGAAATCCCTATCAATGGTGCTCGCAGCCACAGTGAAGATCCATGGAGCACCATTGGTGACCGATCCAACCAGAGGGCCTCCATTTCCAGCCGAGCACGTCACAATGATCCCTCTTGAAATCGCAGCGAAGGCACCGATAGCGATCACATCTTGGGAGTAATCCAAATCATTCTCACCACCCAATGATAGTGAGATAACATCCACACCATCTGAGATGGCCGCATCGAAGGCGGCGAGGATGTCAGAATAGTAGCAACCCTCACCATTTTCCCAACAAACTTTGTACACCGAGATCCGAGCAAGCGGGGCGATACCAGATGCCGTGCCGGTGCTGAAGCCAAGAAAGGATGCATTGGTCACGGGGGATCCGGCTGCGGTGGAGGCAGTGTGTGTCCCGTGGCCATTTGAATCACGGGGAGATTTGAAGTCCAGAGTTTCATTAATGCTGCGGCCACAATTCGCCGCCTCGAAGCCTTTAAGGAAGGATCTTGCGCCGATGAGTTTGCGATTGCAAGGAATGGAGGGTTCGCATGATCCCTTCCAAGCGGTGGAATCGTTGTCAAGTGGGCTGAATCCGGCATCGGAAAATGAAGGGTGCTCGGGCCAGATGCCTGTGTCAAGGATTGCAATTATGGCATTCTGTCCTCGGGAAGAGGCAGCCCAAAGGTTGCTTCGATCGGATGATGACAAGGAAGGGGAAGAATAGTTTGGGGTGATCACATTGCCTCTATAGTCATTGTCCAGGCCTAGGAAGGCAGGGGTGCGCGTGGTGTGGATCCGGGCAGGCGTGTCTCGCTCCAGTGCTGTCACCTCTTCGAACGCGCCCAGTAAGGCTGCCTCAGTGGGCGTGAGGAGGGCCGAGAAGCCTTGGAAAGCTGCAGTGTATGAGTAGAGGATGCGCTGATGTGGCAACGGAGGTGATGATGTGGCTGAGGTAGCGGTGGCGACGAGCGAGGCGTGCCAATCGATCGATGATCTGGATTGGTTAGTATTGTCGTTCTTTTGGAGATGTGCGCCATCTTTGACATGAACTAGATAGACCTCGAGTTGATCCGACGGCGAGGGGCAGGCGGCGGCGGAGGTGTCGGCCACAATGAGAAGCAGTAGCAGTAGCAGTAGCAGGTATTCCATCATCATCATCATCATGACCACCATAGCCTCTTCCTCCACCACTCACTGTTCTAGTCTCTCTTATATCAATTAAAGGATGAATGAAGGCCTTCCTATCTCTCAAACCCAATGAACTTACTAAATTGGGTAAGAAATTCCTAATAGGAAATATGGATACGAATCAAAAAAGGTTTCCCAAAATAAACAATTGTGACACTTCTACAAGGTGCTGTTTTTCTTATGATGCGCATCCATCTATATATTCTAAATTCTAATAGACCAGTTAACCCTCTTAACATACATACATACATATACATACACACATACATACATATACATACATACACACACATACATACACATACATACATACACACATACACATACATACATATACTGTTATACATACATACATACATACATACATACATACATACATACATACATACACACACACATACATACATATACATACACACATATACATATGTACATATACATACATACACACACATACATATACACACACGCACACGCATACATACACACATACATGTATGTGTGTGTGCACACGTGCGCGTGTTGACAATGTCAAGATCTAATGGTTCACTCATTCAAAACACAATTCCAATCCTTCGAGAGCTTACGCATCACCATCTTCTCAATAGATTCCACACGCCCCACTCTCTCAGTATATACTTCTAGGCACCTTCGATGCCTGCCAAACATTACGATCTAAAAGATAAAGTCCTTGTCAATATGTTTGATAATTTAATATCGTCACCAATTAGTTGTTGCCATAGACTATCAATTTGGCGAACCTCAACATGTCATTCGACCTATGTAAATGTTTGATTCCCCATTCACAATCCAACTCAATTTGGTACGGCTGTCGTCAATGGTTTCCTCTCAAAATGTATTTTGTCTAGAATATGAAATACCATCACTTGGACTTCCTCGACTTGATTGGCATGCTTTCGTAGATCAACTGATACCTATTGTAGGTGCTCAAGTTGCTTGCTCATTAATTTATTGTGACCCTTAATTAGAAAATAGCAATGTTTAAGAAATTTATGATCTCCATTTACGTGAGGTTCATTGTACCTATTCTAAACCATCTTGTTCAAGGTCAACATTATATCGTGCATTAATTTGGCAATTCTTGCAATCTCAAGAAATTTCAAACATCCAACCTTCACATTTTAGCATTTATTTAATGTCACAAATCCATGAGAGAGTTTCAAGGCGAGACTTACGCTGTAATGTGGACCAAAATTGCCATTTTTAAATTGACTAGACAAATCCCATTGTTTTATTTTAAAGTATCCCCAATCTGCCACTATTGTGCATATAGTAATCGTAGTCCAAGATACCCACCATTGATTGACCCCAAATATGCTTTTATGATTTTGTTGTTTTGTCTCTACATATGTAATTCATCATCACAAAGGAAAGGTTAGTTTGATGTCTCTAATTTCTTTATTTCTATGAGTCCCAAACGCGTTAACGGGTATTGTTCAAGACTTTATGTTTCAATAAATAATAAGATAATGTGTTTGAGTTCTTTTTCATGAAAGATTATAATTGAAAACCAACATGTTCGTGTACTAGTAGGAAAACAAACGATCGTTCGTTACAATGTATCTTTCCTTACTTCTTCCTACAATGTATATTTACTACTTAGTTCGCAATTTCTCAATGCCATATTTAATTTTTTGTACATTTTTTCTGCATATTATTCCTCGTCGGTTGTTGTTAAGGGACAAACGTGGAGTGACACCCTATTTATGGCAAAACATGTAAGAGAGGATGGGTGTCAATTACTCTCCATTGTGCTATCAAAGTGAACTAGTTGACCTTGAATGTGTGATAAGTTAAGACTTACCCTTAACTATGCTTCTTCATTGGAGGAGTTTCTCCCAACCTCCCCCACCCAAGTCCCTCCACTTCCGCCACACCTTGTTCCCATGTTTGGTATTGTAGGCATATTACTGGCATTCACTATTACTGGGATATCTGAAGCTAGTTGGTGTTATCACTCTTAAATTTAGTTCCTAACACCTCAACTAGATCTTGCACCTTAGGATTTCTATTGATGACTGCGATGTTTTGTTGTGTTGTCATTATAGGGTCCTCTTAGCCAATAGGTAGTCCCCGCTTGACCCACAGAAGCATGTGATGCCAATGTTTTGGGTTCAATCATATAACATCTCCTCTCCTATTACTTCAACACCTTTTCGCTAGAATGTTATCTAGGCCTTTATTCTCAAAAACGTACTTGTCTAGTCATCCAACACACTTCCCATATGAGTATTTGAACCTAGAGCGAAACTAACTTGCTCCAATAATGCAACGATGACTTCATTATCCCAATGCTCAATAGCATGTCTAGGTAGGTAAAGCCTGGAGGTTTAACCAATCCAACAGCCTAAAACACTGGGCATTGCTTGGTTCTGGACACTCAAATTATATCGACATTTTCTCGGCCTAGCATTCCATAAACATTATATATTAACTTCGCCCTATGCGTCGTCACCTACGATAAAATTGGCATTGGCCGACTAAAAGAATGGGGTGTCAATGACAAGAAAGCATGCACCAATGTGTTGTCCCCTATAAAAGAAATACACTTCTTACATGTATGTATGTGCACACCCCATCCATCCATCAATCCAAAACCCCCGACCGTGTAGTGTTTTCATTTCCGTCAATGTCCTTCCTCTAGTCAATTCGGCAAAACATTCATATCGGCTGTGTTCCGAGAACCCTAATTTTCGAATACGGTGATTTCTGCTCCGAATAACCTAACACCATGAAATGTCTCCAGCACACAGATTCATCGAATAACCTAACACCATGAAATGTCTCTAGCACACAGATTCATCCGTATCCTTAAATGCTCAAATTTTATAGAATTCTAGAGAAAACATCTTAATTTCTTGCTATGATTTGCTTCATTATTTGCTCCTGCACAGATTTCATCCATATCCTTGAAATGCTGAAATGATCTAGAAATTATACAGAATAGATCTTAATTTATTGCTATGATTTATTCCTTATTAGTTCTTCTTTTAGGAAGATTTATTATAATTTGTTGAGTGGGGGTGCGCCTATTTAACCTCAAGCGATAGTGCAAGACCAAGGCGACGCATACAGCTCCCAAAGACAGCAAGCTGCCTCCACAGGGAGCTGCCCCCATGAAAGAAATTAGGTTAATATCATGTGGCCTATATAAGGCCACGTATCAGATATTAAACTGATAAGAACAGATACTACACTTGATCTTAGCCAAAAGGCCGAGAAAGGTATGAATTGAATTGACAACCTGCTTCCATATTTATAGGACACAGTCCAATGTGCCTTTCTATGTGGGATATATCTATCTCTTAATATGTAAATTTGATCTCTAGTTTCATCTTATAGGCCACTTTGGCCTCTTAAAAAACGTCACTGAATGAATCTTCATTTCTTTCTACCACCTCCTTCTTATAAACCTTCCTTCTTCTCACACACCAAACAACAATAAAAACATTACAACCTTCTTCTTCTGTTTTTTAACACTCCCTTCACATAACCATCACACCCAACTTTTGTTTGCTCCGATTCTCGTCAAGATTTTCTCCTATCAGCTTGATGGTAGTTGTGCGATGACACATGCTCTCCTTCCTCTTTGCATAATAGATCACAACCCAAGCCACGATGATCTGTCTCCCTCGAGTATACGACTTTTAATGGTGCAACAACACATCAATAGGAAATTCTAGTGGAATTGCATAGACTTCCTGTGTCACCACTAGGGGCCTTCACAAAGTCACGATAGTTACCCATGGTGCTACCCAAGAGGAGGGTCCCAACACCAATCCATGCAAACTGATGTTACAATGGCCAATCAGTTGCACCCGCACCCGACACAAATAGAAAGGGCACCGCAACAACCAACCCCCGAAAATTACACGTAGCCTATAACGAAAACCCAACTCACCATCAACTTTATAACCAATCAATGCCATATATCAAACATGCTTAGAATTGGGTAGCAAGCAAATAGGCTCGTCAATCCATTCATGGATTGTCAACTACACCACAACGTCAACATAAGATATCCTTTCACATCAAGCTTGAAGCTTTCGCATACGAGCAAATGCCATTGCCCCATGCCTTGAGCACTTTTAAACATGTGGCAAATGACATATTTGCCTCCAACCTCGAGAACAAAGTGGAACCATATGTACATGATCTCTATTGCAAGTCTACGAGGGAGGAGAGCATTGAACTATGCCAACCATGTTAAAGGATGTACTCAAAAAATGTAGAGGGCATCGAGTGTCTTTGAACCCTTTTAAATTCCATATTTGGGTAAGGCATGTTTTGGTACTCCTTTATCCTCATAACTATTGTAACAATCAAATTTTAAATTTTTGCACTTAATCTCGTATTGTATGAGGAGGTTGGTTTCACCAAACTATTAACCGATACATATGTTTGTTTGCTAATGATTCATTGTGTGTGCATTGATTAAGTCATCAATTGTGTATGCTACCTAGGTTTAAGTGTGAGTGTTAATGGCATCTTATATTTTAATAAAGTTAAGAGTCCATATCAAGGTTAAGATTACAACTCTCTAGGTGAACTAGTCTATCCATTGACTAGTTTGAGGATGATTGACATTCTCTCACTTATTTCGCCATCACGAGAGTGCTACTCCACCTAAGCCTCAACATAACAAATTGACAAGGTAGATACTTCCCATCATTAGTTTAGTAGTGACAACAAATTCCACACTTGGCGTTGCTATCCTGAAGTCAGTTTAAAGCATCCAATCGATGAGCCCATGTTTTTAATAGCTCTATATTTGATTATTCTTGTATGTCTTCTTCGCCAAACAATGGAGTTGGAGGCATCATGTATTTGCCTCATCAAACTTAATTGCTTTATGCTTCTTTCAATCCCAAGGTGTGACATGGTCTATGACTTCAACATGATTTTCTTATGATGATGTTGTTTATGGTGGTAATGGTTCATTGCTATACAAGTTCCATTTTGAAGGCGATGATTGTGCTTTTAAGATCCCCCAAGTCGCGGCCCAATCACCAAAGGAAGAACTACCTACTTCTACTACACTTTCATGGCTAGGCCTTCGGTTCTTCCTAGGTAAAAGTTGATAGGGGGTACATATATAGTTTATCCAACAATTCCTCAGAGGCAATGACCTGAAGACTAGGCACATGGTTATGTTTTATTTGATGATGAGGACCCCATGCAGTTTGCATGTCAATTGAAGTTATTCATCAAATATTCCATATTCTTGCACAAGAGATGCCATTTAACCTAAATCTAGTACCTAATGTGATCCCCAAGCAAGGAGGGGTGGCAACTTTTGGGGATCCCGAAGCACTTACAATACACGTGACAAACCATTGCACCAATCAACAAAACTATAGTGTACAATGTCCAATAGATCAACCACTAGATTGAATCAAGTCTTTTACACTCAATAGGTGAGTGGCATGAATGCCCACACCCCTATATCAACTTTGATTGGTTGTTTACTCAATATTTGTGTTCACAATTCCAAGTAGGCCCATTGTTGCCCTAACGAGGCTATTTGCAACACCAAGGTAATACTTCAATAGAACATTTACATGTCTTGTCAGCCACCAAGCAATTGTTCTAGGAAGAGGACACCGAGCATTTAAAATTCCTCGCAACAATCCCAGAAACTAACCACCAACTCACATTGCTTATGATTTATTGTGGGTCACAATTGAGGAACTTCTTGGAGCTAATGGTCTCTTCATTGAGCCTCCACCTCTTCTTTTACACTCGACACTAACCCCCCACATGAACCTTTTAGACCTAGTATTCATATCACTTTTCTCTACTCTTCAGAAGCTCCACTCCTTGGACTCTATATTATGATGGCACAACACCATTGCTAGGCTTCAACTAGTTGGTCCACAAGCATGGCAAAATATGAAATGGAGGAAATGTGGACTAGGAAAGGGCAAAACACACAATAAAAGAGTTCATTTTCATGGAAGAGTACAATTTAAAATCAACATATTTGTGTTTTAGTGAAGAAATAGAACATAGTTAGCTTGCATCTTTCTATAGTCCTTCCTTTTGGAGGTATAATATGTCATCTCACATGCAACAACTACATATTTTATTTCTCTACTTTAAGAAGTATAGAACAAAGTGTACAATTAGTCATTTATAATGCCATATTTAATCATGCACATTATTTCTCTATATAGTGAGCATACAATACAATAAGGTACAATGAGATTGCCAACCCTTGGATTGTAGAAAGTGATTTGTAAAGTCATGTTTTTAGGTACAATAAGGCTGGAAAATATGCGTTTTTCAACTTTGGGACCTCCATTGTGGAAAGTTATTTGCAACACCATGCTTTTAGGTACAATAAGATTTGAAATATTGGTCCATTAAGGTTATCAAGTCATGGGACTTGGGTTGTGGAAACTAATGTGTAAAGCTAAATTGCCATATTTTCAGGAGAAAATATGAAGAATTTCTTACAATGAAAGTAACACCAATCCCATTGCGTGAGACTTCAATTCGTAACCTTATAACCACAAGCAAGCATTACCATTAGAGTATCAAGTTCAAGGACTTTGTGAAGCTAGAAGCTTTGTATATTTCACTCTAAAACGTTATACAACTATGGTCTTAACGAAACATTGTATTTAAAAAAACATATTTTCAATTGCTCGATCAATTCTATTATTCTATTCCATTACTATCAATAATTGAAGGACAACGTTAGTTTATTAAAATGTCTCAATGTTGTTTCTAATAGATACATCATACTAGCATTGTGTCTGTTTATTCTCTTGTGAAATCATGAGTAGGACTATCTAGACATACAACGTTCACATAAGGGATGATTCAAATTTGATTGATACGCCATAGTTTGTCTAAGGTCATTCTTAATTGTATCATGCAAGCACTTGAGGAGGCCATGCTATGAGGAAAAACTTGTGAGCAAAACAAGAGAATAGTGAAGTGTATAATGTATAATTGGTTATATGACATGATTTTATTGGTGATAAATTAAACGCAAGTAATAAAAGAAAACATTTATCCTTTCCTACTCCTTTTTTCTCGGAAGGCTCTTGATAGATCATTTAAGTCATTAAAGAAATTATATGCTCATTCAAAATTTGAGCCTTTGTGTCTTGTGGTACTAGTTGAGGCATCTAGCTAGTTGCAAAGCGTGTTAGAATTAAGTAGTTAATTCGTAATCCCATGTATGTATACAAGTGTAAGTTTATCAACCATTCTTCCCATTGTCTTTAAATATATTTTCTTTTTCTTTGGTTCTCCATTGACATTAGTTTTGTATGTGGATGCATGCGTACATTGTATCATTTTCTAATGGCTTAAAAACTTTGTTGATGATGAGATGGTGACAGGAACCCACTTTTCTACACATGCATATCTTGTTCATGTTTTTAGCTTTTTTTTCTTTTCTTTTTCCCAAGAAAGATACTACATTAGTATTAAGAAAAATTCCTTAATAGTTTGCACACATTTAGGTAACGACCCTCGTGCTAAGTTCTAATTGTCAACTTAAATAAATACTTTGTTGTAGAGTAGAACCACTCCACCTTATCAGAAATCCGTGTATAAAGAATCCTTTGTCTCATATGACATGGAACTCCGATCTTTGTTATTCTACTCATTGTGTATTACCTTTTATGTTGTCCAAAGATACTACATTAGTATTAAGAAAAATTCCCTAATAGTTTGCACACATTTAGGTAACGGCCCTCGTGCTAAGTTCTAATTGTCAACTTAAATAAATACTTTGTTGTAGAGTAGAACCACTCCACCTTATCAGAAATCCGTGTATAAAGAATCCTTTGTCTCATATGACGTGGAACTCCGATCTTTGTAATTCTGCTCATTGTCCAAAGAACCTTTGAGGTTATGTACTATCTCTGTCCAAATCCTTGAAATTATTTGGGCATGTCTTTCTTATCAAAAAGAGGTAAAGTGTAGCAAACAATAGTTCAATTTGATCTCATTGTGGAACTTCATCAAATTCACTAATTATTGCAAAAGAAGTGTTTCTTGATTGAAGTCGGCTCAACTTTCGTTTTTTCGATATAATTACGAGTACTGAGGAACGGGTGGGGAAAATTGACTAATCCATTGTAATGCCCGACCAAGGGTAGCGAGCTATAAATTTTGCATAACTTGCCCTAAATTGTTATGAGCTTTCCGAAATCAATATTAGCTATCTTGCATTGGGTCGTTATTTATCAAGCTCGTTTCTTGATTGAAATGTGAATAAATTCTAATAAAATTGATTGTGTGAATAATTGGTTTTCTATGGACGAAGTGTTACATGTGTACAAACTCCAATGGAATAGTTATGGTAGAATATAAAGTTGACGATGGTAGTGAGGTGTGATGCGACAAAATCTAGTTTATGGACAAGGATGGGTTGTGTTCGACTTTGAATAAGTATTTGTTATCACTTGTTAGAAGGTTGTATAACGTATAAATACTTGTGGCAACCGTACTTTATGTCTCTAGTTCCAATTTGATATATGGTGCATACATAGGCTAGGCTATATTTTTGTAGAGCTTATCTTGTCTAACACACAGTAATCGGTGAAATTATATTAAATACACAAGGGAAACAACTTAACTCAAACAAAATATATAGTTGCCTTTGCTCCATGCATCTTATTCTTATAATTCTCTCAAGGATCGACAACTTCTATGGTCGGTCCATAGCGTTAATGATATATTTGTCACAAATTTCATGTTTTCTCTCTTTGTACATTATGCAATGTGTATGGGAGTGATATTTACAAGGACATTTCAAGATGAGTATTAGGATGATTATCATAAGTGTGGCTAAGGATATCATGGTTTTCTCTTTGGGCACCATGTGTATATGTACCTTGTATATAATGAAATTGCACACTTATTTTCAGTTGCTTCTAAATGTGTATGTGTGGGACACGTTCCATCTTTGTGCATTATGACAGATGAATCAATGAATCAAAGGAGATTACTCAATGGCTAGAAGAATTGTTTCTCATACTTGTATGAAGATTCTTGGAACCAATTGACGAGAAGAAACATAGACAACAAAAAATGAAATGTCATTGTGATTCTTTGCCAACAAATATTAGTCTTATTCATGATGAAACACAATCATCCTATGTAAACGTAAATGCTCTCTTTGTGCAAAAGTATGTGTAAAAGCTAGTTAAAATGAACATTTGGAATGAAACAAACACAAGTTAAAGGTAGTATAAATGACTCATTGCATCTAAAAGATAAACACAAAGAAGTAACAAGAAAAATCGAAGATAAACATAACCTAATTATTTCATTTTCTCTTCAAAAGAAAACAGGAAAGTAAAATGATATAATTGAAGCGAAAATATTACACTCAGAAAAAGACTTTTGGTAAAGAGTTATACTAAGACTCCCTAAAGGCAGAACTATTGAACTGCTATAAAAAATGTTATTAGTTAAGACGTTGATGCTAACTCCATTATCATCCAAACGTTATTACTTTCGCACACATTTTATTATAAAAAGGTCTGACGCCAACTTAGGAGAGCTTTTCCCATATTTGCCATAAGCTACCTTCAATCAAACTCCATTTAGGCTTAATGCTAAACCAAGCATAGGTTGCTCACAAGAAGCCAAAATATGACCACAGTTTAGTCAAGATGAAATAAATGAAACACTTATTAAGCATTGTGCGAGCATTTTTAACCTTAGGAATTAGAAAATGGTATTAGAACAAACCGAAATAAATCCATTATTGGTTGTAATGTTTCAATCATGCATTGTTCATTCTTTCCAATTTGATTGTTTCTCAGTAAGATATGACTATTTATACAAATTCCACAACTCATAATTCGAAATGAGTGTGTTGCCGTCCTTAGCGAGTACTAATTCAAAGACTCATATTAATGTCAGTTTGTAGGTTATTAATATAGAGATTGTGTGCTCAACCCTAACACTCCCCAATGCCATCTAGAAAATAAGGCAACTAGTATGTTTTGAACCCATGAGCAACGGTTTATGGTTTACTAATTATGATGTATTATCATTCCTTAAGGAATCCAATTATATGGCCCACAGATCCCAAAAAAACATTATAAGAAAGGCTCAAAGAAGAGGCTAGAGTGAATGTGGTTCTTAAATTCTTCTTAAGACTTGTCATGTACTTAAGTAGTTCAAATGCTGCAATTGCTACAATTTGAAAACTTTATTGACAAATATTGGATAAGCCATGTGGCCACCAGCTTAGTTACAATGTAATCAATAATTTTTAGGTGAGTAGTGTGGTTGGAATACAAGCTGGCATAGCTTTAAAATGTGTTCATTGGATTTATATGTTGTCCACTCTCCTAACCAACTGGCATCCCACTTTATCTTTGATCAATTGGTCATGGCAACCTCATAAGCAAGCCACTTTCCTTTGACATCTCACTTTATTTACTTTACATACAAGTAATCAATCTCTACCACCACACACCAACACCTAGATTAATGAAATTTAGCATTGACGAAGAAGCTTGAGATTTGCACATCCAAAAATTCCTAGACTATACATTTGCAACTCCGTCGTAGTTTATTAATTGCAACTTATTCATATAAAAATTGCTAGCCTTACAAATTAAGTGCATGTATGTGAGCAAATGAGTAATATATAGTAGGCACACTCGAAAAAAGACATTTTGCAAACAAAAACATCATTAGGACCAGTACCAAAGCACGAGATATTATATAAACAAGGTCCAATGAGCTTTTTTATGATTGACTACATCTTTTGTAGATAAAGGGGGATTATTAAACGTATTGATAATTATAATCTTTACCGAAACCTTTTATAAAATGAAAATAAAATAATAAATCCAAATGGTAAGAACGTCTTGAACTACTAAAGATTCTTAACCGGCAAAATTAGACCCATTTCCTTATCAAGTACTAAGTATACATGAATCCGAAGATGAATATAGAGTAAATTTTGTTACCTACGTGTCAATATCATTGGAACATTCACACAAATAATCATAGAAAATGAAGGTTTGATACATTAACAAGGTTTCTGGTGTCACCCACATTCAAAATGCATGTGTGACCTCCAACTCCTTAATGAGCCGTTAAGGCACAAGGCCAAAATAACAAACTAACCCCCAAGGAAAGAAATCTATATGTTGAATTGGACCATATGATTTATCAAAGGAAAAGCAACTAGCAAATAGTTCCTTACTAGCAATGAGCAAAGAAGAAATGGCCCAACTTGCAAATAGTTGGGAAAATGTATTCTTTTCAGAAACACATCTAGCTCAGGTTCCCTAGAGAGGGGCATACACAGAGAGAGAGAGAGAGAGAGAGAGAGAGAGAGTGTGTGTGTGTGTGTGTGTGAGAGAGAGAGAGAGAACCTTATTGAATTAAAATCCTACCGCTCTACCAGGCTTCATCGACAAGTTGGGTTCTTAGCAGAATTTAAATTTCAAGCTTACCTTATCTGAAAATGGCCAATTACACATAATAATTCAAATTCTGAGGGTTTTTAATGTACATATATGGAAGACCAACACAAAGTATTTAGACATGGAAAAGGGAATCAATAACCAGCTTTAATTATGTGAATGTTATAAGATTTGGGGACATTCATGTCTAGATTTTACCAAAACAGATATCTCTAAAGCATGCATGGTTAATATACAATATCCCATTAGAACTTCGAAGTTAAAGAGTGACATTGGCACCTTTGGTGGTGAGGTTCCCTTTATGCATCATCCTTTTCAAAGATTGTTTACACAAAATGAGCTATTCACTTATCCTTCAGCTTACTCTTCACAAGAAAATGAACCAAGTCTCATGAGTTTATAAATACTTTATATATTAACCATCTAATATAATCTCAACAAGGAGAAATGTTAGATCGGAAGAACTAGACTACTTTCCACGTACCATCAAGGATCCGAAGAACCCCAACTATCGACACTAGATGGATCAAAACAAAACAAACTTTGATGATAGAAAAATATGCCATCGCTAAGTACTCGGTCGAGAGAGGTCCATCTCAACATGTCTATAAAGATTTACAAGAAGACTTCTGAGGTTATGGAGACATATACAAGAAGGATTACTTACATTTAGTACTTCTATCTTGTGTAGCATGTAGCAATTATTGATCCAATGGCATGGATGGGTAAAAATGGTTCTCTCCCTCTTTAAAAATGTGTCCTACCTTTCTCGTTGCAAATAAGAGTTTCCTCCTTGGGAGGGTCGCGAAGTCCCATGGCTCATGTGTCTAGCCTTTCATTCGTAGGTCAACGGCCCTGCGGCTTCACTATCTGTGAGAATAGCGCGCTATCACTATCGATCACATCCGCGGACATGTCTTGGCTACGAGACATACTAATGGAACTAAACCGGGCTCTTTCCGGTAAAACCAGCATGCTTGTATCGTCCCACACCTCTTGCTCGGGAAGCCGGCCCGGAATGTCGACGATATTGTTCCGCCTAGGAACTTCTTCGGCCACGGGCACCTCATTGGCCATCATGGCCGTCTCTTGGAGTTGCAACGCGTACTCTAGGTTCCATAGGACATCGCCCATCGTGGGGCGGTCCACACCTTGCTCAGCCAAGCACTTGTGTGCCGTGTCCCCGTACTTCTTCAAAGAGTTAGGGCTGATGGTGTTGGCGAGGAGCGGGTCGATGATCTCCCGGAGGAGGCCCATCTTGTGCCAATGCATGGCCCACTCAGCGATATTGACTTGTTCCCGCGGGAGGGCGGGGTTAATGGCGGGCCTGGCACAAAGCACTTCCATGAGCACGACCCCGAACGAGTACACGTCCGACTTCTCGGTGAGCTGGCGTCTCCGGAAGTATTCCGGGTCGAGGTAGCCGAAGCTGCCCTTCACAGCGGTGCTGACGTGGGTCTGGTCGAGGGTGGGGCCGGCCTTGGACAGCCCGAAGTCGGACACCTTGGCCACGAGGCTCTCGTCCAGGAGAATGTTGGTCGTCTTCACGTCCCGGTGGATGATGCCTTGGGCGGTGCCCGTGTGGAGGTAGTGGAGCCCACGGGCGGCACCAATGCAGATCTCTAGCCTCTGTCTCCAAGACAGTGGCGGGAGGTCGGTCCCGTAGAGGTGGATCCGGAGGGGCCCATTGGCCATGTACTCGTAGACAAGGATCATCTCGCAATTCTCATCGCAATACCCGATCAGGGACACGAGGTGCCGGTGGCGGAGCTTGGACAGCATTTCAATCTCCGTCCGGAACTCGGACATGCCTTGCTCCGATCTAGGGTTTCCTCTCTTCACGGCCACGAGCTTCGCCTCGTCTTCATCTTCGAGGACCACGTTCCCTCGGTATACCTTGCCGAACCCTCCCACCCCGAGCACTAGGGTTTCGTCGAAGTTCTGCGTGGCCTGCTGGATCTCGAGGAAGGTGAATTTCCGGCCGAGACGGTTCGAACTTCCCGCCATGGATGAGACATGGCTGTGGCCGGAGCCGGAGCTCTTGTAGGAAGCTGTGGATTCTACCCTAGAATTCGCCATGCTTGCAGACAGGCCATGGCGATGGGGTAGAGACACCCAGTTCACCACAGGGGATTGCTTGTACACCTTCGATTTCTTCCTGGCGAAGAAGCAGAAGAAGCAGACGAAGATGCCGAGCATCAGGATTCCTGCAGAGATGATGCAGCCTAGTATGATGGGGGACTCGATCCTGTTGGCTGGGCCTCTCTGCCTGTGGAAAGGGGGGCGTGCCCTAAACCAGAGCCCATCCAATCTTCCTGCGGTGTTGTTGAGCTTCCATATCTCGATCCCATTCAGAATGGCGTTGTTGTCAGGGGACCTGTTAGGAGTGGGTCCAATCTGGATCCAAATCGATGTGATTCCACTGCCTGAATCCGGCTCTGATGAATCCGCCTGCAGAGATGGAGATGAAGATGGAGATGGAGATGGAGATGGAGATGGAGATGTATCCACAGTGAAATCTCGATAATATGCATTAGCCGCACCTTTGAGGGCCACCAGATCGACCTCCCGATATGCAGTCTCGTTCTGCAAGAACACATCGAAGACACGAGCGCCTACACTGCTCTCCACAATCTCGCAGAAATGGAGGCGCACCATGTAGGAGAATCCGGCTTCCACAGGGATCTCCCAGGAGATGTTGAACGAGGCATCAGAGCTCGAATGGAGGGAGCTCGGGTCGTGCTGGATGCCTGTGCTATATACAGCCTGAGGAGCAATGTAAGACTGCAATGGCGGCGGGTAGAGTATAGAAGCTCTGGTCGTGGAGACAGTTTCCATTCCTGTGGCTACTGCGAGGAAGCTTTCGTTGGCTAGCCATGTTCGGTACAGGCCGAGGGAGTCGTTGGAAGGAGCTATGGCAGGACCTCCCACATTCACCCTGTGCACGCACTCAAAAGCTGTGGAGGACGAGTCCATGTTGGCGATGGCGATGGCGAGGTTCGGTGATGCAGGGAGCTCGGCCTGTATGATGTCGTCTGGCATAGACACCACTTCTATGGCATTCACGAATGCGAACGACCCTGGGCTTGGCTCGAAAGCTATGGTTAAACCTCCTGCGTGAGACACATTGATGGAAAACTCCTTGAACAGGTATTGAGGGGGACTGCTAGGGTTTTGGCCATGGCGATTGTCGTGATACGACAGTAGGGTGAAGCCATTGGAAGAGACGGTGAAGAGAGAAGATCGGAGATCGTATGGAGAAGATGAGGTAGCGGGGAAGGGGAAGAAGTAGAGGCGGAGCCAGTAGCGAGCGTAGGGTTGAAGCTCAGAAAACGTGTATGTTGAGGCGTCAGGGAAAACTCGAGCAGTGAGTAGAATCGGAGATATGGAGGGAGAAGAAGCAGAAGAGTCAGAATTAGAAGGGGAATCAGCTGTGGAAATAGGTATGGTCCTCGTCGATGAAGAGATAAGGGAGGAGAATAATGTGGGAGAGGTATCAGAGATCCACGCTCTTCCATCAATGGTAGTGTTGGAAGAAGAAGAGGAGCCGCAATCTAGGAGAATGGATATGGCAGGAGAGAAAGCTATGGCGGAACTGAAGAAGCAGAAGAAGAAAGAGAAGAAGAAGAAGGTATGATTAGTTTTATTCATGGTGTTTAGGGTTTAGGGGTTTAGGGTTTGCTTCTTCTTTTGTCTGTAAATGCACCGCAGGCTATGGTGGGTTATATCATTATAGCTTTGACAGTAGATCTCTGCACAGTTAATGAGAAGGGCATGGCGATCACGGTAGAAAATGGAAGAGAAAGGAGAAGAAGGAAAAAGGAGTCCTCTGCGGCAACAGAGCATGAGCTGTTCTCTCTCTGCTCTCTGCTTCGTTTTCCTGTCTCTGAGACACAGACAAAAAAAAACTGAAAAAGGAAGAAGACGACACAGGGGCGTCCGCCCACGTGGCCGTGTCCCACCACTCGGTGCTCCCGCCACGTCACGCCCAAACCAAAGGGCCTAAGAGCTTACGTGGACGCCCCGGCGACAGCTAGCCCTCCACGTCGGCACGCTGGTAGAAGCGCTATAACGTCAGAGTGGTGAGCCGCGTGGAGGCACAGCATGATGACCTGACGATGCCAGCGTGGAACCTGCCACGTCAAGGCACCTGGAGGGAGGGGGTGGAATGCCACATCAGCCGTGGCGGGTTGGTCAGAATGCCACGTCAGCCGGGACACGTGCCCTGCTGGAAGTCTCGAGCACTTTTCCACTTTTTGGTCGGGTGATAGTATGACAACGGAGCCACGTGGCCGGGGCAGCTTTATGACGTCATGGAGATTTATTATTACATATCCTAAAAAAAACAAATTCCCTTCATATCTATAGACTATAGTCTATTATGTTGGTATTAATGTGATTGATCTATCTCAATTTTTATTTCATTTCTAACCACTTTTACACTTACACCCTCTCTACACTACACTATATACTATATAGACTACACACTAAAGTGCTTTCACGACACGTTACTCGGAAGCCTCTTTGATCTAGGGTCTGTCTGGTGTTGCTTTCGTTGTCTGCTTGGTACCTTTCACTTGCCATTGCGGGGTTCTATTTTTCTTGTACAGGGGAACGGCGCATTATCCGACCGCAAACCCAAAGCATTCGATGCGTCAATAGAGCACCTTCTGAGGATCAATTGAAACAGTGTTATCCGAACCCCGCTACATATGTGGGCCATCGATGTATATGCTTGCGTTCATTTAAGCATTGCATGTTTGAACTCAATTGCTTGTCCTATTTGTTTGCATATATTGCCTTGAAACTGTCTTGCACATTTCAACTTAATATTCCTTCATTCCCCTCACACCACAAAAGAAAAAGGTTCATGGAGATGGGACTGTGTCCTTTCTAGTTGTCTCCTAAGGGATTCTAATGTGAGTTGTTTTGTCATCTCCTCGAAGAGAGCTATCCACTCGCCTCTATATTTTTATAGTGTCTCTACCTAGTTTGGTCGAAATAAATGGTGCTTGCATGAAGGGATCGTGACAAGTGGTCACGTATGAGCCACTTGACTTTGTCAATTACACCCATCCCTCTACGTACTAAGTTACTAACATATAAGAAGATTACCTTATGCAAATCAAAACATTTCATAAAATTTCCCATACTTGCTTATGTGAACACCTACAATATACCATTGATGCATGCACACCTAAAAGTGTCTAGGGGTTGAGGCTCCCCTTGCATAAAGTTGGCCAAGTGTTCAAAGCTGATTTTTTGCAATTCAAGGAAGAATGATCTGTAGGAGTAATATCATGAGCACAATATATCTATGTGTCTAAGGATGAACAAATAGTGCTAGAACATGGGGCATTACTTGTATAAGGCAAGTTGCGAATGTACTTAGCTCAAAACAAGTGGCCTCGAGTTCAACAAATGAAGAATCTTTTGTAAGAGAGTGTTGTGTGTGGAAATACAGATGTCAAAAGCAACAAATTCTAGGTGCACCCATTGAAGCATGCCTCATTAAGGGCTCCAAGTATATTAATTATATTATATATATATATGTGACAATTGTGTGCCCAAGGGAAAAGAGATGGAATGCATGTTTTATCGTCCATGAGGAGGCCAATTTTGACATACGGGACCAAATCAATGTATAATCTTGCATGTGATTCCCCCCTAAGAAGGGGGGATAATACTCTGTGTGTGAAAATAATGCATGCACATATGTGCTCACCCATCTCGGTGGACATTAATATGACACTTACATTATCATGTCAGTCTAACAAGTCATCCATTTGTTGCAAATTACCTTATACATTAAGCATGTGATGAGTATTTGACATTCATACTCTACTAAGTTTTCATTGTATATATGTATTTCATATCTTCTTATTTGGTGATGATCACATGATGCTACCTCAACACTTAACTCGTGTGAGAGAGTTGGAAGAAATGATAAAGCTCTCCACAAGCCAAGGCTCGTGAGAGTAGTGAGATGTGATTGGATACGTTTAAGCATTTTTACCTTGTATCAAATGGATGAGGAAAGATGAAATACGATCTCAATCTCAACTCTCATTATGGGTTACCTGGAGGGTGGCAACCAAATCACATGCATTTACTAGCACGTTCCCCTTAGTGATGAACTATTCTCTATAGTTTCTCCTAACTACAAAAGCAAGTTTTTTTAAGTAATAGGATATATCTAGGGAAGTTGAGCATACCAAAGGAATCGTATCCCATGGATTGTTATTTCATAGTGATGGGAGGCCATCATATGGAAAAGTATATAGAGACTAGCAATGCAAGAGATAGAGGGTTATATGGTGAATTAGGGTGCATTGCAGATACAACGGAACAAGGGAGAATTTTAATTGAAGCATACAACATGGTGTAAGTGCAGAGCTTTCCACTGTGTATAATATAAATGTATTCACCACTATGTAAACTTAATATAGGTATTACACCTAATGTTTGTAGTACATGAAGAGAGAGAGGTATACACTATATATTATTAACCTTGAGACGAAACCAAATACGAATTTATCAAACTTGGGTTCTCTAAAAAATGATGGCATCAACACTATGTAAGAAACCACACCAAAACCCTTCTTCAGACTAGCAACCTATTATTGCAAGTTCCATCACTTTACTAAAAAACCAGACAATGCTAACGAATTAAAGATAATCGAGTAAAGTAGTAGATTAAAGATCTTGGAATGTTAACATGCATATAGTCATTACACAAATTAAAGATGTTTGAATTCTTTAGTAGACCATGTTTCAAATTACTTGTGTGTTTTAATCGAATTGATCAGTGAATGGGATAAAATGAGATTAGGCACAATAGACATAAAGGTGAGTTTTTGTGGTTGGTACATTTTCCCTTGAGCACCTCGATACTATCTCAATGCCTAAATATAAATCATCATCTAAACATTGGATAATTCGTAGAGTTCATTTTGATGGATCATGGCCCCTCGTGCTTCCACGTACAAAACTAAAACATTCCTAGTTTGTATTGTGTTTACCACCATAATATGCCTAACTTTTTAGATGTTTACCATAAAACCTCCCTAAGTTTTAGAAATTTGCCATAAAACCTTAATATCGAACATTACACAATGGTACTCTTGGTGGGTTTTCAAAACATTGGGGTTCATAACTTTTCAAAAGTTAGGTTTTTTGGGTGTTTCATCCAATCTAAAATGACAAGTTGGAGGGAGGATTTTCCTATGAAACTCATGCAATAGGACAACATGTCGTCAAACATCATTGTTACAAATTATTTATAGAATATTTCTATTCAAGTGCGATAATTGATGAAACTATCTGATAATGTAAGATTGAATACGATCACGAGTCTAAAATACAAGCACAAGATCCATAATATCTATTGTAAGTACGCCACAAAATCATAACATCCTCCAAAAACTTAGTTAATCAGAGAAAGACAATGTTTTGCCTTACACGACTATTTTTGGTGTGCACGCAAGTCCACGGGCCAAACTAAATAATGTTTGAAATACTAAATTTGAGTCTATAAGGAAATGATTTTTCATTTTAATAATCTTTATGATCGTATTCATTCACTTACATAGACAAAAGTTTTAATAACCATGGTACATGAAAAGGTAGACAATCGTAAGCACAATGAATAGGCACCCGACACATTCTTAAATGATAAAACAAAAAAAATCTATCTAGCTTGTTCAATTTATGAATTTCTTCTAAATTAATGTACAATAGAATTTCTTTTGGTGAAGAAAAGGTTTAGTTAAAAAAAAAAAGCATGTAATTGGCAAGTACGAGTGGGCCTTGCATGAGCACATTCTTCGCGGAATATAGATGTCCCGGATTAGTAGTAAAGACCCACACCACATTAGGTTCATAATTGCAATCGAATGCATTCGAGAAACGATAACCTTCGAAAGCTTAGATTCTAATGGAGACTACCCTCCTTTCTTTAATACAAGCAACAAGCAAAGTCAAGTTACAAGAAACCAAATGAGCTCCAACAAGACCAATTTTTGGTATAATCATGATTTAACCATAATATTTAAGCACACCATTGATGTTTGTTTTATCAAAGTTGGCGACGATTAGATGTTGCAACACTTTTTTGGTTCATTCTTGTGATCAACGCGGAATATATAAGAAAAATCTTTGTAGAATGTAGGAAATTGAAACTGACATAAAGGTATGCTCTTGCGCAATCACCATTTCATGCATTTAAGAACTTCCTTTGTTGGTTGCAGCCATTAATGATCACCAAATTTAATAATCTTGCCATTCCTTTGTAATCTTGTTATTCTACCAGTGTTAAAGATCATTATGACATCGGTTGCGTGGTGATGTATAGGTTGCATGATGGTATCCATGATTGATGGTATTAAATATCATATACATTGATATTGCATACGAAAGTAGCGTGATTTTTGTGTGTGTAGCCATCTTTTTTGCAATCATGTGTCAATAATATTTGGCATATTGAAAGATCTCCTTTGAATCCAACTTATAAATTGATCCCTAGCAAATATCCTAAAGACTTGAAAGCAATATGCAATTTTTGCTCTTCAACAAGGCTTTATTATACAAATGTAATTACGTAATTTCTTTTTATGATCTTATAAATCCTATCACACAATCTAATGGAAAATCTAATCATAAGACATGCTTCTCAATTCGAACAAATCATATGAATTGAAGACCAAAAGGTATAAGTATGCACAAGTTTGTTTTATGTCCATTGTCTATGGGTTGTGCTTGTGAAACGACATCACATGTCTATGCAAGAATTGATGTGGTTGGATGAAATATCCCTATAAAGTCTAGCTTATTATATATCCAACACAAGCAACCACGGAAGCTGCACTTTCTAGTTGAAGAAATAGCAAGAAATATACCCATTAAGTTTTAACCCTCTCGCCATTGGAATTGACAATTATGATTGCAACATTTATAAAATGTGGACATTGGCTCGTCAGCTGATCTTATTTGAATTTGCATGAAATATGCTTTGCGGCAAGTACATTTCGGGCAAACAGCTTCAGCACCAGAAGAACCACACACTCATTAACTCAAAGTCATAGAAATTTGATTAGAAAACAAGATAGTAAGAAATGGCAACATATTAGTGCCTTACCTTCTGTACGATCAACATTCTTCCATGCTTCCTCTCCACCAAGAACATCATCAACCTCTTTTTTCGAGAGTTGAAGTTTGTTTGTTATCTGTTTTGTTCATTGACAAAAGCAAATTCAATTTTTTAGTAAATCACATTCGTAAATGTACTTCCAAGTTCCATTCATTTCAGACCAAAATGCACCTTTCTTTCAATAGGAAAAACATATGGACATGTTGGACAAAAGAAACGAAGGCTTCTTCCAAGTGCTGCATGTTCCACGAGTAACAAATTACCACAGGATGGGCAAAAGTCCATAACTGCATGTATTACAATTCACACACATTGTTAGAAAAGCAACACTTATGTCAAACTTTACCTTCTACACAGTAAGGTGATTGGTACAAGAGAAAAAACCCAACCAAGTTGAAAGAAAATTTTGAAGAGCACAAAATTAATACCCACAAAAGGAGAACCAAATTTTTTATTGTAGCTGGCACAAAATTTTAAGGAAAAAACAAGTTCATCATCATGAAACCAATGACATTCTTACATGCCAAAAGCATCATAACACGGTCATGTAATGCACAAACAATAATCAAACCTTGTACTTTGACGACAACATAACTCAAACATTGACCTTGAGAAATTTGAGCTTTAAAATTTTACAATACAAGGATTAATGAAATGCTATTCACCTACACCTGTAGGATATTGTACATATATGCATGTACATTTTTTAAGCAATATTATATCTTTACGGCTTTGGCCAAGGCGCAATCAACCCATTAGATGCACTACATAGAGGAGCCCTAGGTCACGTGTCCAAACCATAACTTTTTAGTTGATCATTTGCAATACTTGTGGTATTAAATTGATCCCAAGTGCATAACTAATGCATATTGATGCATGTTACACATACATTCCAAAACGTAGTTGTCCATGGATACTACAAGTGGCCAAATTAGACCACTCCATTCGGCAATTTTAGTCTATTTTAGCCAAAACTCAACTCTTAAAGTGTACTTAGTGCATAGTTATGTGCATATATTCAAAGCCTTAATTCCTTAAAACCATCCTCGGATGCATGTCACCCAATGTATAACTATGTGCATCTCATCTCTAGGCTTAACATGACTTGCAATGCATAACTAAAGCTTGATATTAAGGGACAAGTCAGATGCTTGTAGCACTGCATACTGATCCTTTTCAAACTTACAACCTCGTCAATATCTCCATTCCATATCTTGATTTATAACTCAACTCGACTCGACATAGAAGGGCACTAAGAGAGTTTCTCGTAGTTATATCACCGATTTTTGTTTCATTCATTTGAACTACCTACAACATCTCATATCTACTACTTGCTCTGCACAACTAGGTTTCCTCTTCCCTTCTCTTGTTTTTTGTGATTTTGCCTTTCTTTTGATGCCTCTGATATATGCATACATACATATATTAATTTTAATCTCTCAAACACAACTTAATAAAATCTAATCAATTCGTGATTAATTACACACCACGTTTTGAGGATACATAAATAAATATAACATCATTTTCTATTATTAACTAGTTTATTAATATAATCCCATCTTCCCAAAACGATCATGAAATAAGGGCGTGCGGAAATCAATAAACAAATAAATGTGAAAAACAATATAGATGGTGTTTCTTTTACCTGATGAGAGATGGAGGCGAGGAAAAGCTAACACCAACAATTCACACAAAGAAGAAGAAGAGTCTCACATGAAGTCACAAAGACATCTAGGTTCTTATTATTAGAACTGTGTGTGTGTTATATTATCATGGTGTGTGTTCAATTTAGCCATGTCGGGTTCACACTTGGTTCCTTGTGCCGAGGTCCGATAGAAAACAAGCAAAGGCGAAAAAACCTCTTGCTTTGCCCATCTGGCCAATTACCCTCCTTTTTTTGTCTCTACTTTCAATCTCATCTTCTGAATTGATCCTTATAACCCCAACTCCCTTATAAGATATTGCCACTAGAGGCGTAATTATTTGCCGACTCCTCAACAAATATTGCCATCCATGAGTGTAGTCGGGTTGTGTATATGATGTTCCACTTTTTATCTCATCGTCTAAATTTGGATCTTCTAACCCCATAATTTGTCAACAACATGCAACGTAATTATATCCCTCTCATGGATTTACTTTTAAAATATTTATGTACTACTTTCAAGGTGCTTTGCCTTTCTCTCGCATAGAAGTGTTTGCTTCCTTCTCCAATGACTATTGTCGTTGAGCAATATTGTTGCCTTTCTCTCCTTGAGCTCTCTTGAACTAATTTTTTATGGGATTTCTATGGGGCATATGGTTGATTAGGACTTAATCGAGACAAGGATACATGTGCAATTGCTAAGGTACTCAATAATACAAGAAGAGGTCTTTAGGTGCCCATATAGTTGTAGAGCATTTGGTAAAGTTGCATAGTGAAGAACACGTGGTCAAACCTTGCACTTTGCAATGGCATACAAAAAAGTAGTGCACATAATAAGATTTGAACTTGGATGACATATAATAAGGGAAGAAGATTTCTATTGAAGGGGCAATGGCGCAAGGAGCTTCCAAAATGAAGATAGGTGACAATGGAAAGGTGAGACCATGAAGCAACCCTAGCGGCATGCAAAGGTGGCTCATGCGCTAATGTCCTTGAAGACAACTCACGGGGTTGTGGCGAGTTTTAAAACTCACACTTACGTCAACACACTTACCTTACCACCAAAAGTATACACCCATCTTTATTCTAGTAGTTATGAGGTAAGAATCGATCCCACTTATCGATGGGTTCAAACCAAAATGAATAGACGAAAATGCAGTGCAAAAATATCACTGGCCACATAATAAGGTGCGATGGAAAGCTTCTTGTTTTGACATGTCAAGGGTTGAGACAAAGTTATCGACAAACAAGCAAGAAAGTGGGAAGAAGTAGGACCCAAAACCCACCTTCTTGCTCACAACCTATATTAGTTAGGGCGGACAAACAAAGTGTTCACAAAATTAGATAAGGAAGGCAAAGTGTATGAAACTAGGGCAAGAACCTAGCTTCTCATGTGTCCTGGCACATACAATGTAACATGTTTAAGGCTCTCGTCAAGGACTTATGGAGCACGTGAGCAAATGGGAAGTGCAGTGAGCGAGATCCCAATAGAGCCTCGGGCCGATGAAGACCAAAACATAGACAGAAAGAACTCTTTTTCCAGAGCGAAAGCAAGTCAAGAAATCGACGGGATACAAGTTATGGCGAGAGATTCGTTCCTTAGGCCGGCTAGTGAGACGAGGAGTCTCGATCTCTGGGCTCCGCCCAACGAGCGGCCCAACCGAAATCCCTAACCCTCAGGAATTGGAGCTTTTTTTTGTTTGTTGTTGTGAGGGCCACATACATACATAGACACAAACAGATATCCTTTTGACACACACCCAAAAAAAAGAAATGGCTCTGCTACGCCCTCACGTGATCCCCTTGCCCCACGTGGCCCTGCCTGACGTCAGGCCACGTGACGTGACGTCATCCCACCCCCGGTCACCCCGACTAGGACTAGGACGGCATCCCCCCCGGATCTTTGTCATGTGCTCATCGTCATCGTCGTCTTCTTCTTCTTCATCGCCATCGACATTCAGAATATCCCAATCTCTCTCGCACATCGGAGGTAGGTGTGTTCAATCATTTCTTTCCTTTGTGTGTGTGTGTGTCTCATTCTTGGGTATGAGTGCAGAATTAGATGTTAGATGATGTTTTCCTTCTTCTTAGGAGCTTTGTTGCGATAGTTGCAATGATATGAAATCGCACAATACGGTGCATCATGTAATTTGATATATTCTGAAGATGTCTCCTGGATATGATAAGACATCCCCATGATAGAATCATGCATACTGGAATTCAATGTAGTGAAATGCAGTAGGGTTATGATAAGGAAAGCGAAACACATTATGGAATCAAATGTGATGAAATGCGTTATTGGATTAAATATAGTGAAACGAAGGAAGATAGGAGATTATGGATATGATAGAGAAGTTGCTGCTATAGAATGGTGTATCATGGAATTAAATATACTGGGAAATGTATTATGAAATTAAATATGATGCAAAATGACCATTTTAGAATGGTGCAATTTGGAATGAATATCGTATAATGCATTATGGAATTAAATATGGTGAAGTGAAGGAACATTAGAAAATCTCCACTTCTGAATGGTGCCCTATGGAATAAAGTATAGTGAAATTGCATTTATGGACTCAAATATGGGTAAAATGTATCATTGAATGAGTTATGAGTGAACTGGAGGAGGATCAGAAATACATCGAATTTGATGGAGAATCATAATAATAGTAAAGAATGAGATCACGCTTATTCTTAACGATCACGAGTGGTTGAAAATTGAGAGTGGTCACACTCATGGAGATCATCATGGATCACCTTAAGCAGGTCAATTGTTGGAGAATAAGTTGTCTCCCGAGAAGGAGATTTGGATGGGTCGATCAGCCATCCGACTTGCTCTTCCTAGCAAAGGAAGAATGGCAGAAGATACCCTCCAATTGCTCAAGGTATCCCTGCATGCTTGTTATCCCTCTTTACTTGTGTTTGGAAGTCATAAAAAATCCTCAAGTTAGAATGGCATTCTATCCATGCACATCATGCATGTATGTGTTGTTAGACATGATATATAATGTACCACATAAAAGGAAGTGTGTTTTAGACATGATAAGCAATCCATGTGGATCACGATAAATGATACATTATGGGCAACTAGAACTCTTTTGCTCTATTTTTTCTATGATCAAGGACAGGAAAATATTTAGTGACTCCTTGAGTCATTTGAGCTCTATGTGTGCCATGGGCATAGCCCATAGACACACACACACACACACACACACACTTAATTAGTCCTACATCATGGGATCCCATTACATATTTTTTTCTTGGATATTACAATGATCCAACTTCAATAGCTGGATGACATTCATTTACATATTTCCAACTTTATTTCAATGATTATGTAGTGTAATGTGCTTGGAATTTGCATAATTTCTAGACCCTCTTGATATGCCATTAACATATTATTAGGATCTTGTATTAAATTTAAGCAATTAAGGAATGCTTTACCACCAAATATAGCCTTTTGTTTTCCATGGAAGTCAGTCAATCAATGGATCCAAGTTACGAGAGCTTTGCATTAGTCACAGAGTTTCAACAGCATCCTTTCAATGCCATGTTGAAGGGGTTAGTAAGTCCCCTTTATATAGTTAACTCCTTAGGCTCCCAATCGCCTCGTGTTTTCACATGTCCCAGGGCCTTATTAATATAGGTTTGTCCGACATCCTAGAATGACTGGTTTCCCACTTATCCTTTTCTTAGAACTATAAGAATTAGCTTTTAGAATTGGTTTACATACAACTAAGTGTATTCTATGTGGTGAATGCTTATCCCACGGATGTTAATGTTTCAGGATTGTGAGCTCTTTGTCCATAAGCCTAACCCCCGCCAATACATTGCAGACATCCCAGCTGTAAGTTCTTTGTGCCCCCCCCCCCCCCCCCCCCCCTTTATTTGACTATTCTTTTTGGGTGTGCACAACCATATAATTGTGTTTTTGTGCTGAAAATGTACAGCTTCCAGGTTTGGAGGTTTGGTTCCAGCGTGCCTCTGATGTAGTCAGGAAAATTAGGGCAGGTGATGTAGATCTGGGAATTGTTGGCTATGATATGGTGTGTGAGTATGGCCAGGTATGTTGTTAAAAAAATAAATCTACTTTCTATGCAAATTATTTTACATTCGTTTTTTTCTTCTTTTACATTTACTAAAACATTTAATTCCTTTATCCCCAATTGATCAGGGAGATGATGATCTAATTGTCGTACATGATGCCCTTGAATTCGGAAGATGCCATCTGGCTATCGCTGTTAAGTATTGACTTTTGAGTTCCAATAGAAAAGAAATTCATCAAAAACATTGAAGAAAGGTCATTTTTATGTTCTCGTGAGAAAACATGCAGGTTCCAACATATGGAATATTTGAAAACATTTCATCTATGGAGGAACTTGGCGCAATGCCACAATGGTCTGCTGATAGGCCATTGAGAATTGTCACAGGCTACAATCATGTTAGTTTTGTTTTAATAAAATGTTTTCGCTTTTCATTTTTATTATGTTTTCTCTCACAGAAATATGGATTTTGGTTATTGAATGGGTAAGAAAATGTTTGAATAATGTCTTTGCATACACAGCTAGGACAAAAATTTCTTGAAAATTCTGGTCTCAAACATTGGAAATTGCTGACAGCTGATGGAGCTCTGGAAGCTTCACCTGCGGTGAGGATTTCTTGCTTTGATTTCTACTTGTTTTGTTTGTGGTATATAATTCTTCCATTGTTGCATGTGTATTTCTTTCTAATTTTTGATACTTGTATTGTGTATTGGGATGGTATGGCCTAAGCTCCCCATATCCCTTTCACTTTAAATTTAAGAGGAGAAGAATCCTGTACACCATTAGCATTAATTATGTCATTTTTTAATCGCTATCTAAAATGTGAATATATTGGCGTCTGGTTTTGTGGTCATATATTTTTCTCTTAATTCATTGTGTAAGATGAAAGCTATTTGCACAGGTTTGTTTTATATTGGTGATGTATTCTATCGTCTTCTTTGGTACTATCGAATAATCTATATGTCTAGCCCATGCAAATTCTCACACCAAATTATAATCTAATTGAAATATGTAGGAATATGAGCATTTATGGAGTTTTATCATTGATGGTAATAGCTTAACAAATTGTAGATGGGCACAGCTGATGCGATTCTGGACCTTGTGAGTAGTGGCACAACATTGCGTGAAAATAATTTGAAGCAAATAGAGGGAGGTTTAGTTTTAAAATCTCAGGTATTTTTTTTCTTCTCATTGCACACCTATAAAGGATTATCATTTCTTAGTATTTGATAGTCATATAGTATCATGATGATGTGATTTTGTTTTTTGAAAAGAGTTTTTATATATATGAAGGATTTTTACAGGGTGTTCTAGTTGCCAGCAAGTGTGCATTGCTTAATAGGCCAACTGCATTAGAGACCACTCGCGAGATATTGGAGAGACTGGAAGCTCACCTTCGTGCAAATAGTCAATTTACAGTAAAATGCCGAATGTTTTCATACCACACACAGACATACACACAGACACACACAACACATGTCATTGAGACATACACACATGCATACACACATATACACATACACACATACACACATACATAGATACATACACACACACACGCACACACACACGTACACATACAGACACATACACATACACACACAGCACACAGCACACACACATCTATATATATACACATATATACACACACATATCTATATATACACATTTGCATATATACATAGATAGATATACACTTTGTGTTGAGAATATCATTTTATATCTTTTATGTGGAAATTGAGTGTATTGTAGGAGATAGCTACTACACTCCATTTACGAAAGAGAGATAAAATGATATTTAGTACACATAATATAATGCTAACACACAGATATATACATTTTGTTTTAAAGATAATTATGTGTACAAAATATTGCATGTAAAAAAAAATCATTTTTACATCTTATGTAAAAATTGAGTGTGTGTAGGTGATAGCTAATATGCGTGGTAAGTCGAGCAAAGAGGTGGCAAACTTCCTTCTGAATAACACAGATTTTCATGGATTACAGGTCCTTATCTCATGTCTTTTTTCTTGTTGCCTTTTCTTTGGTCTAAAATGCATTAGCCAACGCTTAATTAAATGACATTCCAAAAAATACTTCTAAGTATTAAAAGATTAACAGCAATATCCCTATGTAATAGTAAATGTTTCTTGCTGGATATTCTGGTGATTGTTTGAGGAGTTGTTGTGAGATATTTTGGCACCCCACTAGGTAGAGATTGTTTTTGTGTGTTTGTCTTTGTATTACCATAAAAGATCCTCCATTTTGTGTTTTTGGTTTTGTGTGTGTGATTACAGGGACCGACAGTCAGTCCAGTTTACAGTAAAAAAAATGGGGTCGTGGAAGAGGATTATTATGCTATCACTGTTTGCGTGCCAAAGACAAGTCTTTATGATGCTGTAAAACAGTTGCGAAAGGTTAGCATAATTATATACAAGAGTCAATTCTCTTGTTTGTGTATTATAATTAAAATTTTGATGATAGATCAATCTTCCTTCATGTGCTGCTTTGTATTTTCTTTAACCATTTACAACTCAAGTAATGTTCTTCCGTAGCCTCTATATTCTCTGTCACTTATAGTTTAGCATTTTAATACTCATGTCAAACTTTAGTCTTGGGAGTTTTGTAAACGAGTGGCATTTTGGGAATTATGGTAAATTTAGAGGGGCATTATATTTAATTATTTTACTTCTCTCTCTATCTCTCTCTCACATACACATGCACACACAGACAACACACTTATTTTTGTAAGCCAGGACTATTTTTGTCTTATAAATATGTGATTTACACCAATAAACATCTGATCGCTCTTTTCTGGATGGTACATTTGAAGATGTTTTATTTTGGAAGTATGAATTTCTTAATAATTTTAAAATATTTTGGTAAATTTCCTTTAAATCTATATGGATGTTTGGCTTAAACACAGGTTGGAGGAAGTGGAGTTCTTGTATTGCCATTAACTTACATTTTCGACGAAGAACCTCCTCGGTGGCTTGAATTACTCAAGAAACTCAACAACTGAATGTTGTGTAGTAATGGATTCGCGCTCTGTTGTCTCTTCTTTTGGTTAATGTATAATATCTGAATTTGTTATGGGTAATGCTCAAGAAAAAAACCACTAGAAGACTAACCAACATTATGTGGTAGTGTTATAACTTCTCTAGATAATGGTGGCATAACATATTAAACTAAGACAATTGTATACCAAAAAAGAATCTTGTTAAGAAAATGATTCCAATAATGATCAAATCAAGTATCTTTAGGCCATTTGCAATATGCCTTACCATTGTTAGGTCCACTAATCCACGGGCTGTTGAATCATGATTCTCTCTTCTCTCTCTAATTCATTTGGTGTGGGAATATAATGAATGAATATAATTGGGGTTTCTTTTTCATGCTGTAATATCTTCTTATTGGAGGAACCGTTCTTGCTTGCTGATAAGAGGCTTCTTCTTCCCCCAATTCCATGTCTAGATCATGTGGGTTAATGACCTGTAAATCAACATTATTATCAACAATGTTTGGTTGCTCATTTTCAACCACATTGGGCTGTTGCAAGAGATCAATTTGGGCATTGCTTGGCTACTCTACATCTCTGTTTGGAGCACGTTGTTGCTGATGCAAAACCTGCACATTACATCCATGAGGTTGGGTTAGTCGATCACCTTCAAACACAACATTTTGGAGCAATGGTAACAAAGTATCAAATGCATCTAGTTGATCTAGAACTGGTTCTTTGGAGCAATCCACAAGTGGTTGAGTTGCATTTTCAGCAAATATCACATCTCGACTGATGATGTTCTTACTAGTAGTGGGCTGAAACAACCAATAACCTTTGCTTTCTATAGCCAACAAAGATGCATTTTGTTGCTTTGTCTTGAAGCTTATGGTGCTGTTGTGGTGGCACAAATGCATAAGCCAACAACATTTGGCTTGTGACCAATCCAAGCCTCATTGTGGGGCATCTATTTAAAACATAGTTTGCACACATTACAACTTCCAACCAAAACTTATGAGGTAGCTTCTTACTGTTGAGCATGCATCTTGCCATCTCCATGAGAGATATATTCTTTCTCTTAGCCAAACCATTTTGTTGTGGTGAGTATGGAGTGGTGCATTGATGGATAATACCTCTGTCCTTCAAGAAAGCATTGAACTCTTGAGACATGTACTGACCCCCTCTATCAGTGCGAAGAGTAATGAATTTGTGACCACTAAGATTTTTAGCAAGGTGTAATAATTCTTTGAAGCATGAAAATACATTGGATTTCTCCTTCAAAGGATATACCCAAGTGTGTTGGGTAGCATCATCAATGAAAGTAAGAAAATAAAGATAACCTCCAATTGATGTTCTCATTGAGCTGCGTACATCACTATGTACAAGTTGAAGCTTGTGTGTTGACAAAACATTTGCATCTTTTGGAAATGGAAACATGTGCATCTTTCCTAGAATACAACCCTCACAAACATGATTAGATGGTACATGAATGAAAGGAAGATTGCATACCATATCATGCTTGCTAAGCCGTGCAAGGCTGCTGAAATTTAAATGACCGAACCGGTGATGTCATAGTTTAGAATTGCTGTCTTTGGGCATCCATTGCTAATGCATTTTGGTCATCAAATTTTTGATATATGTCAAGCTTGTAAAGGTTTTTGAACAAACTACCTGTTATGACAATGATATCACACTTTGTACGATCATGTATTGTGCATTTGTTATAGAGAAAATGGACAGGGTATCCATGCATAGCAATGGCAGAAACAGAAAGAAGGTTTTCCTTTATGCTAGGGACATAGAGAACATTATTCAAGGTGACCAATGCCTTTTAGGATGTAAGAAGCATTATTGGCACTGGTAACGATGCTTGCCTTATGACAAGCATCTTCAAGTGTGGCAAAGAGTTTTTGCAAGAAGTTATGTGTTTAGAAGCGCCGCTATCAAATACCAAGCATCTGTAGACTCACTGATAAACATACATCATCCTTTGAGGGAGCATACATTGATTGTATCGAGAATGCCCACTAATGTTGAGCAATGTGTGCTTCTACCTTTGCACTAGTAGAGGTGGTAACATTAAGACCAGATTGTTTTTTCTTCTCTTCACTAGCTTTCCTTTTTCGACATTTGCTAATGTCGTGGTCTGGTTTACAACAATAATTGCACCTTTTCTTCTTCTTCTCATAATGGAAAGTCGAGGCATCATTGCATTTTGAAGGAAGGTTATTTTGTTTTCGTCCTTGTTGGCCTTTGAACTTGGAAGAGGTAACAAAAGCTTGATCACCACTATTAAGAACATCTCGGTTTGTTCGAGATTGAGATTCTTGTAAGAGAAGGGAGATTAGCTCATCAAAGTTGAAGCGCTCTTTGCCTCTTGTAAGAAGCCTTATGGTTGTGGCAAAGCCTTGATATGAATCCGGAAGCATGGCAAGAACTTTAGAAACTAACTGCTTACCTGAAATCACTTCATCAATGTTGAGTAGTTCCTTGGAAGTCCTTGATTTTTGTTAAGAATGCGTCCATGGATTCACCTTCTTGCATCCTTGTCTCTTCAAGTTGCTAGTTAAGCATAACAACTCTTGCTTCATTCCTTTGAGCATATAGGTTCTTTAACACATCCCAAACACTTTTTGAGGATGTGCAAGATCGGATATGTGGAACAATGTGTCCTTTGACCGATAATGCAATGAGAGCATAGGATTGAGCATCCTTACCATTCCACTTAAGTTGTGAAGAAGTGGACTGTTGAGTGGAGCTTGAAGCATTGTTTGCGTCAATTGTTCCTGAAGGGGAGGGAGAGTTTGGAGAAGAACTTGAAGCTGGACATTCATTGGATTTGATTACAATGTCCCATAGTTGCTTTGCTACCAGTATATGTCTCATCATGTACGCCCACATATGATAGTACCATCCAACTTGTCTTCAACATTAAGCATACAAAAAATATTAGTTTGCTCAACCATTGCAAAAGTAAGAAATATGGATGAGATATTGCAGTACTTCGTAGTTATATTCACCAAAATGTACTAAAACAATATAATATTGAAGAAATAGATGAGAAATAAGAGTTACTCTACTGTGTTAAAAAGTTATTTTGTTGTGGTAAAAACGAGTTGTTGTAGTTGTTGTGGAGTCATGGTTTGAGACTGCTACAAAACTTGTTTTGACTGTACCTCCAAAACTAAAAATCCATTTGGGTGTGCAAGTAGTCAAAAGAATCAACTTGTAATCTACTTTTTGAAAATGTGAAAATACGGAGAGATCACCTTTGCTGCAATTTTTTGTTCGAACTTTCGTTGCTGTAGATGGAGAGGTTTGATATCTTCTTAGATGGGAATAGATAAATAAGAAGCTCTTTGTATGCTTATTTGGATGAATAGGATAGAGAAAGTAACCTAAACTTGCTCTGATACCATTTGTAGAAAATGCAGTGATCTTAGACTAACTCTCACACAACGAGATCACTTAGAAGACTTAAGGAAATATCAGTAGATTATGAAAAACGAGCACTAATTACAAAGATGTAGAATGGTTTATATAACCAGTATCTACAGGTAGATGAAAACCTAAGAGTCACTTAATTGGGTTCACACTATTCTAACTATATTCACACCTAACAATTACTTAACTAGGTTCATACTATTCTAAGTATGTTCACACCCAACAGCTACTTAACTAGGTTCACACTATTATAACTATGTTCACACCAAAGTTTTCATAGGAAACACATGAAGTGTAACAATCTTCCAATGAAGTGAAAAGTTCCCATGATTGGCATGTAGGGGTATGACAAATTGGCAACAAGCTCTAGAATGGAAGAATGGTTAAACGTAGAAGTTATTCAAATAACCGGGAAAAAATGGCAACAAGCTATGGAATGGAAGAATGGTTCAACGTAGAAGTTATTCAAATAACTATCTAGTTAGATAGAAACAATTTTTTTGAATTAGGATCAAGAAAAAAAATGTAAAAAAATGGCTGACAATGATTTGGCATCCATGAATGGACAAGTGTTGTGCATATGGTAATGGCAGGATGAGAAGTTGGTTGCATTCAGGCAGGATGAGATTTCATTTTGGGATATGGAACATTCTAACTCAGCAGAATATTATCCTTTGCAATTGAAGTGCATCACCAGATTGTAATAAGTTTTAGACGTATTATAAGTGACTTTGTCTCATCAGAATGTTTATAACTTTTGATTGTTTCATTCACAACCCTTTTCCCATAATTTTGTGCACCTTCATTGTTGAATCTTCTTGCCCTATCTTTTAGTGACTTGTGTTTTAAGTAATGGGTTGTAATCTCTCGCTAGGTATTTGATTTCACTTATGTGCTCACACCACAAGAAACTTCATAGAGGCAGGAATTAAGAATCACCACAATCTCAGTCCACTTCCTAGAGTAGCTGCTGACAGGCAATGTGCCCCAACTGCAGAGAAATTTACAAGAAGCAATACACACACTAACATGTAAGTGGGAGTATTCTCTGCCACTTATAGAGTTTGCTTGCTTTGAAGAAGTTTAGTGCACTCATGTTGACATATGGAGATTGACCATTCTGTTCGTCACATGGAGAACTATACTATCATCAACAAAACCTCAAAAATCATATCCATTGCATCACATTGTTGCTATGACAATAATTACAAACTCAAGAGCACAAACCTTGTTGTGAGTTCTCAACCTACACACAAAATCCTCAGGCATTCAACTTTCCTTGCCTCCTCCCACATGTGAGCATGGGCATATATGTTAAACATGGAGATGTATGGCACGTGATGTCTAGGGTCTAGTGCGGTTGCACATTGAAAAGCAATAGTGCCAAGCTCCATAAAACTACCCTTTTGGCAAGTACCAAGTATAGTGTTCCATGTGACCACATTGGGTTGGAAAGGCATCTTCTCCAGTATATTCATGGCTTCCTCTACTTGTCCCGCACGAGTCAACATATCAATTAGGCAATTGTGGAGTTCGATAGTTTGAACAGACCCAAATAGCTCATTCACAGCCATAAGGACCCGAGTGCCATACTCCACAAAACCTGCGTGACTAAATACAGTGGCAATATTCAATAAGGTTATGACATCTGGCTTTATACCACGCTTCATCATTCTCTCAAATATCCACAACACAGTTTCAGTAATTCCTTGGCAGGCATATCCTGTCATTAGTGTGGTCCATAAAACTACATTCTGGAGTGCATTCTCATCAAGCAATTCCCAAGCGTCTTCAAGTGAACCACATTTAGAATACATATCGACCAAACTGCTTGTGATAGAAACATCTACATCCATACCTCTTTTCGCAATGTTAACATGCATCTCTTGCCCCTTGCATAATGCTCCAACATTTCCACATGCTTTTAAGACCCTAACTACAGATACAGAATCCATAATGAGGCTTTTTGGTATTTTTTCGAAGGAATCAAGTACATTTTCATCGAGACCTACGTCCATATACCCATTCATTAGCGCAGTCCATGGAGCTAAGTTCTCCAGTGATGCGCCATTGAACACTACCAATCCCTCTTCAAATAAACCGCATTTCATATACATGTGTATAAGTGTGGTATCAATTGTGTAGTCTTTCTCATACCCTTGTTTCACAATATTCGAATGCATGTTGTACCCCATCCCTTTTGCACCCAAACTACTACAAGCTTTCAAGCCACAAGTGAATGACACAACATCCAGTGTCATGCCATCAAATTCCATTGCTTCCAAACAGTTCAATGCTTCCCTACAAAGCCCGTTTTCAATATACCCGGAAATAAGTGCAGTCCATGTGATGCTGTTTCGCTCTGACAGTTTTTCAAATATTACCCACGATTCAGGAAAAAGGGCACATTTAGCATACATATCAACCAATAGATTTCCGATGAAAGAATCATTATCAAATCCTCTTTTGACAACGTGTGAATGTACTCTCCGACCATCTTCTATGAATCTTCCAGTGCCACATGCTTTTAAGCTGTATACACATGTAATAGAATCTACACTTATGCCCTCTATATGCATCTTTTCAATACAATGGAGTGCATCCTCTACAAACCCCAGCTCTATGTAGGATGAAATTAAAGAGTTCCAAGCAACAATATCTTGCATAGCCATTTCATCGAATACTTCTTGTGCTTCCATGACTGATGCACATTTGCTGTATGCATCAACCAACATGCTGCCAACATAAGGATCATTTTCAAATTCTTCCTTCACAATCTCACCATGGATTTCTCGAACTTTATCTATAACTCTATTACAGGAACATGCTTTCAATCCACAACCATATGTGATGGCATTCGGCATTTGCCCATCTCGTCGCATCTGATCCAAACAGCTCAAAGCTTCCTCCCCGAGGCCAATTTCGGAATAACCTGAAATTAATGCAGTCCAGGCAATTGGATCTCGAAAAGGAAGCTGATGAAATACTTTCTCTGCCTCTGATAGAGACTGACATTTACTATACATACAAACCAATGCACTATCTGTATAACAATCTCTTTCAAAACCTTGCTTAACAACATCATTGTGTGCTTTGTGACCCCTTTCAAGGTCTTCTATACTACCACATCCCTTCAATATGGAAAGAAAAGTGATGGCATTGGGAGAGACACCCTCGATTCGCATCTTTTCTATACAGTCAAATGCATCATCTAGAAGTCTATACTGAACATATGCTGTGATAACAGCAGTCCAAACAACAACATCTCTACCTTCCAACTTGCCAAGCAATTCCTTCACCACGAAGAATGAACCACTTGTTGCATACATGTCTATTAACACACTGCCAACAAAAGGGTCTTTCTCTACTCCCATGCTCACAATCTCTTGATACAATTCTTGACCTCTTACCACATCTTTCAATATCACACATGCTTTTAATAGGCTTTGAAGCATATACTTACTAGGGCATACTACATTGTCTTCTTGCATTTTCTTATATAGTTCAAAGGCATTTTCAGGATCATCAATCTCAATGAATTTGTACATAAGAGAAGCCCATGATTGCTCATTCCGATAACCAAGTTTTAGAAAGACTCTTTGAGCATCGAGTAAACAACCACAATGTACCAACATTGAAACAAGATAGTTACCAAGGATTTCATGGCACTCTAGACCATGTATGCATAACAAAGTATGTACATGTTTTGCAAAGGATAGATGTCCTTCTTTTCGGGTTACTTGCAAAGTGGAAATCAAACTCTCTACAGAAGGAAACAAGGAATGTGCTCCGTTCAATCTTGACAAAATGAAACCCTTTTCTCTTTTCATTCAATGCTGTTCAAGACATGGTCTAATTCTAAAAAAGGAATGGTACCTCATGGCGATGATTCCGGTCAGAAAATTAACCTCGTGTTGGATGGAAGATAGTCATAATCTATATATGTACAGTCTTGGTAGCTTTCCATTTTTGTTGTCATGGGAATAGTTAGTTATAGTTGTATGCGAGGAGACTAGGGTTTTACTCTGTTTCCATTCCATCCAACATATTTGTACCAAAAAGAGCTGGTCTCATTTCCGTACATTTGGTATCACTGAAGAATAAATGGGAAATTTACCAAAATACCCTCAAGCTTTCATAGAAAAAAATATAAGGTTGTCTTTCTTGAGATAACCCTTACCTGAGTTTTCTATTAAGCATTCTGTAGTGCCCTTTTGTATTTGCTTCAATTCCCAGTTGTAGGTATTGGACAGACACAAATTACGATGATTGCCCAAAAGATATTGAAGATTTTAAGAATATGGAGGGAGAGCAAATAAATCTTCTTCAGTCATCGGAACCCGAAGGATATATAGTAGTCTTTATGGTGTTACTCGAAAAAACTAATGTTTCTATTAACAAGGATGCATTCCAACTTGCATAACTAATGTTTGTGCACGCATGGAAGCATTTTGACTTGCATATGTTCTACCTAATGAAGTTTAAAGTGTGTGCCCACAATGAGGAAAGATGGTCGCAAGGAAAGTGTTCGGAAAAAATTTCATGTCATGAGTGTACACATGACTATATTTATTAGAATCTAATCTTGCATATTCATATATATATATATGAATATGAAGCTTTAGACATAACCCCCCTACTTTTCCTAGTGTTCCCTTATATTTTCCTACTCTCTAAAATAATATTGGAAATAAATCCTTAATACTTGTTCTTATCAAAGAGAGTGAGGTGATGATATATTGATGTCTACTAGGAGGCAACATGACTCATGGTACCAAAATCCTGTACAAAACAATCGATACTAAATTGAAAATTGAAATGAAAAACTAAGCTTGTTTGAGGAACAGAAAGTATTAACTTCTTCTAAGACCAAATTTGGCCCATGAGACAATTGGCTACAACAAAATGGGATGTGTACTCAATCATCAAAAAATACAAATAAATGCTAGTAGTTTAGTTGGTGAGGTTGAATAGTGGAATTAGAAGGTTGTAGATTAAACCGCTATGTATATTCAAAAGTGGTATATAGTTAAATAGTGCATACGTGAGATTTGAAACTGAATGCATGGGTTAGTAACATACTAACTTCCAACTAAAGTATAACCCTAAGATGAAGAAATGATGGAGAGAGATGTGTGTGTATCTTAAGACGGAAGTATGATGGGAGGAATCATCACCATAACCATAAGGTATAAAGTTTAATAAAAACCTAAAATGAATGGGTACAGAATATCATAATTTATTCCAATAAGTTCTCATGTGGTAACTCGTGAAATAGTTGATTCCACAAGTAGTTATGTGTAGGCACTCAAGTTGATTACATCAGACAGCTAAAATTAACTACGGAAATCCTAGTCACAGTTAAATTCTAATGGGATCAATTTAGCACATAAAATAGTGGTTCCACCATATTTAGCATGCTTAATTAGGAACCGAATTTCACAATAAATTTATGTGTATCATATCATCATCAGCATCATTGTTGTGAAAGTGTCTTCGCACATTCAAGATTCAACAGCAGAGCCTTCACTAAAGGCAAGCCTAGGCAACACAAGCAACCTCACTGCATTGTTTTATGATGTTATGAGTAAATCTTGATAGCTTGCTTACCATGCAATCAAATGGTCACTCATCCATGGCTAGAGATGAAGGCCCATGTGGCTCACGTGCATATTGGAGACACATTGGACACATTTCGGGTATGGGACAAAATGCCGATTCTGTGTCTTCTGTTTCTTTGTGGGGGTTTATGGTTGCTCTTTGTAAACAGTAGGCAAGGGGTCATAGTTGAAATCCAGACCTGTTGTTTACAGTTCTAGCCCAATTGATGTGGTCATACCTCAATGGTACTACACCATATCGTCTCAGAACTCCAATGTTAATGGCCATCCCATGTTGAGTTTAAAGTGATCTCAACTGGGAAGGAAAATTTATGCAACTCACCGACAATATTAGCCCAACATGATTATCCAGCATCATCCTCTTCAAAACATGTTAACCAATATGCACCCAGAATTCCTTCACGATACTTAATTATGAGAACTTTCCATATTAATAATGACACTCAACAAAATGCATTATGCAACATATTTGACCTCAACCTTCCTCATTTCCGTGCTTTTCCACATTCAATATGAGCAATATCTCAACGTTTCAATTACTATGGACACATTGTGTTTATGGTAATATATACTGGTGTGCCATAGTATTTGCCAAAGTAAGTATAGTGGTCCTCATCTTCAAATTCATCATCTGCCATGACAATGTACAAATATTCGGTGGTTATTGTACTATTCTTGAAATAGGTTATTCCACATGTCGTCCCACTTATTGTTAATACATTGACTTTGGGACAGTTATTACTGATTGGTATAAATAAATATTTCTTACTGCTTACATTGATCCAGAATCAATATCCAGGTGCCTTGAGAGTTATTTGCTTCATTTTCTACTTTCCAAGCTTTAGACCAGCAGCTGCATATATGTTTGCCATACATAGATATGCTGCTGGACACTTCCTGTCCAACTCTGATGACTGCTCAAAGACCCATAGCCCAAATTCCACATTTGCCCATTTGCAACAAGCACCCAAGAGAGCCAACCAAAGTGGAAGACGATCTAAATATGGCAACTTCTCGACAACAATTAGAGCTTTGTCAAAGTGTCCGGCTCGACCTAAAAGATCCACCATGCAAATGTGATGTTCTAATGTTGGCATGGATTTATGGATAGCGTCCATTTTCTCAAAAACCATTTGTCCTTGCTCTACAAGGCCAGAGTGGCTACAAGCATTGAGAACAACAAGTATGGAAACCACATCTGGAATAACATTTTGATCCATCATTTTGTTAAGTAAACTCAATACTTTTTCGGCCTCACCCATCTGGGCATGGCCTGCCATCAATGCAGTCCATGATGTGGCATTTTGTATTGGAAGTTCATTAAACACCTCTTGGGCTTTTTTAAGGTTACCACATTTTCCATACATATCCACCAACGCCGTTCCGAGCACAATATCTTTTTCCAATAAAGATTGCTTCCTCACCTCCTCATGTATCTCATCTCCCAGCTTAAGAGATCCTATGCTTCCACAAGCTTTCAAAATACATATAAATGTGATGACATCCGGACAGAAACCTTCATTCTGCATTTGATTAAAGCAAAAAATAGCTTTCTCAGACAACCCATGCTGATTATACCCAGCCATCAACGCAGTCCAAATCTCAACACTTTTTATTGGAAGTTCATCGAATACTTTTTGTGCTTTTTCGAGTGCGCCACATTTAGCATACATATCCACCAATGCTATTTGAAGCACATCATCTTTTTTCAACAAGCCTTCCTTCTTGGCTTGCAAATATATATTTTCTCCTAACTCCAAAGTTCCTATATTTCCACAAGCTTTTAAAATGGAAATTAAGGCAACTACACTTGGTGAGATGCCCTCTTTTAACATCTTTTGGAAGCAGAGTACAGCTTTATGACCAAAGCCATGTTGAGAATATCCTGAAATCAATGCAGTCCAAGATTCCGCATTCCGTATTGGGAGCTTGTCACATATCTCTTGTGCCTCTTCAAGCATGCCACATTTTGCATACATGTCTACGAGTGTAGTGCCAAGAACGATGTTTTTCTCCACTAACCCCTGCCTATCAGCCTCTTCATGTATCTTTTTCCCAATCTTGAGACACCCAATATTTCCACATGCTCTCAAAATACAAATAAACGTGATGGCATCTGGTGAGAGACCCTCAAGTTGCATCCTCCTAAAGCAATCTATAGCCTCATCGCCAAGTCCATATTTGATATATCCAGAGATCAGTGTATTCCAAGATGCAACGTTTCTTACTGGGAGATTATCAAATACCTCCCGAGCAGTTTCCAACGAGCCACACTTAGCATACATGTCAACCAAAGCATTTCCAAGCTCGATATTTTGTCCCAGAAAAACTCTCTCAATTTGAGCATGTATTTCTTCTCCCATATTCACACATTCTATACCATTTCTACGACTAATGCCATGATCATTATTACTACCACCACCACAAGCCTTTAGGAGGCACATATAGGTTATTGCATTTGGGGACACACCTTCATTTTGCATCCTTCTAAAGCATACAATAGCTTTATCAATAAGTTTATGTTCAGTATATCCTGAAATGAGACAATTCCAAGATACAACATTCCGTAGAGGAATCCCATCAAATATTTTGAGTGCTTCACTAAGATCACCACACTTGGCATACAAACTAAGAAGGGCATTATTGATACATATGTCCTCTGAGAGGCAGGAATTTTGAAGTATATCATTATGCAATATTCTAGCTTTGTGAAGATCCTTCTCTTTGGAACAAGACTTTATGGAGTCGAGAAGGGTATGCCGATCTTCGAGTCGCTGTTTGAGATGTATTTCTTCATGAATCTTGCCTCCTCCAAAGGTAGATGGAGACAATAAAGATCCATCCATAACACTATCGACCCAATTGTCTCTGAAAAACAATGAAAAGGCATCTTCCAAGAACAGAATTAGGGTTTCTGCTTATCACTCTGTTTCTCCTCTGTTCCCATCAGAGTAGCTCTTGTTTATTAATCTGCTTTTGCTCCTCTATTTCAGCAATCTACACTATTTCAACGTATGTACATTATTGAGGGTTCATATGAATGAATGATGATAGTAATATTCTATATTCATGTAGACCATGGATACCCCAAGTGTGTGCAAACAATGTGCTGATGTGGCACAATCTCATTGGTGATGCAAAATACGCGCCTGATCGTGTGCCTATTATTGGCGCCAGAATTATAATCAAGTCATTAGATGCTAAAGCATGTTATGCCTTTTTTTTATACATTGCTCAAGCACATTGCGCCTTTTATACATCGGTCACACACCATGCAACATGGATCAATTGCGAGTTAAAAAGTTTTGTTTCTTGTTGGAGTTTGGAGACACATTTGCTTATGAAGATTCAAAAAGAGTAAACCAAATTTATGATGGATCCATAGGCTATCTATCAACGATATCGACTATTGGTAAGCTTGACTTAGTTTTAAGTGATGTTGTTCTCAAACGTGCTCCTTCTTCTCAAACCAAATTTGCGATTGTGTAGGAAATTATCGATCTAGCATGAGATATTGTTACTTTCACTACTACCACTATGTTATAACTATGATGAATTTGATACAAGTCTTGTTACCTCCCCCCCCCCCCCCCCCCCCCCCCACTTTAGGACATCAAATGATAGACACAAAGGGTTGTTCTACATTTGTCATGATTTAACCTTATGACTCCTCTCAGGATCCACAATTGTGAAAAACGTTCCTCCTACTTATATATTTTGCATATATTGGGTGCTTCTTATTGGCACTATATCGGGAGGCAACCAAACTAATGAACCATCTATATAATTCATGTAAAGTTTGAGCATTCTCGTGAACACGATAACTTGGGAACTTTGTGCAGTTGTTACAAGCACTAGTAGGGTTATTGGCAAAAGTTTGTATTGTCATGAATATAAATAACGAAACATTTGTACATATTGTCCACATCCTTTTACTACAATCATAGTACGTAAAATTCGTGTTCGTCTAGCATAACATTCGTTTTCCTACGTTGGAAAACGAACGAGAATGTTATTCAAACATTCTTGTGTTGTTTTTTTTGTTTTTTTCTAATTTTTAGGCTTATTTACCTCATAATAAATAGTTAATCCAAAAGTATGGTATTTATCATTCTTTGAGGGTGTTTTTCTTACGTGAATGTTTTAAACATTCGCGAATGCGAATGAACGTATGCTTCATACCATGACTATAATTAACTCTAGGAAATCTTCATGGAGACATTGGGAGCTCTTTGCGTATTTTTCTCTCAAGTCTCTAGGTGACCTCTGCTTTTCTCATCTTCCTTTTGCTCTCCATCTCCACGGAAGCCAAGAAAGAAAAAAAGATCGCTTATTACATGTTTTGGGCTCCGCAGAAAGTGATGAAATTTAGAGCTAGAAGATGCAGTCTTCTGTGTCTCCTCTTCCTCCTCTCAATACTGAAGAGCTTCCCTTTCCACGGAAAAGTCTCGAGAATCCTAAGGCTATGGTAGAGTTGATGAAATCTTGTGGGAGAAGTAAGGACTTGACCAAAGCCAGAAAAATTCACACTTATATTCATGAAAAGAAATTGCATAACAATGATATCCATGTTAATAATGCCCTTATTACTATGTATGCCAAATGCGGTGCCATTCGAGAAGCCAAAAAAGCATTTGATGAAGTTTTGAACCGAAATGTTGTATCATGGAATGCATTGATTTCAGGATATGCCCAAAATGGTATGGTTGCGGAAGCTTTAAATTTTCTTAAAACTATGCAAAATGAGAATATATCCCCGAATTCAGTTACCTTCATTTGCATTTTGAGGTGTTGTAAGTCTCTTCCAATCGGAGAATTTATACATTTTGAGGCGAGAAAACATGGTTTGTTGGATAACGACATCATACTTTGCACAACTTTAGTGGATATGTATGCGAAATTTGGTCTGATGAGGAAAGCACAATATGTATTTGATGGGATTCAAGTGGCAGATGTGGTGGCTTGGAATACACTAATAAATGGATATGCTCAAAATGGCCTGGGCCATGAAGCTTTGAATTGCTTTAGGAAAATGGAAAGCAAGAGTATCTCCCCGAACATAGTTACCTTCATTTGCACTTTGAAAGCTTGTTCAGTCATAGGATCTCTCGACATTGGGGAAGAGATATGTGCCAAAGTTTGTAATCTAGGGCTTCTGGGAAAAGACATTATACTTGATACCACATTGGTAGATATGTATGCTAAATGTGGGGAATTAGCAAGAGCTCAGGAAGTATTTGATGAGCTTCCGAAAAGGAATGTTGTGACCTGGAATGCTTTGATATCTGGATTTATACACCATGGACTTGGTGATAAAGCTCTGAAATGCTACAAGTTAATGCAAGATGAGGGGTGTTCCCCAAATGCGGTCACTTTTATTTGCATTTTGAAAGCTATCAGTAGGATGGGATTACTCGAGATGGGAGAGGAGATACATGCTCATGTTAGTGAGAGGGGTTTATTGCAAAAAGACATTGGGCTCGGCACGACGTTGGTGGACATGTATGTTAAGTGTGGCCTTCTTGGTAAAGCACAAAATGTGTTTAATGAGCTTCCAAAAAGGAATATAGTAACTTGGACTGCCCTGATAACTGGATATGTCCAGCATGGGCTTGTGAATGATGCTCTGGACTGCTTCAGGAAAATGCTTCTTGAAGGCATATTCCCAGATTCAATTACTTTTACTTGCATTTTGAAGGCTTGCAGCACCATTGGATCTCTCCAGATGGGAGAAGAGATACATGCAGAGATTAGCAAGCACGACTCATTGGGAAAAGACATTTTGATTGGCACAGCTTTGGTTGACATGTATTGTAGGTGTTGTGCTATTGAAAAGGCAGAAGAAGTTTTTGATAAACTTTTGGGACGGAATATTGTGACTTGGAACACTCTTATTGGTGGCTATGCTCAGCAAGGACCCGCTGAGAAAGCTCTTCACTGCTTCAGGAAGATGCTTGAGGGGGGCATTTCACCTGATGTGATTACTTTTGTCTGCGTTTTGAAAGCTTGTGGGAACATTGGGTCTATTCAGGTAGGCCAAGAGATACATTCCAAACTCAGCAGGATGGGGTTAATAGAAAAAGATGTTGTGCTTGGAACATCGTTGGTGGACATGTATGCCAAATGCGGTGTCCTAAAAAGTGCACTGGAAGTCTTTGAAGATCTTCAAGTACGGAATGTTGTAACTTGGAATGCATTGATTGCTGGATACACTCAATATGGGGCTGGTGAAGAAGCTCTTAAGTGTTTCAATAAGATGCAAGATGAGGGTATATCCCCAGATGTGGGTACTTTCCTTTGCACCTTAAAAGCTTGTCAAATCATAGGAAAAATTGAGGTGGGAGAAGAGATATATGGTCAGATTCGAAAACATGGATTACTAGAAAAAGATATTGCAGTTGGCACGGCATTGGTGGATATGTATGCTAAACTTGGTGCGTTGGAAAAAGCACAAGAAGTATTCCATGAGCTTCCACTTAGGGATGTTTCATCGTGGACTGCTCTAATCTCTGGGTATGTAGAGCATGGTTTTGATGATTTAGCCCTCAGTTGTTTCAAGCTTATGCGAAATGAAGGCTTATCTCCAGATGCAGTAACCTTTACCTGTGTTTTAAAAGCGTGTGGCAACAAAGGATCCCTTGAGATTGGAGAAGAGATATATGCTGAAGTCCAGAAGCAAGGCTTATTAGCAAAGAACATGGTTCTCAGCAATGCATTACTAGATATGTATGTCAAGTGTGGCTCATTAGCAAGAGCACAAGAAACATTTGAAGCACTACCAGTAAAGAATGTTATTTCTTGGACTGTGTTGATAATGGGTTATGCTCAACAAGGGTTTGGTGACAAGGCCATGACGTTTTTCCAACAGATGGTAAATGATGGTCTTTCCCCAGATGGAGTCACATTTATTTGCATTTTGAAAGCCTGTGGAAGTCACGGATTGGTAGATATGGGGAGAGAGATACATGCATCTGCCAATAGACTGGGTTTATTAGAGAAGGATGTTGTTCTAAGCACCGCATTGTTGGACATGTATGCCAAATGTGGTAGATTCGAGGAAGCACAAGACATACTCAACAAGCTTCTGATACGAAACACCACAACATGGAATACATTGATTGCAGGATATGCTCAACATGGGCTTGATGATGAAGTTGTGAAATTATTCCATGTAATGTGTGGAGAGGGGTTCTCTCCTGATGCAATTACCTTTATTTTAGTTTTAAAATCTTGTGCCAACATGGGGCTTCTAGATATTGGTGAAGAAATCCATAAGGAGGTGTGCCGAAGGGGGGGTTTAGTACAAGAAAAGGATATAGATATTGCACTTGGCACTGCATTGGTGGATATGTATGCCAAGTGTGGACTGCTTAGGAAAGCACAAGGAGTGTTTAATGAGATTCCTCTGCCAAATCTTGCTTGTTGGACTGCACTTATGGCCGGTTATGCACAGTTCGGTGAGGCCCAGATGGTTTCAGTCTTGTTCAGACAACTAACTGTCCAAGGTGTCTTACCAGATTCAGTAACTTTCCTCGTCCTTTTGAGTGCATGTAGTCATAGAGGCCTCCTAGACGAGGGCCAAATGATCTTCAATGACATGTGTTCAATATACTCTATCACTCCAACTTATGAACACTACAATTGTATGGTCGATCTCTTTGGGCGTGCTGGATGCTTTGTCGAAGCCGTGCTTATGATTGAATCAGTACCTTGTTCTGATCAGCTACCTTTGTGGTCAACTCTTTTGGGCGCCTGTTGCAAGTGGGTAAACGTGGATCTTGGGAGATGGGCATTCAACCGATCAATACAATTGGACGAGAAGTGTGCTGCCACGTATGTGTGTCTCAGAAATATCCTTGCATTTGCTGCTTTTCAAGTGGAAGTGGAAACTAGAGGAAAATTACTAAGAGAGTGAGGTGCAAATGCCAGTAGAGATTAACAAACAGAGGTGTTAATAGAGAAGACCATACTTCTTGGAAATGCACTCGTGGCTTTGTATGAAGTGTAGGGTGTTTGGTAAAGTACAAGAGATACTGGATAAAATTCCTGTTCATGATGTTATATCATGGAGTGCACAGATTGCTGTGCGTATGGCTTGGTTATGAGGCCATAAAATGTATTCAGCTAATGTATTTCACCAAACACAAAGTATCTCTCTTTCTGATTTAAAAACTTGTTGGGCCATATAAATATGAGAGAAGAGGGTCATGCTTGAGTCAGCAAAAAGAAACTTTGAAATGTTTCACATAATTGGGAAATGAGGGATGCAGTTCTCTTTGTTTGCATCTTGGAATATTGTGGAAGCATAAGTTCCCTCGACCTTGGAAAGTGAACCATGCCAGAGTTCTGCATGAATGCGAATGGGTTCTTGAAAAAAGAGCTTGTTCCAGATTTGTTAGACATGTATACAAAATGTGGTATGATGGAAAAAGAATAATGACTAGTTGATAAGCTTCCATTATGGAGTGTTGTATCCTGGAATGCATTGATTACAAGTTATTCACAGCATGTGCTGCAGTAGTTTGACATTGAGCTGTTTCAAAAAAATGAGGGATCAGGGGATGTGCTCTGGATCCAGTGAATACATTGAATATGCTTGTGGTAGTGTAAAATAGCTTGATCAGATGATGCACATGCCGAGTTTAAATGGTAAAACTTGGGAACATGTGTTTGGACAATCAATACAATTGGATGAATGTGCATTTGTCGTTTCTTTTCAATGTGAAGGGCAATTTTCAAAGTAAGATATACAAAGTAAGATATTTGTCGAAAATTAGCACAAGGAGCATATATATCCCCTAGATATTGATAAGAAACAGAGGGATTATAGCTATCACAATCTGATTTGTTTTACAACTCCACTGCCATTTGTGCAACAGACATGAATCAACGTGCTTTCAAAAGTTATCATCAATAAATAACTACTCATGTTCTCATTCACCTTTGTAGGTTTCTAGCTTTTGGTTACTTAGCATGCACAAAGACAATTCTTATAGTTGATCATGTGATTTCATGTTCACAGAAAGATGGTTTCGTTTATTTATATTAAATTTATGAAGTAAAGACAAGAAGCTTCAATTTATGATACACTATAGATGGGCATCGCTTAATACAATACCCTTGGAAGAGGTGTTACTTGAAAGAGAATATCCATATGGATGTTCAAAACAATACCCTCTAGGGGCTAGTAACACAAATCAAATGGTAGTCAAGTGTAACGAATTCTTGGGGTTATAACAGAGAAAAGTTTGAGAATTGTAAATTGTGAAGGATAAATGCACATGAAAGATCAATAGTTATTATGCTCGAGCACATATAGAATATAAAGGTAAGGACAAGAGAATTACATTATTTCTAGATTAAAATGTGCAATGGCCCTATGCCACTTCAAATACACATGTGGAGGTGATCTATAAATAGAAACCTCTTTGTCATACACAGATAATTATGTAAATTATCATATTTGATTGATGATCATTATTTTGTAGCTTATTGGTATAAAATAAATAATACTTTATAAGTTGGAGGTACATCGTTCAAATCACATTTTGTACATCATATCAGTTTTATGATTTTGTGTCAACATTCATTTTAAATCATGATTTAGCGAAGGAACAAAGGCTAGAGAATCAACCTAGTACTAGTTAGAAATGTATGGTGATTAAAAATGTATGATGTACACCATTCCATTCATTCCCATGTCCTACACAGCTGATAGATCCGTTTTATCAACCTTCCTAAAGATTGCACACAGTCTGGAAGGGTTGAAAATCTGCACCCATGGGAAAGCCAAGCAATTACTTCCAAAGAATCAATGATTACCACTTGATAACAGCCCGCAAATAATGTATAGAAACCAATTGTTATAACAATAAACTTACTTTAGCTCGAAACATAAAATTTGGAGGCACATTTACAATGGCATAATCTGGGTTGCCGAAGTACTTTTCGAATTCCTGACATGTAAGAATACAAATATATACACACTAAATATTTGAAACAATCATGTGTATTGAATTCAAATGCCACAAAGTAGAAATAAAAGTCTGTACATTTTCAAATTTGATGACATGAAAATAATAGAATTAATTAAACTACACATTCCATGTAAAACTTCTTTCTAATAAGTAAAGTGTGCAAGGCACCAACCATGACATACAGTCTCTTATTTGCCTACTTATTGATGAATCAAGAATTGAAAGATAGGACAGAATTAAACTGGATAGTCTATTAATTTCAATTGGAGTTAAGGCATCTCCATTGGACTCATTCTACCAGCAGGTTTAATTGCACTTCCTGCAACTTTGGCAGCTTTGATGGTAAAATAGAGTTTTGAAGGAAGGAATTATCCATAAAAAGAAAAAGGACTTAATAACTGTGCACTCCACCTATTTCTAGAAAAGGTCAAGTGACAAATCTCAGAAACAAGCATTACTTCTAGACTACGCAAACTCCCTGTCTTCATATAGTTGATTTTGGGTGATCAAAATACGAAATGAGGTTCAATCAATGCCTTGAGATAATTATCAGCGTACAATACTTGTAAACATTTTCTGTTGAAGGCAAGATGGTGAATTACATAAGCACTCTATCAATCTTCTTTATTTCAGATGATAAGAAGCAATATTGTTTTAAGCTTCATCATCAATACTTATCATCTTGAGGACTGGGTTTTCAACAGGGTTGGATCCTGACTGATGGGGAAGCCTTCTGGTGTCAGTACTCCAATGAATACTCTATTACTATATTATGTTTGCAATTGAAATACTAAAACACGTTAGTACTATTGTGAAAATGTATTAATTCGTTACTACCACATTAGTATCGGTACTCTATTAGTATTATGCTGGTAGAATTGTCTATTTAAAATAATAGAGAGGCAGTGCTAATTCAAAGGAGAGACAAAGACTTAATTATCTTAGAATGCGTTTGCAATTCCCTGAACACAACTGGCATCTGAACATAGTGATACAGCACTTTCATGTGTCAAGTGAGAGCATGAAACACCAGGTTTTGGGCCATGGCAATGGAACTTTGATTCTCACAATAGAACATGTCATGATTCATAACAGCCAAATATCTTAACAAGAAACATAACAAATATCCATGAGCCTTAGCACAAAGAAACTAAGCATAGTGATGATAAAACACAAAACCAGAAATGCCTATGTGCAAGGCGAGGCTTGGGCCACAGAAGACATCCATCCAGTGACATAATGGTATACCCTGGGGCCTGACAGATATGTGGAGACATTCCCAACGTTGTTACATCAAGAAGGAAGAAATATGACATCACTCTAGAACATGCTGTATATTTACTACCTCAAAAAAACGTACTTGGATAATGTTTCAAAAATATTCCCGTACTCAAACTACCTCTGCAAGGTTCATATACGCAGTGTTAGTCAGGGCCTAGGATCAGGCCAAAAGGCATAGATCAAAGATGGGTTAATAGTCCTGTACTCGTGATAAATAGAGAGTCTCTTGTTACATAGAAATAAAATGGAAAGATCTACTTCTAGTTTCAATTTCAAAAAAGTAAACACTTCGAGAAAGGTTTGTCACTCATTTCTCCATAAGATTCTTGTATTCCTTGTGAGAGAAATTGGAGCATTTGGACCATGTTTCAGATGAAAAAGAAATAAGATGATAAGTTTAAACATGCCAGAAACAAAACATCTTAATATGGCAGTTCTAAAACGTAGAATACATGTTGAACACTTCAGTATATTATAAACACGAAATGCGCATGATCCACAGCCCTCTCCTCAAATTTAGATCATATCAGATGAACGTTTGGAACTTCAATGTTAAAGGTGACATTGTCCTTTAGAAGACATTATATTACATTTCATTCAGTGGCATTGTATTCCAAGGCTGTATATGATTCAGGGCATAAGCAAAAAAACATAAATTTCTTCATAACACAGCTTGTCACTGACATAAGAAGAAGTATAGTGTTGGAAAACAGCAATTAAATCTACCTGAGGCATGCCATGTGGGGTAGTAACACTCCAAGGAACAGGTTGGAAGAGCTCTCCCGTGAATTCATATCCTGTGGAATCCTCTGTTTTTTGAGCAAATTGCTCTCCTACCTGAATAGAAGAATTCTAGAAGTTTAGGTAAAAGCTGAGAAAAATGCCAATATATTCCAAACGGAGGCAAGAAAAAGTTTCCATACATTAGGCAAAAAAGTTGGAAAAAAACTTCAATATTACAAACAGAGACAAAAAGAAGCATCCAAACCTGGGCACAAAATGTGGATGAATTGAGTAGGCTATGGAGCTGATCTCGACACTGCAAATACAAAAGAGAAATTGGGTAATTGTTTTAAAATCGCCATTAGAAAGAAGCCATGTGAGAAAGAGAATGAAACCTTTAACATTAACCAAAGGCAAAGTGAGCAGAAAAGAAAAGGGATGGGATAATTAAGACCAGAGGTGATGTGAGAACCCAAATGGAAAGGCATCTAATATTAGCATCAGAAGCTATGAGAGAATATGGTAATAAGATCAGAAGCAATGTGAGAAAAAGAAAGAGAAATTATATAGTTTGAAAATGAAGTGATATTAACACCAGCAGGGATCTGAAATGAAATTAGATGCAATGGGATGAAATGAGATAAGATGCAAAGGAACAAAATGGCATGCAATGCAATGCATTGAAATCAGATGACCAAAATGGCCAAATGAATGAGATATTATGGTCTGTACAGAAATGAATAACGACATGAAACTTGAATGTAGCAAGAGAGAGTGAAATCAAATGACAAAAATGGGCAAATGAATGAGATGTTATGGTCTGTAAAGAAATGCATAACGACATGAAACTTGAATGTAGCAAGAGAGAGAGAGAGAGAGAGAGAGACTTACCTCAGGCTTGAGCTCGAAGGAAGAGTCATAAGTATGGACGATTTTGAGGCCCATCCGTGTAGGTGAAGGGGCAGAGCATCTCTTCTGAAGACGAAGTGGAGAGAAAGACATAGGAAACAGGGCATTCTGAGAGGAAGAAACAGATGAAATGGAAGAAGAAGAGGAGGGGATTGTGGTGAGTCCTGCACCCAAGACTACATGAGGGGCCATCATCATGCTCATGCTCATGCTCATCTCCTATTGCTATTGCTATGTATACAGTATTATTACTGATGAATCATGACACTACTCAAATATAGCAAGCAAACTTGTGTTATAAGTTATAACTAATATACATATAACACTCTTTTCCACACAAGACAACAAAGATATATCTAGTAAAATTATGAGATATCTATGGTAGTAAAGTAAGAGATATCGATGGAGTTAATCGAGAGGTCAGAAATTTGGGTTTCGAACCCAAGACATAGTGCTAGTAGACAATAAGGATGACTCTAGGAGAATTCAATCCGAGGACATCAAGCGAGAGCTTAAGCGCTTGCATATATGCGTGTTCATTCATGGCCACATGCATGTGTATGAGGTGTGTCTGTAAATTTGCACATTACGCTTTGTGTTGTGTGTGCACGCTACTCCAAAAACCCAACATGCTTGTTATTCTAGCTAGGAACAAGTTCTTTCCCACACCCAATTGTCAAGTGGAAAAGGGGCCAATAACATTGCTAGTGCAAGTATGTGCTATTGGAAAAAGCATAAAATTGTAGCAAATTTCGTAGAATATTTGCTAGGAACCTCCACTATTGTGTGCCACTCTTGCAGAATTTTATGGCTGGATTTGAGTATGTAATGCTCCTAATCCCTGTGGAAGTTACATTTTTAATTCCATTCATCAAGCCCAACTTTGAGTTTCCCACCTACAACATTGTGACTTCACCTATGCATCAATTCAACCCAACATTGAGCATCACACAAATATGTAAGCTATTGCCAATCACTTTATCCTCCTATGAGTTGAGCTAACAAATTATGACCAGTGCCCTAGTCTCAAGGTCATTCAAAATTTCCCCCCTAAGAAATGTTTAAGGCTAAAGACATTAAACTTCATTGCAATCCTTGACAACCATCTATACACATACTCCTTTTTGAAGCACTCCAAATATAGAAGTATTTTAAGCACATGTTATACAATACTTGGTACTCCAATTTCCAATCATAATTGCAAGTGTTATACATCGTTGTCCTTTGCATGCTTGATCTTAACTTAAATGTGATCAAGAACCAATCATTTGAAAAAGAGATTCAAGTATTTTTTCTTATTTGTTTATACTACTTTAGTATTTTTTTATCTTTGGCTCGCCCGAAGGCTACAACTCACACGAAGTCATGTTTTATTAGCAGTACATAGTCCATCATGGGGTGTACCGAATGGTACGAGTGAGATACATGCACAGGATGACCTCTAGGATATGATGAGACTCACACCACATTCCATCATGCAACTTGTAGACAGGCTACATTTTTACCTTCTTCATCGTCGAAACCGTCACTATCTTCGTTGTCGTCACTTACGAGCACAAACCGCCCTTCACTGTCACCATTTTTGCATCGTCACCACTATCTTCGTCGTCGTCACTTACGGGCACAAACCGCCCTTCACTGTCACCATTTGCATCGTTGCCACTATCTTCGTCGTCGTCACTTACGAGCACGAACCGCCCTTCACTGTCACCATTTTTGCGTCGTCACCACTATCTTCGTCGTCGTCACTTACGGGCACAAACCGCCCTTCACTGTCACCATTTGCATCGTTGCCACTATCTTCGTCGTCGTCACTTACGAGCACAAACCGCCCTTCACTGTCACCATTTGCATCGTTGCCACTATCTTCGTCGTCATCACTTACGAGCACAAACCGCCCTTTTTAGGTACCACATGTATGTTGGTGCAGGGAGACTCGAACCTCCAACCTAGCAGTTGGAGTGTCCCCCCGTTACCATTACACCAACACATCACGGGTAAAAGAGATTCAAGTATTGACATGTGAGAAAACAAGTCCTATGCTAAAACCTCCTTTTAAAATGCCCTCTTACCACAATTTTGGAAACATTGATGATATCAATCAAGCAAGGTTTATAAATAAGGCCTTCATTGGCAAGTCATGAGTCATTTTATTAAATTATTAATATAAGCATATGCGTGCTATGATCAATCAATACTAATTAAATATAAGGCTCAATGATATTGATTGAGATTTTGATGATATTCATCAAGCAAGATTCATAAATAATGCATTCATTGCAAGTCTTTGGAAAGTTCTCTTGATTTCTGGTAAAATATAAGTATATATGCATGCAATGATCAATCAATGCTAGTTCAATATACGGCTTAACGATATTTTCAATTCTTAAAATCTTGAAATTGGATTGCCGATGTCTTCGGTGGGGCTCCAAATCCTACTATGACACATAAATCAAGGTTTGAGACTTGTCCAATGCTAGCATTCCAATTAGATCATATATGAATGAGAAGTCATGGACTTCTTTGCAGCAATCAGCCCTTAAATCAATCAAGCAAGGTTTATAAATAAGGCCTTCATTGGCAAGTCATGAGTCATTTTATTAAATTATTAATATAAGCATATGCGTGCTATGATCAATCAATACTAATTAAATATAAGGCTCAATGATATTGATTGAGATTTTGATGATATTCATCAAGCAAGATTCATAAATAATGCATTCATTGCAAGTCTTTGGAAAGTTCTCTTGATTTCTGGTAAAATATAAGTATATATGCATGCAATGATCAATCAATGCTAGTTCAATATACGGCTTAACGATATTTTCAATTCTTAAAATCTTGAAATTGGATTGCCGATGTCTTCGGTGGGGCTCCAAATCCTACTATGACACATAAATCAAGGTTTGAGACTTGTCCAATGCTAGCATTCCAATTAGATCATATATGAATGAGAAGTCATGGACTTCTTTGCAGCAATCAGCCCTTAAATCAACCCTCCTTTTTGTCACAAAACTTGGTGAGTGGTAAATTACAAAGATTTTTCTTAAAAAACCAACAATTCTATTTTATTTTGTGACTTAACACGCATGACTCTTCCATAGAAATTCTCCTCCATCAAATAATGACAAAAAATCTCAATCTTTTGCTTGGGTCAAAGATTTTAAACTCTCACCATCAACATGGACGTAAACTACTCAAGTAATGTCTCCAATCACCATCAGCATAATCATTAACTGATTTGAAAGAGCAAAATAGTACATTTACTTTGTGATGACTCACGAATTATCTTCGCCGAGTTCCAGGTTAATGACAGCCCCACTTTTCGAGCTTCTTGTTGAGGCCGCAATGGATGATGATGACCGCCTTGAAGAGAAGCTTCTTGGTGAAGCCCGACTAGACATGCTTGTTACACTAGAACGACTAGATCGAACACTTGAGGCAGCATGGGGTATTGAGAATCCAGCCTCAATGATCTTGTATTCTATCATCTTCCCGTAATCTGGATAATCATTAGTAAGTGCTTTCAGCTTATACAAAGCTTCATTTGTTGTCAAACTTAGCTCAACCAGATGCATTTCCTTGTTAAATTTGTCCGCTTCATCTCTGTTTTAAAAAATCTAGGCACAACACATTAGATACATAAAAATGAAAACAAAACACTTGAAAGGAGCTGTAAAATTCAAAACAAATTTAAATTACATACCCGTGAGTGGTTTTCATCTCTTTTTCGAGCTTAGTTAGTTGGGCCTTCGCTCGTTTGTATTTCTCATTTTGCTCTTCCACTTCCTTACATGTTACTTCTACTTCTTGTTCCAGGGATTTCAAGTAATCTAGCATGGTAGCATGCTCACTTTGCAAGTTCTGCAGGGTCTCTTCTAGTTTTGTTACATCCTTCATAAACCATAGAATTAATCAATATGTTAGGCCAGCAATCTTCATGAATAAAATTAATTATCTGTAAAGGTAGTATATCATCTTGGTCATAATTTGAATACTTGCCACTCTATGCAATGCTGGAAATAGTCAAGTGCATAACATTTTCCCTCAATTCTGCTATGGTGAAACTTGACAGCAGTATTAGCATGTGTACTTGGACCATTCAGTTTCTACAAACATGTCAATGACATCATGAAAGGATACTCATAAAACTTTAGCATACAAGTGATGCACTTGTATCCTCTACCAAGATGATGCTAATATGAAAGATGAAACATACTATTAGAATGAATGTCTTTTCTCATTGTCATGTGCCAATTAGTATGCCTTCTGGATTTCAAACATTTCACCATCCATTGGCTAGAGGGCCTAGAACATATACTATTATGATTGGGCGGTTCTCACATTCTCATGTCCAGATTCCTGATTCACATTATAAGGAGAAACATTGTGTATATATATGCTTCAATGATTGTCCCTTCAACTAAACCCAAGGCTAAAGACAAGGCTCTGGTTAAGCATTGATATATCTACTATAAATGCAAAGCCCTTATGAAAGCTGCTATTCTTTGTCATTGGAATGGAAAGCAAACAACACTTTTGTTACAAATACCCAAATCATATGTCAACAATATTTCTTGTACTGGTAATGCAAGAACCTCAGCAAGTTTATTGGCCCACACCATGGGCATCAATGTAGTGTTGTATGTGAAGAATGATGCTAGATATCCAAAGCTATAAAATACGGCATAGGAGAATAGCACCAGATTGATGTTGCAGCTGGAGTACCCATTCTTTCATACCCAAGAGGTTTGTGAGAGATGTATTTGATAATCAAATCAGGCTAAATAAACTTCTTCAATTTTTCCTAAAGAGTGATGAATCCAAGTATGTTCTCCTTCTATGAGAGCTTCCGGATCTTTGGATGCTTTACCAACATGTCTGGCTGCCTTTATACTTTCCATAATGAGCACTCTAGGGTCCAACATATCCATAATCTACATTTAATCAAGCCTTCATCAACACATTTCCTTCATGCCAATCTTCGACAATCTGTTTAATGACTGTCAGAATTTGGAGGTTCTGACTGGCAATCAAATAAAGTTTTTTCCTTCATGCATTATTTTGTTTTGATGGCTTCATGAAGGCAATCAAATCATGGTATGCCAAAATGCATGTATAGACATCATGATTCTTCATGGATTCCAAATGAAATAGAACTATCTCATACATTGACTAGGTTATTCTCAAGCTTTTCTCTTTCTTGCAGTGCTTCTTGGGCCTGTTCCAATTCTTCTTTCAGTTTAATTTCTTCATTTGCTAATTTCATCATTTTTGGTGTCCGGTGGCTGTGACGCAAAACCTCATTTGCTTCTTTAACATCTTCCATAGCTGCTTCCAAAATTTGGATCTCCTGTTCTACCTGAAAGAAGAACGTGCCATAACAATATACATTTGATAGATGGAATGAGCAGATATTCATAGAAAGGACATAAATTTAAAGAAAACCGTTTAGATATTCTATAAATATTATTAAACATATTTGATGAGACAACAGCCCCTTGAAATCTGTGAAATCAAACAAGAATTCTGTATGCTGTAGCAATACAGATTCAGCACGTGAGCCAGACCTTATGGTTTGTCTTTGAAATAAGTTCATGACCTCATGAAAAACTCCTTTCCAGAAGACAGGATTGCTACAATTTTGAAATTCTTAATTTGCTTCTGAAATTAAGAGAGCGAAACTTATCTTCAAATTCATGCCATCAAGAATTTCATGAATGAACTTATTTTAGAGGCAGGCCATCTATGTTTAGCCATCTTAATTTCCTCCTTTATATCTTTGTTGCAATGAGGCTCCATCAAAAGAGATCTTGCCAATAACATGTTTCGACAAAAAAAACAAGAATAATTAAAGCATAGTTTCTCTCTTTTTTTAGCAAACATATATTGCTGGTGGGAAACCTCATGTGATGTTCAAACCCACAAAAAATCTACAAATCTTCAGTGGTCAAAAACACTCAAATATAAAATTGAAATATACATGGCAGAATTTCTACAACTTAGAGTCAATATAAAAAGATTATTGCAAAAAAGGACTTGAAGGAACAAAACTCAGAAATAGCCAGCTGGAAAAAAAAACATGATTCTGGATCATCCAAATGCTCCAAAATGCCCAAAAGCTGATCCAATGGAAAGAAAGGCATTGCCCTGTAACTGATTAGGAAAGGAGCCAAACAACCAAAAGGATTTTCTAATATATATCTTCAGAAAACTGAGTCAAAGATTGCCTTTGAGTTTATACATAAAAGTTCCTTGTTGATGAATAAACCCAGCGCAGGTGAATCGTTGTTTCTGGTCCTCTATAACATCTCACATAGACAGAGAAAGAAAAAAGGAAGATATATTCATGTCTTTCCAGAGATTACATCTTAAGATGGTCTCATCTTTGAAGCAACAACCAAAAAAGGGTAACTATGTGAAAAATTAATAGAAAGGATAAGACGTGACTAAAGAATCTTGTCATCTATATAAGATTCTCAAGTCAGATATTTGTTATTTTTGCCTTCAGAAGATCTCTAGCATAGGACAATCTAGAATGGAGAGATCTCCAAAACAATGACAGAAGATTATCGCCTTTATATGTTGATGATAAGGGTCGTGAGATCTTGGTCCATGCAGCTGGGGTCTACATGCATGACAAATTGCTATTGCCCTTTGCAAAATCCTGGTTGGGAAACCATTTGTGTAACCCTTGATTGACTTGTAGCCTGAGCGTGTGTGGCTATATTGTTCTTTGTTGATGAGCTTGTGTGGCTATATTGTTGTCCAACAACTTGTCCCTGTGTCTCTTGAGCTCTAGCAAGAAAAGCCCCCATGCACTGTTGGTCCTCCAAAGCCTTGCTTAAAGAGGCAATGGTATCTCCCTCTTATTTCATAAAAAAATAGTACAATGACAAACATAGCAATATTGTTGTCCAACAACTTCTCCCTGTGTCTCTTAGCTCTAGCAAGAAAAGCCCCATGCACTGTTGGTACTCCAAAGCCTTCCTTAAAGAGGCAATAGTATCTCCCTCTTATTACATAAAAAAACTTTACAATGACAAACATATCGTTCTTCAGATTCCATTCCCTGATGACACAATTGGCAAATTCCTTCTTCTATAGATATTCATGCATATCCTTCAACTAATGGGAAGAAGTTTGCTGGATGCATGTCCATATAAGAGGGCCTGATGATGAATCCAGGTTTCAAAATTCATTTGCTCTAATCTTAAGCTCTGTATTTAAGCTCTGTATAGAATGTATACCTGATTAACTTGCTGCTCAAGTTTATACCCTTGTTCTTGCATAAGATTTCTTTCTTTCTCTGCTTTTTCTAAAAAATGCTGAGGTGAACGTATCTGACCATCTTCAAATTTTGTTCTCTTGAGTACAGCTTCATACTTTGCTTGCAACTGTATTTATTTAATGTTAAATGAAGAACTTTGGGTTTAGGCAGGCCACTACCAGTAATATATTCTTAATTAATATGGAAAATGAAGAACAAATCCACCTTCTCACAATAAATGTAAAGTTTTCTTTTTTGAAGCCCAAGGCAATGAATTTGTTGCTGAAGCATCTTCAATTCTTTACACTGATTTTTCAATCGGGATTCTACTTCCTGTTTTTTCTCTTCCATTCCCATCTTAAGCCTTTTTCTCATATCCTCCATTCCATAAACAGTATCTGCATTATCATGTAAAAACAGTAGGATGTAAAAATGATTTGATAAAAAGATGCCCTACAGTAATTGTAGACGGGTAGGGTTATTGGAATTTTTCATGCAGAAATGGATCAACATATTATCACAAATAGAAGATGTGGCAGTATAACTTTTGAAAGAGGAAAACATAATTTTTACAATTGGATTGCAGATGTTGATCGTCTTCAAACCAGCATTTGGAAGAGCTAAATGTTAAAACCTCATCACAGACATAAAAAAAAGACAAAAACAGTAAGAAGATGTCACTCCCATGGAGTGTCACTTCGGATAAGTTGTAAAGCTCATTCCTACAGAGTGTCACATTAGCGCCCTTGATTATAGGACATGTGAGATTTCCTGACAATGTTATAGTGTAATGCATCCCGAAACCCAGATGGAAGATGGCTATTAAGTAAAGATATGCCCCTATCTCTAAATTTTTGGCTACATTTAGGACTGTTACGGGTTACGGGCATGACTATATAATATCCCGTGGTGAGAATTTACCGTAGTATTCTATACACATGGATAAGTGTGAGGGTTAAATGAGAGTGTAAAGAAGGGGAGGATTACTTTTAATCCTCGGGATTGAGACAACTCATTAGGCCAAGCGTGAACTTGCCTGGGGGCCTTGGGTATCGTTATAAATAAGAGGCCTAGCTACCCTCATTTGATGATCTTGTTGACTACGTCGAGACTCTGCCTTGTGGTGGGTCAACTCTTGTAGCTAGCGCACTAGCATCAGGTACGACTCGACACCACGGCGGTGGTATGGGACGCCGATCGAGGCTCGAGTCCGTCTTGATCCCTTCGCTCGGGGGTGGTCGGGTGGATCGGCACCCTTCTTTCTCTCTCTCCTTTCTATCTATTTATCTATTTTCTATCCTTATCTCATGCTTACATTAGTCTATGTCTCTAACAAGGACTATAGTATTTCAAAAGCAAATATATATTTAATCTGGGAAATAGTATGCATACGATTTATTAACTTACAAAAATTGAGTTGATGATTTGAAACCTGTTTTTATATTCAAGATGCCATGCAATCTATTGACTTCCATTTGCAGCAAATCACGAGCCAGCATTTTCTCTTCTTTTTCTTTCACCATTGACTGTGATAAGGTGTGGAATAAAATTTTAATGAATTCAGAAAGGCTAACCACACAACTAATAGTCTGTTCCATTTAGGTAACACTAGATCTCATGTATAAGATCTTAGATTGTCAGCAATACTTTTACTGTAGTACTGGGCACAATCAATGTGCTGATAACATGAATCATGACATGCATTGCACAGAATATATGTGCCAGGCACTGAAATGAATATTGTCTTGGGTGGAATACAATTATCATTGTGCCATTAGAAATTGAATATTACGCATTCATATTACTTTAATCTTATAGAAGTTAATTTGAGAAATCATAAGAATAAGTGTCCAAAAGACAACCATCCAGAAATTGGTGTGATTCAAACATCTTACCACAGGCATCACCTCTCCTAGTGGCTACTAGTGGCAAAATCAGTTTACAGAAGCCTAAGCAATTCTTTTCTTAGAAAAAATTAAATTCTAGATATATGGAAGAGTACCTTTACTGCAAGGAGACCAGTCTCTGATGCAAGTGTTAGCTCAGAAGTTTTATCTTCAAAATCAGACAACTTCTTCAGTAAGTCTTCGTTTTTCCTCTTTGCTGCCCTGCCATCATCTTCTGCTTTCTTAATCTACAACACCGAGCAGATCATACAACGTTGAAATCATATTTTGAATTTGCTATGAACAAATCTTATCCTTGTTCTTAGTTCTGGTTTCTCATCTAGGATTACAATATGAAATATTTTAAACACTGAAAGACTTATGAGAGTTAGCAAAATCACACTGGAAAAATAAGCAAAGAAGAGAAAGAAAGTATAATAAACCTGTGAAATCACCAAAGTTTCCTCTGATTTTCTATCCGCATGTTCCTTTTCAAGGTCAATCATTTTCTCTTTCAATTCTTTTGACTCTAAATTGCTTCTCTCTCCACTAGCTCTTGCAACCTTTCTTTCAAGACATTGAATCTCAAAATCCGCTGAATAGAGCATTTCATCAAGTTTTAGCACATTTTCTTCCATATGATGTATTTTATGAGTCAAAGCTGTTGACTGAGTGTTTGATCCTTTGATTTCGTAGATGGTATCTTTTTCTGCAGATGACATTGACACATCAATCATTTGTGAAACTGAATATTTAATCAGTAGAAGTCATAAGAAAATTTATTGGAAAGAAGTTTGTAAAGTGATCAACTTAACTAAATATTTTATTGTCATTAAAAAATTCCCATGAATTACATGTAAACATTATTGAAATCAGACCTTTTTCACACAGAATACCCAGCTTCGCAGAAGCCTCATAGTGCTTTTCTTTCACCAAATGCACCTCTTTTTTTGCTGAACTGAGATTAGCTTCTTCTTCAGTTAAAATTCTCTCAAGTTCTTGCCTTTTCTTGTCCAATGTGTCTAGCAGTGCATATTCATCTTCAACTTTGTGTCTTGTTTGTTGCAGCTTTTTGGACAACTCATCAAGCTTTGCTTTCTTCTTCTCAAGTTCCTGCAGAGACAAATATAAACACAGAGTCATTTCATACAGAGGTGATTGCCCAAGTATACGCTTACATCCTTTTAAAGATAGGTTTGCATCCTCAATGAAAGTCAAAACAGGTTATTTGCACCTCATCAGCTTGCCGTTTCTGAGACTTAGATGTAGATAACTGTGCAGTTGCAAGTTCTAGATTTTTTTTCATCAAAAGCAGCTCGTGCTCAGCTTCCTTCATACTGTCACATAGCACAAAACCCAACATGATGTCATTTGTATGCATTATCAGGTTTAGTACATAGATGCTTCTTAACATGTGATGTGAGACAAGTTTTCCTGTCTTCCTCACAGGCATAGAAATGCCAATTCATCCTTTCCATGACATTGGACAAACTAGAAAATTGCATAAGTAGTGTTTGCATGAAAGTAAACCCTAAACCCTATAAACAGAATGTCAAAAATTTATGTTTGCTTGTTAGAAAGAAAATTCAAGCTTATTGAACTTGTAATTAATTCCAAAGTCATGTTTTTTCTCAACTTGAAGACATAGAGCATGATTACCTTGCTGACTCCTTTTGAAAATATTCCTGAGCTTTGACCGATTCTTCTTCTTTGCTAATCAGCTGCTTTTCAAGTTCATTCTGCAAACATACAAACAATTTCGAAAATGTTGGATGTCAAATTCTGCTGCAAATCACTATCTGCCTCAAGAGAAGACTCACATACATTCATGAGGATCTCTTTAGCAAGCTTTTCAGCTAACTCATCCAACTGATGCTTCTCTTGTCTAAGTTGAGATTTCTTTCTTGCAAAATCTTCGGCAGTTTTATGGATGGCCTCATCTCTCTTATGTATTGTGTCAACAGCATCCTCCCACAGCTGTATCAGATCTTTCCTTTCATTGTGCAATGTTCTACAAGGTAGATCATTTTAAGATTATCAAACAATACATTAGTTAGCTGAATTTTTCATTTTCATGTGCATCTTTAACGTTCACGAAGGCAACTCTAGATATTTACATTTTGTTGTGCATGTTTCAAGAATAGAAGTACGATGTTCAATAACAACCACAGTTTACCACAGCATTAAATTTATGAGTAAATAATCCAGATACATGAGGTATAATAAGATGTCTTTCCAGGAAATCGTATCAAACTATCATGGAATCTAGATATGTGCCATAATACAAAATTTGTATTATGTTAGAGCACAAAGCCCACACATGGGAGTGTGATAACTTAATGTCAAATTGTAATAGTGATTGAAGCGTATATAATGTCAACATAACAGAAAATCACTAAAAATGGGGTATTAGCATCATAGGACCAACTTAAGACACTGTAATCAGATTGGGTACCTACATAGTCATGTCTCCTTAGACAGAATTCTGAATATGAATATCAACGTGAGCCAAGAATGCACATTTGGATTACCTCCAGGGTAAGAATATAAAAACCTCTAATTGCATACAAGTTTCAACAATATTTAAACATATTTTTACAACATTCTGGTGTATTTCTCATTCATTTAATACATTAAAAAAGATATCAATGAAAAAATTGAAGACTACTTGAATACTTCAGCAGTTTTGTCAAGCTCTATCTGTGCACTTTGAGTGGATGTAACCTCCGTATCCAATATTTGTTGCAGTGTGCACACATCTGTCGAAGCCTTCTCAGCTTCAAGATATAATTCTTTAAGTTTTGCATTATCAGTTTTGGTATACATTTGAATAGCAAAATTGTCTTCATCTTTTTGTTCTGCCGCTTTGCTCCACTGATCTAACTCTTCCTGCTCTGTCACAAACCAGTGAATGAGAAAATGGTTTCTTGGAATCAAGAGCAAAACAAATAGCTCCGGACGGGTAATATATCTTCATCACGAACCATATGATCATAGCTCATTCATGAATAACGTATCTAACCTTGTTCCATTGCATGAGATACTGAAATTGCTCCATTTTCTCATTGGCCTTGAACATGGAAGCAGTGAGAGCATGTACAGAGCTTATAGTTTCCTCATTTTCTTTCTGTATTCGAAGAATATCACGCTGTTGCAGACAACATCATTCTTCTCACAATAAGAAACTCTCCATTTGCATTAAATAATATCCCACTCTGTTTACTTTCCAGTTCCTATTTACCTGAACCCTTGCAACTTCCATTTCAGAGAGCTTTTTCAAATGTTCTTCGGTTGCAATCTCCCTCCTCTTAGCATCAGAACAGCATTGTGTTCGACATATTTCTTGTTCTAATCTCCACATGTGTTGTTCCATGGCGGTGGTCCTATCATCTTGTTCTTGAATAGATTCCTGATAGATGTGCAGAAACTCACTCTCTCTTGTTTTCATTTTTCTTGTAAAACAATGTGTTGTAATAATATACAGAACTAACAGCAACACAAACACTAACAGAACATCAACATAAAACATCAGGCGGCATAGGGGTTTATGTCATAGGTGATATGTATGTGACAAATTTGTTTCACAAAGTGACAAAGAGCTACACCTTCTGCTGCTCAAATCCACTAAGAGTGCAATGGGGGGAGACCTGCCCTAATAAGAGGTCCCTCAATCAGCAGTCATGAAAAAATACCATGTTGAGCATCAAAAAGAGAAACATTTAGGGAAAAGTTGTTGAAGGACAATAGTACAGTCACATAAGCTCATCCACAAAGAACAATCACAACTTTCTTTAGCCCCATCACTCCTACTAATGCTACAAGTCAATCACGGGATACACAAATAGGCTCCCAACCAGGACATAACAAGGGGTTACAATAGATCACTCAATAGGCCTTGGCCCCACTGACAACGACCTCTGCACCCTTGTCATCGACAGATAAAGACCATTATCTCCTATCACTGCAAGTGCTTCCCTCACTTCGTAGACCTCTCCATTCTGGATCAACCTATGCTAGAGATCTTTCGAAGAAAAAAGTTATAATATATTTAACTTGAGAATCTCACATGTGCTGAAAACCAGATTCTTTAGTCTCTTTTTATCTTATTTATTTTTATATTTACTTAGTAATATTTATTTTATTTTGATTTCTTGTTCTCAAAGACGAGACAACACTAAAGATGTAATCTCCATTTTGGTCTTATCGGCCATTTTGGCCTCTTAAAAGATGTTAATCACATCAGCGAGAAGTATGCACAACACTCTTCGCAGAGATCACCACAGTGTGAAAGATGATGGAGAAGGCTGATCCAGGGGCTCTGCACAAGGCTGTTGGAGCTTCAATGGCATAGGGAATCAACCTTATCTCAGCACAAGATGAAGCAGCTATCGCATATCACTGATTTCTGTTGCAGTATGGATACCTTGAATTCGCCAATATCCGTAATAATTATTTGTCTCATAAGTCAAATCTGCCTCTTAACAGATGGTTAATTTCCCATAGACTGATTCTTATAGACGGGTATCTCTCTCCCTCTCATGAAAACACACAATTATACTAATATTTATTTTATTTTGATTTCTTGTTCTCAAAGACGAGACAACACTAAAGATGTAATCTCCATTTTGGTCTTATCGGCCATTTTGGCCTCTTAAAATATGTTAATCACATCAGCGAGAAGTATGCACAACACTCTTCGCAGAGATCACCACAGTGTGAAAGATGATGGAGAAGGCTGATCCAGGGGCTCTGCACAAGGCTGTTGGAGCTTCAATGGCATAGGGAATCAACCTTATCTCAGCACAAGATGAAGCAGCTATCGCATATCACTGATTTCTGTTGCAGTATGGATACCTTGAATTCGCCAATATCCGTAATAATTATTTGTCTCATAAGTCAAATCTGCCTCTTAACAGATGGTTAATTTCCCATAGACTGATTCTTATAGACGGGTATCTCTCTCCCTCTCATGAAAACACACAATTATACTAATTGCATGTGAAAAACACAAACATTGATACTACACCCAATTTAGTGTTGCGCCTCAATGGATAGAGAGGGCATGCTGAATTTCGAATAAATCAGAAGAACACCCCTCCAAGGGAAGAGAATCTCTCTCTCTCTCTCTCTCTCTCTCTCTCTCTCTCTCTCTCTCTCTCTCTCTCTCTCAAAGAGGAGACAACATTCTAAGACGTAATTTCCCGTCTCATAGAACAATTTTGGCCTCTAGTAGACGTTTTAAGGTTTCTCATCTGTTTCTCTGCACTCACCTCGACATGGAGAAGGGCCTTTTGGGATTGGATGACGAGGTCGTTGAGCGCTCGGACCTCTTCATCTGCGAAATGAGGGAGGTAGACAGGGACATCTCCATCGCTGTCTCCGTCGCCATCGCCATCGCCATCGCCATGGGCCATGACCATCGCCCGCTCGCGTGGGCGGTGTGATCCAAGGAGACAGAGCACAACAGACAGCGAGAAGGCAAACAAAACAGAACAAAACAAAAAGAAAACACCAAATTTCTTCATATACATATGTTGTACATATAATGTAGAGAAATAGCTAATTCCCAGAATACCCCTCATGTTTTCGAGAAATCCATGCCATACCCCTACTACCCCTACCCTCTCTATGTCCAAATATGTAGTTAAAACATTAATTTGCCATCTCCACAATAGCTCGATTCTCCCTTCCTTCCTTTAACTCTGAACGTTAAGGTTTTAGATTTCAAAACTTTACTTCCGCACTTCCATTGCGTTATTCATTTCTCCATATTTTATTGCGAGGAGAAGGCGACAATGAGTTCTCAAAACGAAAATATAGGTTGGGTTATTGGTGACGTGGTAAAATCATTAGTCGCAAATAGAAGAATGAGTTATTGAAAGAATCTCTGTGAACGAGGCACCATAACATCTTCGATTGCAAAGATGATGAGATCTCACATAATAAAAAATATTCTCATGTCCATGTTAACAAGGCACCATGTTTATGTTTATGTTTATTTGGTGACCAAGTCCTTCAACGAAAATCAATGTTTATGTTGCACAAAAGAACAGGCTCACCAAAGTTGATGAAGCTCCTAAACTAAGATCCATGTTGCTTAAGTTGAGTAAGCAAAATCATCAATTCAAAAAACGAGTTCCCTGGCAATAGGCCATATCAATGTGATAGGCCATATAAATTGTGATGCAACCTCCACACTGCTCCAAAAGAGCTTCCTGGAGCTTGAAGCGGCCAAAATCCCGCCTCATCTCTGCAACCCCATGCATATTGCATGAAATGTTTCCCCTTTTGGTTCCACATGAAATATCTAGCCTTCATGGATGATAATAAAATCTAGGGAAAAGTACAGGATACCCCTGGAAGTTCCTCTATTTACCAGAATGGCCCTGGAAGTTCCAAATTTACCAAACTACCCCAATGTCCAAAAAATTACACTTTATAAAGCCCTATTTAACAAAGATGGAAGAAATGGACCTAAACTAGCCCTATTTACCAAAGATTTGAGTGTATAATTACTTTATAAAGTGTAATTTTTTGGACATAGGGGTAGTTTGGTAAAATTGGAACTTCCAGGCGCATTCTGGTAAATAGACGAACTTCCAAGGGTATCCTGGTACTTTTCCCTAAAATCTATGGGGATCTTAAAAAATGGGGATTATTTGAGGAAGTTCAACACGTATCGCCTTGTTCAAACACACTGCACAATGAGCAAATCACTCATCTAAATACTCATAAAGCTATGATGTGTGGACCAATATAGGCTTTAGCATTGACCAAAGAGAGGAGGTGCCAGCTATTGATCAATATCATCATCATCACAACATGTTTAAAATATGTTTCATAGCATTTTCTTGTTTTAGTGGTGTTTTCTTTTCTCATTTAAATCTTCCAAGAATCCATATGTTCCTCTTCCAAATAATTTCCTTTGATTTGGACGGTAAGACTCCAAAAAAGGCCATAGTATGGATATTTGATTCATTGCTTCTAAAAAAATACAACATGTGCAATGTGCACATGCTATGTTGGCATACTCGATTACCTTATTGAAGTTTTTAATACAGTATACCAAGGGATTGCAAATTCCTACTTAGTATTTTTTACAATTGAGGTTGGTGCACAAATACCAAGATCGCCATGCTCAGTCACAAAATCATAGTTGCATCTTTCTATCACTGCAATTCCAAATCATTCCATTTGCCAACCATGTTCTCTCTGATAGATCAATCTGATAGAGCAACAGTCAGTTCTACGATGTCTATCTTAATGCTAAGGTAACTTGGTCACATGACATTAGTTATTCATTGGAACATTTCTTGAACAACATCATGGGCCAAGTTTGCACATTTCATGCATAAAAACTGCAATTCTCAGCTCAACTTTTACAACCAGCTCCTGTCGTATTCTGTGTCATCTGTGTATATGTTGTACATTAAATAAAATGCATCAGAGTCTTGACTAATTGATTTTGATGCAAGTTCAAAAACCCTTTGGCCGAGTTCCCTATTGCTCCATTTTTGGCAAGCACCTAAAATGCTACTCCATGTCACACAATTAGGCTGAAAAGGCATCACAGACAACCAACACATAGCTTTACCAAGCTGCCCTGCTCGGCCTAGAAGATCAATCATACAGTTGTGATGTTCAATATCTAGACTGATACAATACTCTTCAATCATAACCCCAAAAATTCGTTGCCCTATATCCACAAAGCCTCCATGATTACATGCACTAAGAATGCTCAATAATATTACTCCATCTGGATCTACTCCATCCACCTTCATTTGCTCAAAAAGCTGAAAAACCACTCTGGTCTCACCTTGGCGGGCATAACCCGTGATTATCGCACTCCACACAATTAAATCTCGGCTGTCCAATCTCAGAAACAAGTAATGTGCATCTATGAGAGAGGCACATTTGGCATACATGTCTATCAACACCTTAAACACATAAGGATTATCTTCAAATCCCTCTTTCACAGCCAAAAGGTGCACTTCCCTACCCCTATTGATGCTGCCGGTAAGGCCACATGTTTTCACTACTGAAATAAAAGTAGTAGCATCCGGAGGGGTACCCTCAGCTTGCATAAGATCATAAGAAGAGAGTGCTTCATTAACAAACCCATTATCTGCATACCCAGAAATAAGGGGATTCCAAGCTGTATCCCTATATAGAAGTCTATCAAACACGTTTTTTGCTTCCATGAGCATACCACATTTAGCATACATTTCAATCAAGGCACCACCAAGGAGATCATCCACTTCACATCCATGACGTACAATCTTGGTATATAGAATGTGGCCTTCATCCAAAGATGGTATGCTTCCACAACATTTCAAACCATAGACAAAGGTCCCAACATTTGGTGTCACTTTATCTTCCTCCATCTCCTGCAGACAGTATAGGCCTTTCTCATAATGCTTGCGCTCAACAAATTCTGACAACAAAATATTCCAGGAGACAACATCTCGGGAAGGTGTCTTGTTGAAAAGTTCATTTACTTCAGCACAGTATCCACACTTTGCATACATATCAACCAACGTATTCCAAACAAAGGGATACTTTTCCAATCCAAGCTTAGTGATAACCATGTGAGTTTCTCGACCAATTTCTATGGCTCCAAGTGAGCCACAAGCTTTCAAGCAGCAAAGAACTGTGATATCATTAGGATAAATCCCTTCAAATTGCATTTCTTCTAACAATTTCAAGGCTTCATTATTCAGCTCCTGTTCAGCCAAGCATGTGATTAAAGTATTCCATGATACCACATCCTTAACTGCCATATCATCAAAAACTTTCCACACTTCTGCGATCAAAGCACATTTAGCATATAAAGCAAGCAAAGCATTTGCAACAAAGGGGTCCCTTTCAAATCCTCTCTTGACAATATCTATGTGTACTTTACAGCCTTCATCAATGAATCCAAAGTTCCCATAAGCTTGTAAACTACAAGCAAGTGTGACATCACTCGGCAATATGCCCTCTTGTTGCATCTCTTCCAAGCTTTCCCGCACTTTATCAGGTAGCTCATACTCAACATAACCTGTAATCAATGTGGTCCATGAGATAACATCACGTTCGGGAAGTTCATGAAAGATTTCTAGAGCTTCCAAAAGCAACCCATTCTTAGCATACATGTCCATCAGTGTACTGCCAACAAATGAATTAAGTTCAAATCCTTCTTTCACAACTTCAGCATGGATTTTTTGACCCCTTCTAATTGCTCCCACACTTCCACAAGCTTTTAAACTATGAACGAACATGATTGCATCCATAGAAACCCCCTCTGCTTGCACCTTCTCTAAACACTTCAACACCTCCTCATCAAGTCCTTGTTCGGCATATCCTGCAATCAATGTGGTCCACAAGACAACATCTCGAACCGGTAACTCTTCAAATACTGCTTGTGCTTCAGCAAGTGAGCCCCATTTAACATACATGTCAACCAAAGCACTACCTATAACAGGATCCTTCTCAAACTCCTCTTTCACAGCCTCCAGATGTACTTCTTGGCCTCTTGCTATTGTCGTTATGTTTGTGCATCCTCTCAAAATACATAGAAATGTTACAGAATTTGGGAACACACCTTCAGTTTTCATCTTTTCAAGACAATGCAAAGCTGAAGTTATATGTCCATTGTCTGCATAGCCAGCAATCAATGCAGTCCATGAGATCACATCTCTGGACAAAATCCCATCAAAAACATGGTGTGCTTCTGCAAGGAGGCCACATTTGGCATACATATCTAGTAAAGCACTTCCAATGAAAGTGTTGGATTCAAGGCCCCATTTAGATATCTGAATATGTAATTCTCTGCCCTTACCCACAGATCTGGTCTTCTTACATGCTTTTAAGCTACATAATAGCATGCCAACATTAGGGACTACATCCTCCATTCGTATTTGTTCTAAGAAATATGATGCATCTCGGTCGAATCCATGATCAGCATACGCTGAACTCAATATTGTCAATGTGACCACATCTCGAATGGGTATTTCATCAAATACATCTCGAGCTTCAGAAAGTGCACCACAATTTGCATACATCTCAACAATGCTGCTACCTATTAAACCATCTTCTTCCATACCTTCGCTAACAATATGAGCATGTATGGATCGACCTTGTCGTATATATCGGCGTTTAGCACAAGATTTTAGCAAGGATTGAATCGCATTCGTGTCCATAAGGACATAATCATGTTCCATTTCAGGAACTAGCTCAAAGGCAAGATCATATTCTCCAAGAGTAAGACAGACTTCCAGAAGGGAGCACCAAAAACTAGAGTTTCCTTCCATGTGTCTGTAAAAGACTCTCTCTGCATCTTTAGTCCTTCCACATTCCACAAATGTTAACATTATCATGCCTCTTAGAGCTTTGTGACAATCCAGCCCATGGAAACACAAGTGAAAGTAAATAAGTTGGGCATATGTAGAATTCCTCTTCACTCTACATTTGCATAAGATGCCTACGAATGTCTCTATTGATAGAAGCTTCGAAAAATATATCACATCGTTTTCGTGCATATAGAATCCTGGAGTTTTGGAAGGAGAATCAAAGCTCAAAGCTTCAGCATTGCGTTTTACATCACTTTGAGCATTTCTTTCTACGGTCTTTGGGGCATTGCGTTTTACATCTTTCCGGCCATTGCTTTTCACATCGCTCAGGGAATTACTTTTTACATCATTGATTTTTACATAAATTTGAGCATTGTTTTCTACATCATATTGAACAGGGCTTTTTCTTCCATTTTGGAAAGGGGTGGTACTTGTCCAAACTGACGATGGATGTGTAACAGTCACTTCCATTATTGCAAGTTTAGTTGGCACTTCCATGAAACTGAGGAAAACCCAAAGGTGATCCTGCAGAGATCATAGGGAGCCTGTGGCAGCAACATATCCATGTGAGGACGCATGAATCTATCCATCCCATCAGGATGTGTATGAAACAGAGGATGAACCATCATCATCTCTATCTAGCAAAAGTTGCAAGTTTTAGTTAACACTTCCATGAAACAGATGATCCTGCAGAGATCATAAACAGCCTGTGGCAGCAACATAGCCATGTGAGGATGAACCATTCATCATCAGTTCTATCTTTCTTTCTAGCAAAAGATACCTCTTTAAGTTAAGAGGTTAAAGCTAAATATATATGTCAATTGTAATGTTTTCTAGGATCACCCAAAAACATAATGCAGAAAATAGTGTTATATGGGGCTAATGTATTCCAGATATTTTGTGTGTGATTTTGGGCACTAGTTTCCGATACAACTAGACATACAAATCGTTACTTGGTGTGGTACAAAGACGAAAGAAGGAATTGTCATATGGGCATCATGGGATTTGCCTTCTATCACAAACCACGAGATTACGTGTTTGATGGGAAAAGTGGTTATAGACTTTCGCAGTTGCAAATGGCTTCTAGTATTGACAGGATTTTCCGTACGTCAAAACTTGAAATATGATAAGAAGAGAGATAAATGCAAAAGGGAACAAGAACGGATTAAATCAGCGAGTCTGTGTAGTGAGTCTACGATCAATGTTTTTGTGCCTTCGTTGTTGTGGACCTCTTCGCGTGCCATCGTGAAGTACTTCTCCTTTTATTATTCTTTGGATCAATCGAGAAATCGGTGTGGGCAGTCTACAATCGATGGTTCGATGCCTTAGTTGTTATAAGCCTCTCACGTGTATTTGCGAGTACTTCCCATGTGATTTTTCTTTAGTGTCAAAGCATGGGCTTACAATCTCCAAATAATGTTGAATCTCACAATTAGCATTCACAAAGTCACTATATATTTATAATCCTTTAAGTGCATGATATTTTATCTCAAAATTTCTTAAATAATGACTTTCAATAGAAACGAAAAAAACACGAATAGAACTTACAACAAAGTATAGAACCCTTCTATGGATCTAAATACAATGACTTCGACCACGAACTTAATCCCACCTTAAACACCATTTCAAATGGCAAATATGATGATATGTGACCTTTGCTCTCTCTCTCTTGTAATTAGCTTACCCTAGTGGTAAGTTGTTAAGACTACAAGCACTGCGTCTTGGGTTGAAAACCCAATTTTCCCCCTTCTCTATATTATATACTTCATATATATCTCTGAATTCACTAGATGCCATTATGGAATGTAGGGGTTGAACCCATGACCACCTAGTCTCCATTGGGCAACCTTACCACCTGAGCTACATCCATTGTGATTTTTCTTTGGTGTCAAAGCATGGGCATCCAATCTCCAAATAATGTTGAATCTCACAATTAGCGTTCACAAACTCACTATATATTTATAATCCTTTAAGCGCATGATATTTTATCTCAAAATTTCTTAAATAATGACTTTCAATAGAAAATAAAAAACACCAACATAACTAGCTTACACAAAGTATAGAACCCTTCTATGGATCTAAATACGATGACTTCCAAATAATGTTGAATCCCACAATTAGCGTTCACAAACTCACTATATATTTATAATCCTTTAAGTGCATGATATTTTATCTCAAAAATTCTTAAATAATGACTTTCAATAGAAAAGAAAAAAACACCAACATAACTAGCTTACACAAAGTATAGAACCCTTCTATGGATCTAAATACGATGACTTCGACCACGAACTTAATCCCACCTTAAACACCAATTCAAATGGCAAATATGATGATATGTGACCTTGGAGAGTTCTCTCTCTTCATAGTTGATATGTGACCTTTGCTCTCTCTCTTTCTCTCTTGTAATTAGCTTACCCTAATGGTAAGTTGTTAACACTACAAGCACTGTGTCTTGGGTTCAAAACCCAATTTTCTCACTTCTTTCTATTATATACTTCATATATATATATATATCTTAATTCACTAGATGCCACTGTGGAATGTAGGGGTTGAACCCATGACCACCTAGTCTCCATTGGGCAACCTTACCAATTGAGTTACATCCATATCTCTCTCTTTCTTTCTCTTGTGAAAACACACAATTCTATTAATAACTATGTGTAAAAAACACTACTTACAATGGGTGTGACAATGGAGTATGGTTACCCACTATCTACAATACATGGGTAGTGGAACATGTTGAATTGCCAATAGGCAATACAAACACTACACTGAGGAAAGAATTTACACTTGCTCTAATAAAGAAAATTGTCACATTATTACTCCCTTCAACTTTCGTAGATATGCTTTCCCTTCGTGTCTACCATCAAATACAAAAGCATTGCGCATGTTCCAATTATGATGCAATCTCCAATATCTCAGAAATAGAAAAATGATCTCCATCACTCATTTTGGGTCAACCTGTGTAAATTGTGCAAACACCCACTGTCGAGGTGTCAAATAACACCATGATAAAGCTTGTCAAATTTGAGAAATGTAACTCCAAATCAGACAAACAATCGGACATTGTATAAATTGATGAGTATTATCTTCCATTTGAACAGTGCAAAAAAAGCAATTACCCGTTGCTAGTCCACGACGCTTTAGAGCTAATCCCAAAGGCAATCCTCCAACCAAAACTCTCCAAATGAAGACCTCTGCTACAAGTGGCAATTTAGAATGCCAACTACATTGTAAGATCTGTCACGACCCATAATCATATTTGTGTATTTTCCATTCTTCTTCAACCTTAGATGATAGCCATCCAAGAGACTAAACAAAGCAATGATACAAAAGATTAGTTGGCACTTGTAACAATGACGTTTGACCCCGTAAACACCAATCAATCCACAATTGTTCTCCTATTTGTAGAGGTAAGGTACCTTGCATCAATGCAATATTTTGTAGTTGTTGCCAAATAAACCCATAATTATGCGGGATGTGTAATAATTGTTGCTCTTCAACAAACTCCAAAATTCTTTGAGATGGAGCCTAAACTATATCTCCCACCTCTTTGACCCCTAAATGAAACAAACAATTAAATTGAGAGTGCAATCTCTCATTTCCTGGCCAACATAATAATCGAGAAGACACAAGTAACTCTTTTTGTAAAGAATTACAATGCTCTCTACTAGATGATGGTTTCCATACACATAACAAGAGCGCTTCTTGCCATGAGGTAACCAAGTGTTGAACACATGAAGAGCCCAGAAATCATAAGTGAAATACATCCATTCAGTAATTGCCACCATGAAGCCTTAATTGTTGTCCTCTCGTGTGTTAAACCCCTGTTCTCAATGAAATATTAAACAATAGATATCCATGGTTGTGAGTTTGAGCACATGTCTTGTAATAATGAAAATCTACGAGCCATCATATGCATAGATAAGTTCAATATTCCAGCTCCCCCCAAGCGCTTAGGGATTGCTAGATGATTCCACGCAACCCAAGTGATTCCCATCTTATCCCTCTTTTTCCACAACAAATATCGAAGAGGTTGCAAAACATAATGCAAAGCCTTGTTTGTCCATGGCAAAAATGGCAAGTAATGTAATATCATGGGTTCCATAATACATTGTACAACCTTCAACGGTACATGAAATGTCCAAGATTGTGACTTCCAATACATGAACTTATCCCTCAACTTACTAGACATCCATTTAATCAATTGACCATTTGTAACATTCATTCCTAATGGATAGCCCAAGTGTTGAAAAATAGAGCCTCTCTCTCTCTCTCTCCCGTCCCTCCCTCTCTCTCTAAAACTAACTCTCTTTATCTCCCAAGTACCTTTTTACAAAGCCAAATGCTTCAAACATATCGAGTATGTTGCATTAACTTTTTCTAAGGTATTTTCCCTCATTGCTTTCTAGAAAAGTTAGAACGTCAAAGTGAAAAGCATTGCGAAAATATGATGATGTCTGTGTTCGAAATGTGCAATGTGCATGAACTTGGAGTAAATTTGTAAAGTAATTTATGATATACATAATATCTATGCTTAAATACGAGAAATTCATTGAAGACAACAAATGATGCGACATAACTCATAAAAGAGAGGGATTCTGAGTGAAACAATTATCGACGAGAATATCAATGGGAAATAGGTTATGTTCAAATTTGTGTGAAAATGAGTGGCAAACATATAATTTTACATAACAAAATTGTAATATTTTTCATGTTAAAAATTTATTTGCATAAAGCTACCTCAACCTTTGGAAAATGAGCACCCTTTTTACTGGATCATCATCATCGTTAATTTCAATAACTAAAGACCACAAAAAAGTCATCATTAGGATGTAATGTCAACCTAGGAAGTGTCTTCAAATTAGATATTGTTATACAATATTTGTCTCCTTCCATCGACCATTATTTGGTTGCACTAAAGGTCTTTATGGAAGAAAGTTGACTTCAAGGGAGATTAAGAAAGTATTTGACACTGTACACGAAATATGCATTGAAAAAGAAAGGTAGAGATCGAAATGTTATTAGAGTATTGAGTAGGTGCAAGCTGGACTATGTCAGCAATTTTGGTGCTAATTGAAAACACACATGGTTTCTTGAGCAACATGGGGGGTCAAGGGAGGGTGTCCACCCTCTCCCACAGTCCCACACTCTTTGGTCCTTGCATTGACAAAGTAGAAGAAATAGTAAACAAGGTTGCAATAGGAGGATTAGATGGCCCACGACACATGCAAGAAATAACTTATTTTTATCATCCTACATGTCGATCAATGATGTATTACTCTCAGATACTTTGAATGGTATACAACACTTAGTCGTTGTGTTTGGAAACATTGTATATAATCAATGGGCCAACTATTAACACGGAGAAAAAAAAAAGAACAATGATGGCAATACAACCAAAGCACTAGTCCCTTTTTGACATGCAAGGGAGAACCAATCCATACAAGTGGTACAAGTGTGGTGTCCTCAATCTGTAGCAACTATTATAGTGTCTCAAAATTGATAGGGACTCATCGGAGAGCCGAATCCCAATCCCAAAGGGGCGCCACTACAGGTTATCCCAACCCAGAGTCCCAACAGGCTACCCAACAACTAGTCACTGACGACCATATTTGGCTTTATATAAGGAAAGGGCATGGATGATCATACTCATTCTTTGATTCACTCATTTGCACAGGGGGGTGTGTGGTGCTCTCTCTCTCTCTCCCTCCCTCTTGGATAATTTTAGATTTGTTCCGAATCGTCCCAACTCATGCATTGGTTTTGATTGTTTTGTAACCTTCTTAAATTATATATCATATAAAAGCATTTTGCCCCCCGAGTTTTGGTCTCCATCGTGTGCTCTTGTGTGTAACAAGGCTAACCATAAATTTGGCACATAACTCTAAAATAAAAAAATAAAAAAAAAATAAAAAAAATAAAGGTTCATAAACTCTCCCCTTTTTTATTTCACACTAGTGATAAAGGGGAATTAAATACTAATCATATTTTTTATAATCTATTAATGAGTTATAATCTATTAATGAATGATTGTTCTTTTTTTAGTGAATTAAATTGATTTATTTTTAAAATAAATAAATAAATAAATAAATAAATAATTGTTTGTATATTTATTTTGCAAAACGAATGGTTTTATAATATTCGCAGGGCCATTTCTTATGCTCGAATATTGCGAATATCAGGCATGGAGAATGTCACGAATGTCACGCATTTGTTAATCTATGACTCTAATCATATTCTTGGGACATAACAAAAAGGGGTGGAAGACCAGGAAAAAAAGCAAATGCTACCTTTTCCAGCTTCCTCTACTTCTTGGTGGATAGAAAGTCAAGCTTGACTTGGTCTCTGCCTGCACAGAAATTTATGGAGCTTCGTCTTCTTCTCTCCAGGTATGCATTCTCCTCCATTGACCATACATTCATGCTCAAATTGTGTTTCCCCCCCCCCTTTCTGTTTTAAGGCACAGCTTGCAATTCTTCGCCATTGCTTGACATCTGTATCCACCTTCCTTCCACTGTTTTCTTTTGCTTAGCTAGTTTAGTAGCATCATGAATTTACTCATTTAATGGAGATATCTCATCAATGGGACATTCCTACACGTGTATTCTAGGGTTTCCCCTTTTCTGCATATACAAGTGTTAGTTCCTCCACAGAGACTTAAGCAACTTGTTCATCTCCATACTTTGGATATTGCAAGTGACAGATTAGTAGCCTTCCTCCTACATTCCATCGAGATTCTATTCACTGTGTTAGAGACTGTGAATCAGTATGTTTTCATGCCAAGTTGCAATGTGGCCTTGTTACTTCTATCCACTGAGATTCACCTCATAAATCCTTCCAACATGACTATCGGTATTGCAAGTGGCACACTACACTTGGTTGATTTAAGATTGATATAAGATTTGGCTGGTTGCCAGATGAGATTGTAGATTCAACTTTTAATGCTTCTGGCATTGCAAGTGCTAGAGGAGTGTTGCATCTTTGATCGACTGCCATTCAGTTGGCTGGTGTGGAAGACTGTTTTGCACAACTTTATTGCATAAAGGATCCTCCCTCATCCATTGCCAATTCTGAAATGGGTGAAGAAGTGTCGGTCTTGCTTCATGGGACGCTGCTTGTGTGCATCCATTCCGCAACTAATCTCCCAAACATGGATAGGTTTTCTGAGACCATAAGACAATGTCTAACAGTGTTTGCTCCATGCAAGAAAGTTGTTCAAGGCTCCAACTGCATCAATCATAAAATCACCAGTGACCCTTATGTTTGTATGTCGCTAGGAGATGTGAAGGTAGCAAGAACTAATGTCATTTCAAATGAAACAAACCCCTGCTGGGAGCAACATTTTGAAATTCCGGTAGCTCATTCAGTTCGAGAGATAGAATTTCAAGTCAAAGACAATGATGTGATTGGAGCAGATTTTATTGCATCCGTGAAAATTGAAGCTTCATGTTTGTCTTCTAAAATTGAGAAGCGCTCTTATGCTTTGACGGATAAAGATGGAAAACCTATTAGAGGTGGTGCTAGACTGGAAATTTCTTTGGAATACCTTCCGGTTGAACATGATCCTCAATATAAATCTTGTGTTAGTGAAAACCCTAAATACGCTGGCATACCAAACACTTATTTTCCCCTTAGAAAAAGTGGATTATTGACACTTTATCAAGATGCTGATGTACCTGACGGATGTCTACCAGAAATTGATCTGGATGAAGGTATAAAGTTTGAGCATTCCAAATGCTGGGCAGATATCTCCAAGGCTATCATAGATGCCAATCATTTGGTCTATATTGCAGGATGGTCTATATATACACCAGTAAAACTGGTGCGAAATAATGATCCCTCGGCACCTTCTAAAACCTTGGGAAATCTGTTGAAGGAAAAGGCTGCTCAAGATGGTGTGCAAGTCTTATTGTTTGTCTGGGATGATTATACATCACATCCTATTTTTCAAAATGTAAGGAACTCTCTTGTTTTTCAAAATGCCAAACTGCCTCGTTGAATACATTCCAGGAGTGTTAGACCCTTGGAAACTTAATGAATATTGGCCTCCTAGGCTGATCTAACTCCAAATATAATCAGTTTGCTAAATTATCAAGTTTGGCCAAATCAACCTACCTCCTAGAAACTAACTTCTTTAATAATTCATTCAAGTCCCGAGAAACTGCTCCTCCGTTTCAATCCATTTGGGTTCTCATTATTGTGGTCTTACTAACTTGTATGCTTTTGGGCATAGCTCCCAATCAGGGACAACGAGACTTATTAAAGATGAAGGCACTAGATTTAGGATATATAAATATTTTTCCAATGGGTAGAATGCGTTACAATGATCATGCTATGGTCTAGATTGCTATAGACCATATGTTATGCATGTGTAGGACACATCCCCCAAAAGCCAAACTTGTTAAAACCATAGAATATGATGGAGCTGGGAAGATAAAAAGTAATGCATCACATAATACTGAATTAAATGCATGTATTTAAATAACGTGAAGATAAGTAACACGTACCAGTGCTTTATGTAAAAGCTCTAAACCGTCATTTATTATTTTCTTGATTGTGCATTATTATATTTCTTACCAATGAAAAGAAGGCCATGTTACAGATACTCTCTGCAGAATCTAAGGTTATTATCATGTTTTTTGCAGGATGGTGTCATGAATACATATGATGAGCAAACTAGAAGATTTTTTGATAAGTCAAAAGTTACATGCTTACTTGCTCGCCGCCGTGGTCACAATAAGATCAGTTGGTTTAAGAAAAAGGTTAGCTAAGCGGCATATATCTTTAATATGGGTTTACACTTAAGTAGACACTCTACTATCAAAGTGTACACGAAATCTACAGTGAAGGCTTACATGGTATCAAAAACGATTTACCCATGCCAATCATTTTGTAAATGCCGCAGGTTGTTGAAACTCTTTATTCTCATCATAAAAAATTAGTACTCGTGGATGTAAAAGGCGACGGAGATACTAGACACATAGTAGCTTTCTTAGGTGGCCTAGATCTTTGTAAGGGACGCTATGATACTCCTCAACATTCCTTGTTCACTAATTTGGATACTACGTTTAATGGAGATTTCTACAACCGCACATTTCATGTAAGTATTTTATGGTTGAATCATACCATTTTTTTTTTAAAGTGATCACAAATTTAACAATGCTATAGGAAAACTTGCACATATTAACACACGATGATAATTGACTGAAAATTGATCAGGTATCTGAAAGTGAAGGCCCAAGGCAACCGTGGCATGACTTGCATTGCAAGATTGAAGGGCCTGCTGCATATGATGTTTTGAAAAGTTTTGAGCAATGCTGGCAGAAAACGTTGAAGAGACAGAAAATCTTATCCAAGTTGAAAAGGACCATTCGTGGTTATAGAAATTTCCACTTTAATGTTGAAGATAAGGATTGGCATAGTGTTTCTTATCATGATGAGAACTGTCCGAAAAATTGGCATATTCAGGTGGGTTTTGTTTATTTCATTTCTGTTTTGACTCATAACAGGAAACTTTTATTCAAATTTCAGTATTGATTTCCCCTATTCTTTAGCAATGATTAATCATGTTGTATGATTGAAAATTAGTGGATAATGTGAAGATTTGAATTAGTCCATACCAGAAATGGTTAGCAAATCAACAGAAAATCTAGTATTGGACTTATCAAATCCCTAGTTAATGCTAATTGAAAGGCTAATTCAATCAATTATACTAATAAAACCCTAATTCCATTAAATTTATTAATCAAAATTTTACATTAACATCTTCACAAGGCCAAAGGGACCTATGAGGCCAAAAATTACATCCATGTAAATATTATAGAAGTTTCATAAACTGAAGCAAAAATAAAGTAAAATGAAAAGAGAAAGCTCTACTACGAATCAGATGTCTGTTATTAAAAAAATGAAAGAAGGAGAGCGTGTGAAAAAGAGAGAGAAATAAAGACCAAAAAGAGCTTTGCCATTGTCAGGTCCTCAGATCCATTGATTCTGGCTCCGTCCATGGATTTCCAAACTTTACCAAAGCAAAAGATGGCAAGGTAAGCGACTGCATGCAATCCTCCAATATATAATTGGGTTCTAGACAGAGAAATGAAATATTATATTGACGACTTCAAAATGCCAAACAGACATATAAAATCAAAAGTTAACATTCAGATGATCGTCAACATTGTCTGGTAAGAGTAAGCAAAAAATAAATTATGCCTAACTGTGTAGCTTCCCTGTGTGAGTAGGCCGTGATCAAAGTATAATGATATAGGAGCCATGGGTACAAGTCTTCAAAAGGTCAAACTTTATGATTCTTATAGAAGTCTTATGAAAGGAAACAAAGATAAATTGTACCCAAACTATGTTGCTTCCCATTATAAGTAGGCTGTGATGAAAGTATAATGATATAGGAGCCATGCATACAAGTAATGCTGAAAGTACAACTTTACCAAATAAATATAAGCGTATCTAGGAGATGAGAATCTTAGCAGATTAGCTCATGAATACGCATCAGATGATGCCATATGACATCAATATCATCCTGTGTGATGCCATATTACATCAATCTCGGAAATGATAATGTGTATTCTCGGATGCAAGCTGTAGCTTCTAAGTGATGATCTGCAGATCCTGGGATGGCTAGAGCACGACATAATAACTGCTCATTCAAGCAATATCCCAATACGAGGTGCTGGTTTTGCTTTCTCCAAAGTCTCATGGCATGACCATCTTATGTGCCCATCATCTGCCTTTGTATAGGCTCTGCTTGCCAGCTACTCTTCATAATTTCTCGAAATATACAGATCTCTAATAGAAACTTAGGTCACGTATTCTCTGTATCTGCTCAACAATTTCTATTTTCAATGTGTGTGAGTGTCAGCACATAAATGTGATGCCATACTCTGCTCTCTTGGGCATGAGTGTAAGCTTTGGGCCTCAGCCATTTGCCTTCATACTTTTCCTAATATTGAATATGATAAAACTCAAACTTAGATTTATGTCGGGCCCTTCTCCATTTCTTATCGAGGGCTTCCAATGTGGATGAGTAATGTTGAGGAAATAAATCATACAAGACTTTGATTGGTGAAATTTGGAAGTTAGGCAATGGTTATGCACCTCTATTGACAGTTGCTTAAGTTAAGCAATCCTTATTTTAAAAACAAAAAATTGGGGCTTATTTCCTTCACAATCGTCCACTTGAAGACTGATTTAAATCTGTCTTCAGGCCTCGATCTACCCAACAGATCTTTCTGGTCTTGCTACTCTTGCAAGCCAATTGAAGTTGAACAAAACTTCAGTTTGTCAATAGCCACTGCCTTTATCAACTTATCCGCTGGATTCTTGCTTCCTTGGATTTTCTCCTGTGTTAACACCTCATCTTCAGATAAAGATACGATGAAGTGGTAACGGAGTTCAATATGCTTTGGTTCTAGATTGAAATGCTGAATCTTTTGCCAAATTTATTGCACTCTGAGTATCACTATGCAGAACATTCTTCTCTTGTTTGAATCCTAACTCAATTAACAAACCTTGAAGCCATATCATCCCTGTTACGGGCATGGCCATAATTTATCCTGTGGAAGTTTGTGCTGTAGTATTCTACACATGAGGATAAAGTGTGAGGGTTAACTGAGAGAACAGAAGGGAGGATTACTTTTTATATTAGGAATTGAGACAACCCATAAGGGCCAAGTGTGAAGTTGCTTGGGGGCCTTAGGTCTGGTTATAAATATGAGGCCTAGCTACTCTCATTGGACACATTATTCCCAGGTACGACGCGATGTCATGGCAGTGGTATGGGACGCCGATCAAAGCTTGAGCCCATCTTGATCCCTTCACTCGGGGGTGGTTGGGTGGGTCAGAACCCTTCTTTCTCTCTCTTTCTCTTATTTATCTATCATTTATTTCCTCATTTCATGCTTACATTAGGAATAATCGCAAGAATAATCTCTAACATATGGTATTAGAGTGATTCTCGAAGTATAAGACAAATTTTTTTTTTACTACAGAGAATATTATATTAAGAACAAATGCTTAGCCTGCAACTATAATGAGAAACCCCTCTTTCATAGGGTAGAAACAAGTGTGGATTAAAAAGAAAGTGAAAACAATCTAGGAGGAAGGTCTTCGAGTTTCAGTGGCCTAGAATCATGAACGATGGTCGTCTTGATTTCGTCGTCATGGCTTTTCACTCCCTCATTTTGATCCTCCTATCCTACTTTGAGTATACCTCTTTTCTCTTCCTCTTGCACCTTTCTCTTGAGTAAGAAGAACCCCTAAATATCCTCTCTCACCACCCAAAAGAATAAACCCTCGAAACCCTAAAACACAACCCTCACTATAGAAGAAGTTGGAGAGGTATGGCCCAAAATCCATACTCCCACTCAACACCAAGAAAGCTTAAATAACCCTCCAAATGATGAAAGAGAAGAAAACCCAAGAGAAAGTAACGAAAAATACCCAAACCTCCTAAATCCCAAGAAGATAAAGAAGAAGTTTCTCTCTAAAACTAGAAAAATTAGAGACTCCCAAAACTGATGAACCCCAAAATAAGCCCTCACATCCCCTCTTTTATATCGAGAGAAGAGAATCACCCACCTAAATGTATATACATGGGAGGGTTCGAACTTTTCACCTTTCCCCACAAAATCAATAGCCTACAATTAGACCATCAGCTTTTTCTTATTTGATGTTTCTTTTCATGTTTACATATTTATTTTGGTTTCTGTGGCTGTCCCCTTTCACCTTTTTCTCCCCTTTCTACCCTCAGATCTGCCACATCACAACACCATGGTCTTTTCCAAGGGATAGCGTCAATTGGATAACTCCAAGGGCATATTTGTGAATAAGAGTGTTCGGTCTTCATCTTTCATACCCTTTTGGCTTCTTTTCTGAGAGAGGTTGATAAATCTTTTTTTATATAGATAATCTTTGATTTGCATCTTCCCGTTCTCGCGTTTCACCTTTCCTACGTCTCCAGCCATAGCTCCCACTTGAATCCTGACTTCCTCCCTCTTATTCTAGTTGTTTGAGAAAATTAGGCAATTTTTTTTACAAACCAGATTTGTGAGAACACAAAATAGTAAGGGAATACACACACGCACGCACACAACTTTGATAATGGAGTTCGGCCAATTGTGCCCACATCTCCATACCTGCTGCAGATCCTTTTACTAAAGGGGGAAAATGTACACTGTATACAACACTTACAACTCACAACTCACAACTCACAACCCTCACAAGATTTTATCTCAAACTCTCTCTAAATCTGGAATTTTCGGGGATCCTACAAATGAGAACTAAAGTGTATACATAGGCTTCAAAGTTGCATGGGCTGATGAAATCGAGGCAAGAATTAGGCAATGGTTATGCACCTCCATTGATAATTGCCTAAGTTATGAACCCCTTATTTTTAATAAAAGATGGTTGGTGAAATTAAGGCTAGAAATTAAGCAATGGTTATGCACCTCCACTGACAATTGGCTAAGTCAGGCACTCCTTATTTATAAATGAAAATGTTTGGGGCTCATTTCCTCGACAAAATATGTGATCCAAAGTACAAAATCTCCTGTTGAATTATGCCTGTCCCTTGCCAACGAGACAGTTGTAGCTTAGCTGGTAAGGTTGTCCGGCGGAGACGACAAAGGTCGCATTTTCAACCACCAGATTCGGCCATGGCTTCTGGTGAAGTAATGCATGTAATCAGGTTTAAGGTGCATGGGTTTGTAAAAACCTGGCTTGCCATTAGGGTACAGCAACAATTCCAAAACACAGAGAGAGAGAGAGAGAGAGAGAGAGAGAGAGAGAGAGAGAGAGAGAGAGAGAGAGAGAGAGAGAGAGAGAGATTTTGCAATTGCCAGGTTTTAAACTCTATAAATTCTTTCTCCGTTGAGTGTTCTCAAATGTTTCCCAAAGGCATAAATCACAAGGTGAGTGCATGCAATCCAACAATTTGTTATTGAATTCTACAGTTTCAGATTAGCCCTTCAATTTAACAAGACGCTTAATATTTAGTGCCTTACTGCGGGTAAGAACATTGCCATAGACATGGGCATTCATACAGCTTACATCAAGGCTATTCGATCAGCTCAACATTTCATATACATAGAGAATCAATATTTCATTGGGTCTTCCTTCAGTTGGCCATCATACAAAACGGCAGGTATTTCCAACTCAAAAATATACACCCTGCTTTCTACAGAAACATAAATATTCATTAAGGTGGGAAATAGTGTATGCACAGGTGCTAGAGTCTTCATGTAGCACCTAGGTACTTCTTTTCTCTCCAAAAAAGAAGCTTCCTATTAGTTAAGCTAAAGCACATAACTCATTGCAATCCATTTTTCAAGCTCTTTCTTAATTCTTTTAAAGGTTCAAATCATTTGGTTCCAATTGAGATTGCCTTAAAGATTGCCAAGAAGATAAAATCTCGGCAGCCATTTGCTGTTTATATTGTGATACCAATGTGGCCGGAGGGTACTCCTAACAATAACGCGATTCAAAAAATGCTTTTCTTCCAGGTGACTTATCTCATACAATAACCTTTCATGCTTTCCAACTTCAATTCATTGAAGGTGATTACGGTGTACAATTTAATGCTTGTAATGTTTCTTTGTTGTCTATTTATCAGAGCCAAACAATGGAGATGATGTATACTATCATTACAAATGCATTGAATGAGATGAACCTTGATAAACAATACAAATCAACTGATTTTTTGAACTTCTTTTGCTTGGGGAATCGAGAACTGAAAAAACCAGAGACATTGAGGGAAAGCCAATCTTCAGGACGTATTCAGGTATACCTTAAGTATGAAAAATGCATGTATCTTAATTCTACTTACGTTTATAGGGAACCTTAGTTAGGTATAGAGGGTGCGCAGTACATCGAGTGAGATTATATATTAAACTATTCCGCATCATAGGACTTTTAAAAAAGTATTACAGTGGCAGAGCACAGTCAAGCGGCATTTTCGACAGAAAATAGATATTTGGACTAGCCAATGTTTATTACCTCCTTTTGAGTAGTCAAACCACTTCCGAAAAGAATGTTGTGACTTCCTTTCAATTGCATATAATTTGTTGTTCTTGATCCTCAGCATTGATCTAGGTTCATACCCAAAATTCCTACTCTGTTACAATGTTAGAAACCACTGATATTGGACTAGAATTGGTCATGATCCTTATTCTTGTTTGTCAAATATATTTCCCCAACTCAAGGTTGAGGTGGATGCATATAAGATGGGAGAACTGGCTGTAAAGAGATGGAACACCCTTTTAGCATATGATTGTAGTGTTGTAATTGTTCACATACTCTTTTGTACATATTCACAGCTCTTTGTAGAAATCCTAAAGATGGGCACCCTCTGTTGCTTTTGTGTGCATGTCTTTTTCACTAATTATGGAGATAGAGATATTGTTCTTCCAAAGAGAGTATTCAGAAATAACATGTTTTTATAATTTCAGCTGTCTGCCCAAAAAACTCGACGATTCATGATATATGTTCATTCGAAGGGAATGATTGTCGATGATGAGTATTTGGTTATGGGATCAGCTAACATAAACCAGCGATCTATGGATGGTTGTCGAGATACAGAGATAGCCATTGGTGCTTATCAGCCTTGTTACTCGTGGGAGAAAAAAGAGGAGCCTCCCAAGGGTCAGGTAAGTAACAACTGATGCCACTGGATAAAAAGCAATTTTAATCGTTCAAAATTTCCATATGGTTATGTTTTACAATTTTC